>NW_017306521.1:1298859-1371322 GCF_000935625.1 Nanorana parkeri | reverse complement strand
TATATATATATATATATAGCCATTCATTCAGTCAGCTATTTTTAAATCCTTTTTACATTAATAAACATTAAAATAATGAGTCTAGCCATGGTGTCTCATTTCTGAGAATCCAAAGATGCCATGCTGTTCCTGAAACATGGAAATGATTCCCACTATAGTTTATCAGAATTGAAATAGCTTTAAAGCCATTAGATTTTCTGTGGCACATACCGCAACCAGAATTTGAAATCAAATCACCTGCTGTTTCTATTCTTTGAAAGCTACACATGTATATAATACAAATGGATACATGTGCATAACAATGAATATCTAATTTTCTCACAAATGCTGTACATAGTTATAAGGTACTTACCAGAAGACCAGTAGGTACACGCATGTGAGGCCCAGTCCTCAGGCTTAGGGGCAAACATGCTGTTATTGGGGGTCATGTGTATGCTGGTATCTGGGCTTGCGGAATTGAGCGCAAACATGAGCGCAAGTGAATGTGCAAACACATTTTGTAACAGAATCCCTGCGCACAGATGTGGAGTCAGTGCGAGCGTGACCTGGTTGCTGACTGGTCTTAAGCTTTATCCTGTTCTTGTGCAATTTTGCTCCTGTGATTCTGTTAACCTGTGCTTATGTTTCTCACCCTACTTCTGGACTGATTTTGTACCTCACCTGAGACCCTGATCTTCCAGTGTTCTGACTACAGCTAGTGATCTTGACCCTGCTTCTGATTACCAACTTGGTGCTTCATCTGTATATCTTGTCATGCCTGATGAAGGGACCCTGAGTGGCCCCAAAACATTGCTTTATGTTGAGATGTGTGTACATCAATAAAATCACCACTCATTGAAGATTTTACTTTGGTGTGCTGGTGATATACTTCACTATCATCTGTATATCTGTTCTCCCATGTATGACCTCGGCCTGTACCCCCGACTTGGTGCTTCATCTGTATATCTGTTCTCCCATGTATGACCTCGGCCTGTGACCCCAATCTCGATTACTGCCAGACTCTGTTATTCTGGGAAATTCATACTCCAATAGCATCCAGATCTCAGCTGATTCAGCTCTTATTCGGTACCTGTGGCCACTTTATCCTGGTCTTTCTGCTCCAACTCCCACGCAGGGCTCCAACGAAAAGCCCTCTTGGCACTTGCCTCCCTGAGTCCTGGAGTTTCTGGAGCCAGTTCTGAAGTTTGGGTATCTTTTAGTGCAGGAAAGTTTGTCTTTGATATAAAAAAATCCCAGGATCCCAGTGTACAAGAGAGGAATATGGAAGTTTGGGGTTAAGTTATTTAAAATGTATTTCCAAATTGGGATAACACTTATTTTATATTTGTTACATGTTCCCATTCACGTAGTATAACTTTGAAAAAAAAAATCTAAATTGCTATTTTTCTGAAATATCCAAAGTTCGTTTCTCCGTTTTCTGTAATTTCACAGAGGGTCTTAACTTGGGTGGGGAGATAATGTTTGCAAAATTAACCCTTTCTGTACTGTGCTGACAGATCTTATTATCAGTTGTAAACTAGAATTGAACACTGTCTGTCATAAGCAAGGGTTAAAGATTTAGAAGCATTGTATGTTAACGAGAGGAAATGCAGTCTGCCAAAAACCAAAACCTCTTGGAGACAGAACAGCTTGCAGTCTGGCCAAAAACCTCCTACATAGAAATAGCCAAAAAGTAAGAAATATTATTTTTTTTTACATTATTTTAGGTATGTTGTGTAAATGGAAACACATAACAAATGGTAGTGTTTTCTCAAATTAGATGGAACAAGTGGAAATATACTTTAATCTTTTGCTGCAATAGCTGTTTTTTTTTTTTGGGGGGGGGGGGGGTTAGCACACGTTAAAAGGCACATTTTAGGCCTGAAGATTATTTCCCCTTCCTCCCCAAATGTTATAATTCTTGAGAGCAGAGACCTTGTAGAATAAAATTATGACAGTTTATTTTTTATGCTGCATGATATTAGTGCAACTGTTTATCAAACCCCAATTTTCAGTAAAAAATACACTTAAGTTAATTTTAGTACACAAACACAGCATATTTCCAATTTTTTTGTAAGATATTAAAGATAAGGCTGTGCCAAGTAAACAGATACCAAACATGTCAAGCTTCAAAATCGTGTGATCCCGTGAAATGGCAACAAACTACGGAACCCCTAATTGTCCATAGGTAACACTTTATAACCCAGTACAGGTCATGACTGTAACCATGAATAATCAACAATTTATGGTTAACCATGATTTATCCACACTCCGGTGTCCATGCAATCAATGTTTTTGCACGTAGATACTCTCAACATATGTTAGCATTAGTGTGAGTGTGTACAAGGGGGTTGGGGACTTTAAAAAAAAACTTCTAGATTGTTTTTAAATTTATTTCATTTAAATTAATTATTAAACCTTTTTTTACTTAGTTTTTGTTGCTATCACATAGAGGGCTCACAAGCCCCCTATGTAATATCACTTTAGTGGTAACAGGTCCTCTTTAATGAGACATTAGTGGTCTATTAGAATCCTATCTTGCCTTGAATTGTATTGTGATTGTAATGTCTTCCTTATATTGTAAAGCGCTGTGCAAACTGTTGGCACAGTTTAAATCCTATATAATAATAATTACGGTATGTCATATTTGCAGCCCATTGAAGCTGGTCAAGCACAAATCGTGCTTGATTAGCTTCCTCCCCAAACTCTGTAGCCGGAGAATGACAGCTCAGAAACCGGAAGTGACAACATCATTGTTGCTTTCTGGTTCATTCAATGGGTTAGAGAAGAGTGAACTCGTGGAAGTGGTTGGGTAGCTTTACGCATGCAAACATGCTTACAGGGCCCCACTTCTGCTGATGTATGGTATATGACGATGGCAGCGAAAAGGCTAAGGTAGGGTTAGTGTTAGCATTCTAAAGCGTTCTAGTGTAAGGCTTTACATAATGATAACAAGGAGGGTGAATGTGGACAGAGCTCTGTGCCAAAAATTAACAGAGCAGATCTACCTGCACCCAAGCCTAACACCTATTTCTTATGATAAAATCCAGCCCGCTCAAAGAGGGAACTGTAAACAAAGATGGGGAACTACAGGTTTGCTGACTGCCAGAATTCAAGCTTCTAATCTGATGTTTGAAATGTTATTTGCAACACGTTTAAGGGGGAGATGGGGCTATTCACAGTTCTAACTCATGTTTTTAATTTTGTGCATACATGCTTAAAGGCTTGTTTTGTACATGAAAGCACACATAAAAACCCCCAAACAATACATATTTTCTTAAACCAAAGGACACATATTATATAATGATGGTCATTGCAATATCATATATTACACAATAAGAGCACAACTGTTTAACAAACCTATATTTTAAGTAAAAAATACACTCAACCAATTTTAAGGCACACAAACACAATACAATCTCCGCATTTTCTGTAAAATGTAAAAGATGAAAGAGTAATTGCATGGTGAAAGAATAATAAATACAAAATGTGTCAATACTTACAATTGCATGTGCCTCTGAAACAGCAAGTGTGATATTCAAAATTGAGCACAGACTGTAGTTGATCTGTTGTTTTCTGGGCCACAGTGACCGAGATCTGACAGCTCTTGACCAAGAAGTGCTCAGAGCTTAGCGCTCAGGCTTTGTGCCTCGCAGGAGATTAGAAGAGAAATGGTTGTTCCTCGTCTCCTCATCGCTCTCCACCCTGGAGGCTGCAGTGAATGTCAGGGCTGTCACAGGACCCAGGGGAGCCAAGGACATGTGTGTGAGGGAGAGGGTTCGAGTAGGGGGGTACAAGTTTGTTTACACGTTTAGGTGCCACCCAAATCTATCTGCCGAAGAACCAAAAAGGTAAACTGCAGCCACAAGTTTATTTACATTTTGATACTACTGCACCATAATATTTGGTTAAAGCTAATGCCAAGGCAAATAAAAAAAAAACAATTTTGTACTTTCCTGTAATGCATGCAGTTCTCCACATGTTTTACCCCTTTATACCTGCTGCAAGTACAGAAAAATAGCTGTTGACATAACTGTGACATGACAACAACGTGTACATTTGGCTCTTAATTCCAAAGCATGTGGTGTCAGCTTTGCCTAATTAGTTTCTGATGGATTACAAAGAACACAAATCTTCTCCTCATTTCCTTCTCCTTTCTGCAAGATGATGCTCTAGCATAGTACAACAGCATATTTTCATTAGATTTGGACCTCTTTCTCCTGAATCTTGCTGAAAGGCTGGTCACATATTTGCCTGGACACCGTAGATGGAATTCGAGGCTAATTTAGCATATTATATTAAGTTTTGGTACCCACTTTTTTGTAGCATTTTGACATGGGGTGGGGGCCCTGGGTAAATGAGATTTTAATTTTGTAGTGGGAAGTCTGCTTTAAATTTGCTTGCTTAGGGTAACATATGGTCGTGTATTTAAAAGCAGAGTATAGACATCTAAATATACTTAGCCCTTTTAAATTGATTTATGTTGCCCAAAATGGGTTGGTCACACAAAATAGATGATTGAAGTTTGTATACTGAAAAGAACAAATATATCGACAAAGATATAGATATAATATAGTGAATGAAATAAAAATTGACATAAGGAAGATTGGAAAAGTGGTCTGTGGCCAAGAAAAGAGAAGAAAGGTACTTCAGGAAGTTACCACTTGACTGTGTTGTTGCATTGATGATAATGTTAATGATTTCAGATCATTCTTTTATAACCTTCTAACAATTTCCAGACTTTATATTTATAATGTACCAACATGTAATGGAAATCCAACATATTTATATCAATAGATCAGTGTGGTCACAATGAAATAATGAATGAATAATGAAAAACATTTATCAATTTGATTATCAGTCACATAAGCCTTTTCCGGGTAAATGTATTGAATAATGCATATCATACATTTATAGAAGTAATGCCCACAGTGCCTTGCATACTTCTCTGCTATGGAGAATGACAGAATACCATTAGCAAATTATGGTTGACAACTGCAGACAAAAGGTCACTATAATTAGTTTATCTAATACATCTAGCATGCTGTAGTTTTGCTTGATATACTTTTTACTTTGTTTTATATTTGTGCATGGTAGCAGTGTGCTTAATTCTGATTCTGCATGGTATATTGTATAGTTACAAACTATATTGATTCTCAGTAGTAACCACAGTAATTTCATCTGTCACTGGAACCTGACTACAAATTCTTGATGCAGCTCCTATACATATGCGTGCACATAATACTTGAAGGTTTTTTGACACTTGAAACTAGTCCAAGCTAAGGCTGTACATATAGTCTAATCAGCAAATTATAACCACTTGAAGATCGGGGTGTTAAATCCCCTCCCTGCCTAGGCCATTTTTCAGGTCAATCAAAGTAACACAACACTGTACTGAAATTAACTTTGTAGATTTTTTGGGGGATAGATAGAGCTGTCTTGGTGGTATTTAATCACTACTGGGGTTTTTGTTTTTTTACCATATAAAAGAAAAAAAAAGTTTTCCCTATATTATGTTATGAAACATTTATTACTATCCAATTTTTGGGGTAAAATATAAAAGATTGGGTCACGTCGGGTAAATAGACACCAAACATGTCAAGCCTTAAAATTGTGTGTGCCCACAAAATCGTAAATAATTACCATACCCAAGATGGACCATTTGCGGCACTTTAAAACTTTTACAGCTCATCGGTTTAGTGTTAACAGTGATTGACAGCCCTAGAATTATTGTTCGTACTCTGACGTTCGCGGTAATATGTAACATGAGCAGCACAATGGGTGCAATCAAGAACAATATTAAGAATTGTCTTGTGCCAGTATAATTAGCTGTGCGCACCTAAAAGTAAACCACCCCTTGTTCACTGAACCCCTGACTAGGTCCAGAAGTGACGTAATGCATAGGGCAGAGCATGCAGGCACATATCGAAGTTGGTCATTCTGTAACACAGTGAGACTCGGCACCCGGCTAATAGTGGTGCGGTTGTCTGGGATCTGACCAGTCTTTGGGCTGTGTTCATTTACTGCCGCATTTGATGTTTTTACATTTGAGTAGTTTTTTTTAAATAAAGATTCTAAGTGTTAAATGTTTTTACACTATGGACTGTGTGTATTTCTGAATATCTGCATTGGGGAGCTGATCTCTGCATTCTGTGGAAATGAAGAAATAGGAAGAAAGGATGTCCAAATGAGAAAGTCCCACCTGGTGGTTTCTTAAGCATTACTAGACCTCTGTGAAGGTCTATATTGGAGATGAGTGGTCCACTGTGAGCGGTGAACATTGTAGTGGAATGTGACAAGCTGAAGAGGATTGTAATCACATTTGGAAAATTTCACAGTTGGGGACACTGGTTTATATTACAGGAGTTTTTGAGTTGCATGAAGTAGTTTACTACATGCATTTGTATATGCACTACAACTGGGCACTTGAACTTGATTGATTGATTGATTGTTAGACACATTGTGAGTTCATTGATTTTTTATGAATTTATGAAGTGCAGCACAAATTTCTAGTTTACAATGGGTACAATAGTTGTTTTCACACGCAGGTGCGGCCGTTGCATATTTGCATTCGCATGTGTATGTACATGGGGGTTTTAATTTTTTCCAATGTGACTTTAACTCTATCAAACTTTTTTTACTTTACACTTCACTTGTGACCTATTTATGGAGACATCAGGGGTCTATTAGACCGTTAATGTCACCTAGGGACCCCCAAAGAAGCTGATGGAGAGATCTACTTCACCAGCTTCATTCCGGCTACAGAAGCTGGAGAAATGACAGGCTGAAGGCAGAAGTGATGTAATACACATCACTTACACATTCAGAGATTAGAGGGGAGATCAGAAGGATGACCTGCGCTGAACTCCCTCCGACCTCAGTTCAGAGAGCTGCTGTGCTGGTCCCGGCAGAGGGAGGGGGGCTGCAAACTTGCATGGAACATTCAAGTGATCAGGAGATTATTTAGCCACCCGAACATTTGTATGTAAACAGGCATCGCCAGCTGTTTAAAATGCTATCGGTTTCCCGCTTGTGCTCGCCCACCCACAATAAAGAGTGTTCTGTCCTTCTGGTTAATTACAATGGCCGGATGGGAAGTGGCTAAAACCTTGTTTTTTTAGTCAACGGTGTTCCAAATGTTAATCTATTTTATACTGTGCTTGCTTTATAAGGTAAAACAGGATATTTTTTACAGTCTTGTCTATTGCATCAATCAAAAAAAACTCCATAAACATGCTCCTCCTTGTTTTTACTGTATTTGCATGCTTTCTGCCATTTCAAAGAGCAAAATTTGCATGGGAAAATGTTCACCAAAAAACTATACTGGCACTGTGACTTATAAGTGTGAAACTCAGAAGAGCTGTATCCTCTGCCATTTAGTAAAATAAGAAAACATTTTCCACAGACAGGATGTGCAATGAATCCTCCACTTTCTTAGTGTTTAGCTGCCTGCATGATGTGCCAGACCAGCAGCCGAACATAGCGGACAGTTGTGAGAACTAAAATCCAACTGGATTTGTTTGATTGTTTGGTTTGTTTGTTTGATTTTTATCTTTCATGTCATATTAATGCACACAAAAACTTTCTTAAACAGGGTGCAAATGTGAGCACGTTTCTTTAACACATGCAAACATTAGTTTTAATTAATTGGGGTGAATGTTTCTTAAGGGTTAGTTCACACCAGAACTGCATCAGAACTGCGTGCATCTGTGTAGCTGCAGTGCGATGCGTGTTGATGTGTTTTGATGCATTTTTTGATGGGCTTTTGACATGATCCGATGCGTTTTTGTTTTTTGACCTTCTTCCTGTCACAGCACTCCCAATTCTGCTTTTTTTCATTTTGGATGCGTTCCATTCCAATACATTTGATTGGGTTTGCATGCATTTTTTATGCATTTTAATGTGTTTCTTTGCGATCAGGTGCAGCTAAAATGAGGCAAGCAGTATTTTTTCTGACTGCATCAGTACGGATTGCACTAGTGTGAACAGAACACCAGAAATCCCATTGTAAAGCATTGTGCTGCGATATTAATGCAGCTGCCAAACTGAACAGACTGCATCTGGTGTGAACTAGCCCTAAGGGTAGAGAAGAATATTTTGGAGGCACTGTTGTTTACTAGTCTCGTGTTTTATATGGATGTCAGATCTACACTGTATGTCAGGCATTTTCTTGTGAGTGCCCCTATGCAGAGGCCCTGGAGCATGAACTTAAAGAAATGATGCCACAGTGAGCAGTTACATACTGTTCTGTGCTGAGCTATATAATATATAATTTAATGAGTGTATATACTTTGTATATGGACTATAACTGAATGGCTGTAAAATTATAGATACTCACCTCCCTATGTTTTCCTGATGAAATGGACATTTTACAGCCATTCATGTTCCGTTTGTGACCCAGCTGAGTATATTTGTTGCAGTATTGTAAAGCTGTTTGATGTTAATGAGACTATATAGCTGATGGTTTGAGATGGAAGTGTGAATAGTTATTTGATGCTTACAGGTACACATTTTTATTATATTTTTAAAAAGTATATTAATAACATTAAAAAAAGGTTGTAGGGCATTCATATTTTTACCTTAAAAGTCCCACACAGTTTTCATAGTTGTCTCTTTCTTTGCTGTCTTGTTGTGCTATATGGACATTTCTGTTACACTTTTACAGAGGAGATCCTGGGTGCCTTTTGCTGTTATAAGGATGGAGTGTGGTGCACCAATCAACACCTCATTTCACCAGAATAAGAGGATGTCCACTGGGAAGAGTTGCAGGCTGAACTGCAATCTCAACAGAGACATTAGCGCATGACTTTTTTTTTTAGAATTCTTTATATGTAGCTTCTTGAATCACAGAGATTTAATAAAGGTGTGTACTGTACCCTAATAAAAAAATCTTGTTTGCACCTAAATAAGCTTTGCATGATTTTTCCACATAATTAGAATCAAGTGTGGGAACCAGATAAAATGTGTAGCAATTAAGCTATTAGGCAGATGGCTCCTTAGCTAAGTGCTCCAAAGCCTGCTTGGCTTTCCTACAATTTCCTATTCATTTTATGTCTTGTAATTACACATTTATCATGTGAAGCACCCACAACATGAAGGCTAGCTGACCCGTGAGGGCTGCCCAGAGCAACAATTGTGGAAAGCAATTTTTGTAATCAAGGGTCTCTTAATTTAGATGTGCTTGTGGAGTGACACAGATGCGTTTTGAAAAGTCTTAGTTCAAACTACAAGAGTCACAACCCTTTCTAACTGAAAAACAATGAGTCTAATACAGTTCTGAAAAGAAGAAATGTGTTATTTGAGGAAAATAATGCGTATGATGTTATATAATTTGGCGAAACTCTGTGACATCTATAGCAAGAAGGAAGGAATAACTTACTCAGGGTCATTCCAGTAGCATCATTTCATAAGATCCTATAACCTAATGCAGTTAAAGGAGATCTATGAGGTGAGTGATTTCCACTTATCCTCATAGTTAAAGCCGATCTGTGACAAAGAAGTTGTCATGCAGTATGTTTGAACAACTGATTTTTACAGACGGTGCTGTATACATTGATCAGTCAGAATAAAGACTTATGAAAGTCCCCTTGATAAAGTCAATTTGTGATAAAACGTGCCAGAAGGCGGGTCTACACAATGTACAATTGATTCCTAGTGCCTATTTCCAGTGCTATTGGTCAGTACAAGTGGGTGTATCTGGTTTTACATTTCAATAAATGGGTTTTAAAAAGATATTACAGTATATTTTTAAAAAATTGGCTTTGAGTGGAAGATAGAAGCATGTGAAAGCAGTATTAATTAAGAATATTCACAAGCGCTGTTAGACATTTTATTATTAAAAGGTCAATCTGTTCTTTAGAAGAATATTGTGTATAAGAGCACAGTTGAAGGATTGCAAGTAAACAGAAAGACTCTTGGAAAACTGAACTTTTAGTTTCATTATATCAACACTTTTGTTTGTTTTATAATTAATTCTTCGTTATTCATTATAGCATACGTTTACTATAATTGTGTTTTTTGAGGGTTGTGCTGCATCATAAAGACATTTTTATCTCGTGTTGTCTTTGGCACATGGATACTGAGCTGAACTAAGTGTGGGTGGCACAAATTTTCTTTTTTATAAATCTGATGTATTCATATTATGGATTTCAAGACTGGTATACACTAATGGTATACAACAACAGATGTGAGAATATCTACATGGTGACCTATGAGCAAGGAGGAGTTTATTTCAAGTAGCACAGCAAGAAAAAATATTATCTGTATTCCATTTAAATTGTATATTTTTAAAATATTTTCTATGTAATAAAACTGATGTGAACTATAAGTGTTGTATGCAATTATATTTCTGATCCCAAAAAGTCTTGTCTTTTTTATTTGTGCTATGATGGTAAAGGATAAAGTAAAGTCCATATATTATTCTGTTTTGGGTAAGCTATTTGGGAAAACAGAACAACAGTGCACCCCTGGGTAGGTTTGTATTTTGGTAAACATATCAACAGGTCCAGCATATAGCTAATTAAGTACTTTAATTAGAGAATGTCTAATGGTTTTGTAGATTGATTTTTCTTCCTTATTATTTATTATGGACATTAAAAATGCTAAAAATATTTTTTTTGTCAGGTAAATGTAAAAATTTATATTTTGCATTCTCCTTTTGTACCAGCAGGCAGAACTTTAAGCTCCTTTTCTCAGATTCTATTTGCTTCTATGAGGTAATGTGTGTTCACAGAATATAACTCAAGTTAAAATGTAAACACATCAGTGAATTAAGGTGGCCATACACTTTACAACCATCGCAAGACCTTAGTCTTGCAATGGTTGTAAAGTACTTAAAAAACGTACGATCTGCCCATCTTGGACAGGCAGATCGTACTTGCGATCATCGCAAGCCCGCCCCCTTGAGGGGCGGGCTTGCAAGCACGGCAAACGGGCAGTGTGCGCGTGCGCACATCGGCCTGTTCGTCAGTTGTCGAACAAGCAGGCCACTCACTCGCCGAGAATCATGCGATTCCCGGCGGGTTTTCCAGCCTGCTTGTTCGATGGAAGACGCACGCCTTCCATACACTGTACGATTCTCGTACGATCGCGGGATTTCCCGCGATTCTCGTACGAGAATCGTACAGTGTATGGGCACCTTTAGTCGGAGCGGAGACCCATTGCAATTACTTATCTCATATAGGACAGCTGAGTCCAAAGTTTCAATCAGACAATTTTTAGCCTTTTTTTACCTAACCCTTGGAAATCCTTGGTCATGTATCAAATGTTTATTTATAACACAAAGATTGTATAGATTAACATACAATAACAAAACAAAAACAAGAAAATTATATACATAGTCCAAGCTAAGGCTGTACATATAGTCTAATCAGCAAATTATAACCACTTGAAGATCGGGGTGTTAAATCCCCTCCCTGCCTAGGCCATTTTTCAGGTCAATCAAAGTAACACAACACTGTACTGAAATTAACTTTGTAGATTTTTTGGGGGATAGATAGAGCTGTCTTGGTGGTATTTAATCACTACTGGGGTTTTTGTTTTTTTACCATATAAAAGAAAAAAAAAGTTTTCCCTATATTATGTTATGAAACATTTATTACTATCCAATTTTTGGGGTAAAATATAAAAGATTGGGTCACGTCGGGTAAATAGACACCAAACATGTCAAGCCTTAAAATTGTGTGTGCCCACAAAATCGTAAATAATTACCATACCCAAGATGGACCATTTGCGGCACTTTAAAACTTTTACAGCTCATCGGTTTAGTGTTAACAGTGATTGACAGCCCTAGAATTATTGTTCGTACTCTGACGTTCGCGGTAATATGTAACATGAGCAGCACAATGGGTGCAATCAAGAACAATATTAAGAATTGTCTTGTGCCAGTATAATTAGCTGTGCGCACCTAAAAGTAAACCACCCCTTGTTCACTGAACCCCTGACTAGGTCCAGAAGTGACGTAATGCATAGGGCAGAGCATGCAGGCACATATCGAAGTTGGTCATTCTGTAACACAGTGAGACTCGGCACCCGGCTAATAGTGGTGCGGTTGTCTGGGATCTGACCAGTCTTTGGGCTGTGTTCATTTACTGCCGCATTTGATGTTTTTACATTTGAGTAGTTTTTTTTAAATAAAGATTCTAAGTGTTAAATGTTTTTACACTATGGACTGTGTGTATTTCTGAATATCTGCATTGGGGAGCTGATCTCTGCATTCTGTGGAAATGAAGAAATAGGAAGAAAGGATGTCCAAATGAGAAAGTCCCACCTGGTGGTTTCTTAAGCATTACTAGACCTCTGTGAAGGTCTATATTGGAGATGAGTGGTCCACTGTGAGCGGTGAACATTGTAGTGGAATGTGACAAGCTGAAGAGGATTGTAATCACATTTGGAAAATTTCACAGTTGGGGACACTGGTTTATATTACAGGAGTTTTTGAGTTGCATGAAGTAGTTTACTACATGCATTTGTATATGCACTACAACTGGGCACTTGAACTTGATTGATTGATTGATTGTTAGACACATTGTGAGTTCATTGATTTTTTATGAATTTATGAAGTGCAGCACAAATTTCTAGTTTACAATGGGTACAATAGTTGTTTTCACACGCAGGTGCGGCCGTTGCATATTTGCATTCGCATGTGTATGTACATGGGGGTTTTAATTTTTTCCAATGTGACTTTAACTCTATCAAACTTTTTTTACTTTACACTTCACTTGTGACCTATTTATGGAGACATCAGGGGTCTATTAGACCGTTAATGTCACCTAGGGACCCCCAAAGAAGCTGATGGAGAGATCTACTTCACCAGCTTCATTCCGGCTACAGAAGCTGGAGAAATGACAGGCTGAAGGCAGAAGTGATGTAATACACATCACTTACACATTCAGAGATTAGAGGGGAGATCAGAAGGATGACCTGCGCTGAACTCCCTCCGACCTCAGTTCAGAGAGCTGCTGTGCTGGTCCCGGCAGAGGGAGGGGGGCTGCAAACTTGCATGGAACATTCAAGTGATCAGGAGATTATTTAGCCACCCGAACATTTGTATGTAAACAGGCATCGCCAGCTGTTTAAAATGCTATCGGTTTCCCGCTTGTGCTCGCCCACCCACAATAAAGAGTGTTCTGTCCTTCTGGTTAATTACAATGGCCGGATGGGAAGTGGCTAAAACCTTGTTTTTTTAGTCAACGGTGTTCCAAATGTTAATCTATTTTATACTGTGCTTGCTTTATAAGGTAAAACAGGATATTTTTTACAGTCTTGTCTATTGCATCAATCAAAAAAAACTCCATAAACATGCTCCTCCTTGTTTTTACTGTATTTGCATGCTTTCTGCCATTTCAAAGAGCAAAATTTGCATGGGAAAATGTTCACCAAAAAACTATACTGGCACTGTGACTTATAAGTGTGAAACTCAGAAGAGCTGTATCCTCTGCCATTTAGTAAAATAAGAAAACATTTTCCACAGACAGGATGTGCAATGAATCCTCCACTTTCTTAGTGTTTAGCTGCCTGCATGATGTGCCAGACCAGCAGCCGAACATAGCGGACAGTTGTGAGAACTAAAATCCAACTGGATTTGTTTGATTGTTTGGTTTGTTTGTTTGATTTTTATCTTTCATGTCATATTAATGCACACAAAAACTTTCTTAAACAGGGTGCAAATGTGAGCACGTTTCTTTAACACATGCAAACATTAGTTTTAATTAATTGGGGTGAATGTTTCTTAAGGGTTAGTTCACACCAGAACTGCATCAGAACTGCGTGCATCTGTGTAGCTGCAGTGCGATGCGTGTTGATGTGTTTTGATGCATTTTTTGATGGGCTTTTGACATGATCCGATGCGTTTTTGTTTTTTGACCTTCTTCCTGTCACAGCACTCCCAATTCTGCTTTTTTTCATTTTGGATGCGTTCCATTCCAATACATTTGATTGGGTTTGCATGCATTTTTTATGCATTTTAATGTGTTTCTTTGCGATCAGGTGCAGCTAAAATGAGGCAAGCAGTATTTTTTCTGACTGCATCAGTACGGATTGCACTAGTGTGAACAGAACACCAGAAATCCCATTGTAAAGCATTGTGCTGCGATATTAATGCAGCTGCCAAACTGAACAGACTGCATCTGGTGTGAACTAGCCCTAAGGGTAGAGAAGAATATTTTGGAGGCACTGTTGTTTACTAGTCTCGTGTTTTATATGGATGTCAGATCTACACTGTATGTCAGGCATTTTCTTGTGAGTGCCCCTATGCAGAGGCCCTGGAGCATGAACTTAAAGAAATGATGCCACAGTGAGCAGTTACATACTGTTCTGTGCTGAGCTATATAATATATAATTTAATGAGTGTATATACTTTGTATATGGACTATAACTGAATGGCTGTAAAATTATAGATACTCACCTCCCTATGTTTTCCTGATGAAATGGACATTTTACAGCCATTCATGTTCCGTTTGTGACCCAGCTGAGTATATTTGTTGCAGTATTGTAAAGCTGTTTGATGTTAATGAGACTATATAGCTGATGGTTTGAGATGGAAGTGTGAATAGTTATTTGATGCTTACAGGTACACATTTTTATTATATTTTTAAAAAGTATATTAATAACATTAAAAAAAGGTTGTAGGGCATTCATATTTTTACCTTAAAAGTCCCACACAGTTTTCATAGTTGTCTCTTTCTTTGCTGTCTTGTTGTGCTATATGGACATTTCTGTTACACTTTTACAGAGGAGATCCTGGGTGCCTTTTGCTGTTATAAGGATGGAGTGTGGTGCACCAATCAACACCTCATTTCACCAGAATAAGAGGATGTCCACTGGGAAGAGTTGCAGGCTGAACTGCAATCTCAACAGAGACATTAGCGCATGACTTTTTTTTTTAGAATTCTTTATATGTAGCTTCTTGAATCACAGAGATTTAATAAAGGTGTGTACTGTACCCTAATAAAAAAATCTTGTTTGCACCTAAATAAGCTTTGCATGATTTTTCCACATAATTAGAATCAAGTGTGGGAACCAGATAAAATGTGTAGCAATTAAGCTATTAGGCAGATGGCTCCTTAGCTAAGTGCTCCAAAGCCTGCTTGGCTTTCCTACAATTTCCTATTCATTTTATGTCTTGTAATTACACATTTATCATGTGAAGCACCCACAACATGAAGGCTAGCTGACCCGTGAGGGCTGCCCAGAGCAACAATTGTGGAAAGCAATTTTTGTAATCAAGGGTCTCTTAATTTAGATGTGCTTGTGGAGTGACACAGATGCGTTTTGAAAAGTCTTAGTTCAAACTACAAGAGTCACAACCCTTTCTAACTGAAAAACAATGAGTCTAATACAGTTCTGAAAAGAAGAAATGTGTTATTTGAGGAAAATAATGCGTATGATGTTATATAATTTGGCGAAACTCTGTGACATCTATAGCAAGAAGGAAGGAATAACTTACTCAGGGTCATTCCAGTAGCATCATTTCATAAGATCCTATAACCTAATGCAGTTAAAGGAGATCTATGAGGTGAGTGATTTCCACTTATCCTCATAGTTAAAGCCGATCTGTGACAAAGAAGTTGTCATGCAGTATGTTTGAACAACTGATTTTTACAGACGGTGCTGTATACATTGATCAGTCAGAATAAAGACTTATGAAAGTCCCCTTGATAAAGTCAATTTGTGATAAAACGTGCCAGAAGGCGGGTCTACACAATGTACAATTGATTCCTAGTGCCTATTTCCAGTGCTATTGGTCAGTACAAGTGGGTGTATCTGGTTTTACATTTCAATAAATGGGTTTTAAAAAGATATTACAGTATATTTTTAAAAAATTGGCTTTGAGTGGAAGATAGAAGCATGTGAAAGCAGTATTAATTAAGAATATTCACAAGCGCTGTTAGACATTTTATTATTAAAAGGTCAATCTGTTCTTTAGAAGAATATTGTGTATAAGAGCACAGTTGAAGGATTGCAAGTAAACAGAAAGACTCTTGGAAAACTGAACTTTTAGTTTCATTATATCAACACTTTTGTTTGTTTTATAATTAATTCTTCGTTATTCATTATAGCATACGTTTACTATAATTGTGTTTTTTGAGGGTTGTGCTGCATCATAAAGACATTTTTATCTCGTGTTGTCTTTGGCACATGGATACTGAGCTGAACTAAGTGTGGGTGGCACAAATTTTCTTTTTTATAAATCTGATGTATTCATATTATGGATTTCAAGACTGGTATACACTAATGGTATACAACAACAGATGTGAGAATATCTACATGGTGACCTATGAGCAAGGAGGAGTTTATTTCAAGTAGCACAGCAAGAAAAAATATTATCTGTATTCCATTTAAATTGTATATTTTTAAAATATTTTCTATGTAATAAAACTGATGTGAACTATAAGTGTTGTATGCAATTATATTTCTGATCCCAAAAAGTCTTGTCTTTTTTATTTGTGCTATGATGGTAAAGGATAAAGTAAAGTCCATATATTATTCTGTTTTGGGTAAGCTATTTGGGAAAACAGAACAACAGTGCACCCCTGGGTAGGTTTGTATTTTGGTAAACATATCAACAGGTCCAGCATATAGCTAATTAAGTACTTTAATTAGAGAATGTCTAATGGTTTTGTAGATTGATTTTTCTTCCTTATTATTTATTATGGACATTAAAAATGCTAAAAATATTTTTTTTGTCAGGTAAATGTAAAAATTTATATTTTGCATTCTCCTTTTGTACCAGCAGGCAGAACTTTAAGCTCCTTTTCTCAGATTCTATTTGCTTCTATGAGGTAATGTGTGTTCACAGAATATAACTCAAGTTAAAATGTAAACACATCAGTGAATTAAGGTGGCCATACACTTTACAACCATCGCAAGACCTTAGTCTTGCAATGGTTGTAAAGTACTTAAAAAACGTACGATCTGCCCATCTTGGACAGGCAGATCGTACTTGCGATCATCGCAAGCCCGCCCCCTTGAGGGGCGGGCTTGCAAGCACGGCAAACGGGCAGTGTGCGCGTGCGCACATCGGCCTGTTCGTCAGTTGTCGAACAAGCAGGCCACTCACTCGCCGAGAATCATGCGATTCCCGGCGGGTTTTCCAGCCTGCTTGTTCGATGGAAGACGCACGCCTTCCATACACTGTACGATTCTCGTACGATCGCGGGATTTCCCGCGATTCTCGTACGAGAATCGTACAGTGTATGGGCACCTTTAGTCGGAGCGGAGACCCATTGCAATTACTTATCTCATATAGGACAGCTGAGTCCAAAGTTTCAATCAGACAATTTTTAGCCTTTTTTTACCTAACCCTTGGAAATCCTTGGTCATGTATCAAATGTTTATTTATAACACAAAGATTGTATAGATTAACATACAATAACAAAACAAAAACAAGAAAATTATATACAAAAACAGTTTGGAAAAAAATAAATGTGTAAACTAAGACACCGAAAACACAATTGACACAAAACAGTTACACTTCCCTGTATAATTATACTTTAACTGTGTGTTACAGCTATATGACGCCTACTGTTCTTTGTTGTATCATAAGTTCTTTCTTGTATCTGTAAAAATGGCCATCATCTAGACACATATAAATAATTGTGATTGTATTCATTAGGTTTCTGAGATGTTCTTGGAAATTCCAACTTGTGCCAGATATGGAGGATAGGTTTTTGAATGATCATATGCAGCCCACTATCATAGTTAATGCCATAACATTACATATATGGAGAAACACAACCTATACTTTGCAACCTAATGTTTGCACAAACTATAGGATTAATAATATTAGTACAAAAGAACTGCTTTGAAGAAATGCTGTATCTTTGGTAGCCATGCAAATTGTTTGCATGCATGATTTTTAATTTTACAAGAAAGAACAATTTTCAGTGTTACATGATCAACATCAGGCAGTTTAGTAAAATATATTCTTACTGTTCAAATTGATATATTTCAGTAAATTCCCTTAAATGGCTAAAAAAGCCTAAGTTATGTTAAGAAATAATCCTGCTAATAGGCAAAAAAGTATATGTATTTTTTTCTAAGAGCTTGCTTTGCTAAATCTAGATGTCATACCATTTAGAATACTCAGCGTCTTTTAAGATATCTCTGTCTGTGAGAAAGTAATTTTGTAAAGCAGATACCACATTCATTAGTGTCTGGAAGCAATTTTTAGAAATTAGCTACAGCAAATGTCTTGCCTGAAAGGTTGTAAATGTACACTTCCACTATTTATTTTCCCTTGTGAAGATGCAGTACAAAGAAACAAGATTATCTAAATTCAGGAGTTTAAAGAATTATTTTAAATTGACATGGATTTTCATTTCAAATGACTGCATTTGCCAACTCCACTTTGACAGTTACTGTGTTTTTTTTGTCTGTTGGATATTGGCGCGCGCGAGCGGGAAATTGCCGTTTTTTAAAAACAGGCAGCGATGCCTGATACCATACAAGCGATCCGCCGGCTTTAGAGCCGGCGGATCGCGTGTATGGGGTGCCGATCGGTTTCCCCCCCTCCACGGCCCCCTCCGCCGTTGTCCCGCTGATCCCGAGCTCCGCTGTGCCTGGTGCGAGCACGGGATCAGCATGTCACCTGTGTCACAGGGGTTTAGAGGAAGATCGTTACACGAACTCCGCATATATATATTGTATAATACATCACTTCCGCATTCTTGTGTCACTCTCCAGCTTCAGAAGCTGTAAAGAAGCTGATGGAGCAGATCTGTGCTTCATCAGCTTCTTTTGGGGTGTCCTAGGTGACATTAGGGGTCTTGGAGACCCCTGATGTCTCCATAAAGAGGACCTGTCACATATTTTGCTATCACATAGGGGGGTTTTATTAGCCCCCGTATGTGATAGCAATAAAGTTTAGTGGAAAAAAAGGGGGAAAAAATTGAAGTTCTCACCCCAAAAATTTAAAGTTACACATAAAAAAGACTAAAAAAAAAAAATTAAGTCCCCACCCAAACATACACGCATGAAAACATGCGTCGGTGGCGCATACGTGCAAAAAAGACGATTGCGCCCATTACGGCGCACCTGTTACATATCGCCGCGAACGTCGGAGTGAGAGCAATAGTTCTAGGGCCATCACTCACTGATAACACTAAACTGATGAGCGGTAAAAGCTTTTAAAGTGTCGCCTATGGCCAATTTTGGGTATGGTAGTTTTCTGCGATTTCGCGGGTGCGCACATTTTTAAAGCTTGACATGTTTGGTGTCTATTTACCCGACGTGACCCGAGCTTTTATATTTTATCAAAAAAACTGGGTAATAATAAATGTTTCCTAATTATAGTAAAAAATAAAAACCCCAGTGGTGTTTAATGTTTACATACCACCAAAAGAAAGTTCTATCTGTCCCCAAAAAATGGTATAAAATAATTTCAGTACAGCATTGCATGACGGAATAAACGTCAGTCAAAGTACCGCAGCTCTGAATACTGAAAAATGGCCTGGCCAGGAAGGGGGTCTAAACACCTGGTTTTGAAGTGGTTAAGTTCTGCTTGCCTTGTTTTAACATGTGTTGCTGAAAAAAATATATTGTGGAACTTTACACCACACAAACAACTGGCTCATATTTTGCACTGATGAGATCTGGTAAGAGTGAAACAATTAGTCATCTAGGGCTGAACAGGGCAAAATGCAAATTTATAAGACAGGCTAGAATGCAATCTTTCTATTTTAAGATAAGTTCTGATGTTTATATTTTTTGGAAAGCTATCTGGTGTAGTGTATGAGTATAAATAGCTGTTTTCAGCAGCCATGTGTCTAGCACCAGACGGAGCCCTGTACTCTACTCCAAGGCTTCACCCTATGTGACTCCGATGCTCACAAACCATGCTATTTTTCTCCCATAATACATCAGTTCACTGAACCAATTACAGCAGGCTGGGGTAGAGTTTAGAGCGCCTTCAAAATTCTCTGCACCGTCACATACCCACATAGTGTGCTACTTCAGAAATCATTACTTTTTCTTCTATTTAACTTTTTTTTTCAATTTGAATATCAAAGATGTACATATGTCACAAGTCCCTTTCCATGACTAAATGCTGAATGACCAATTGACATGAAAACATAGTTACTGTATATATAGACTGGAGAAAAAATATTGCAAGTATTTTAAATTTCAACTAATGCAAGTACCTAAAACTTGTCATGGTATACTCTTGTACTCATTTGCACAGCAGCACTCAAACTGGGAGCGGGAGCAATGTAAGCCTGTTTAATTGTGCAGCAGTTCTAGCAGTGATCATGAAGACAGAAAGAGAAAGCAGAATCAGCAGAAAATGACCTGATCTTTGTCAATTGAGCAAGCTGGTGGGGTGTTCAGACCCTGCCGTGGTACTATAGCTGCATGGAAAGTTTTCGAGACCTGACTATGCTGTATGGCAAGTATTAATGGATCACAAGGCTGGTTCCAATTCAATCATTTGGCATGATGCATGTGTGCATTTGACTCACTTCTGGTTCAGAAGACTATCTACACAAAAGCAATCAACAAGACATTGATGCAGGAATGTGAAATGGTAGAGAAGCTCATGTCAGCTTCAGTTGCTTTAAGAATCCAGACAACACTGTATTTTTATAGAAAAATTACTTTGTTTCAGGTTATGAGAACAGGATGATTATTAGACATGTGCACTGGCCAAAAAATAGTTTTGTTTTGATTCGGATTTTGCGTTATTTTGTTTTTCGGGATTCGGGTCCGAAATTGAATTCGTTTCGGGATTCGGAAAAATTTGTTAACTGTAGTCCGGTCGAAATTTAATTTCGTATTCGTTTCATTCGTTCGTTTGTTGGTTGCAGCAAAGTGACATTAGGGGATTTTTTTTTTTTTACAGTCAGCAGAAGAGGGGAAAAAAAGAGGTTCCCTCCCAATTCATACCAGACCCTTTAGGTCTGGTAGGAATGTTAGGAAGGTTTGTGAGCCGAAGTGTCATAATACTTTTCATATGACACCTCAGCTCACAGACCCGAATGGCATTTGGAAACTCACGAATAGCATTCGGGAGTTCCCGAATGCTATGTAGTATTTGACAGCTGAGAATGTCAAATGGGCGGAGCGAGCCGTGATGTCACTGTTTACTTTGAGCACGAATGTCATTTTGCGGCGAGTTTTCGTCAGGTTCAGACGGTCGTCATGCGGCGGGACTTTTTTTTTTTGCAGCAGGTCAGCGGGCATTGTGCATCATGATTGACGTTGGATTACATCAATGGAGCCTTTTTTTATTAAAGGAATAGTCAAAAATTGTCTTTGCTTTTTTTTTCAATTAAAGGATTTTATCAAAATCTGGACTTTTTAATAACTATTTAACCATTTAGTGAATGTGTAGGGGTACAAGTACCCCTTACTCATTCACAAGGGGGGTGGTGGCATCTGGGTACCCCCTTAATTAAAGGGGTACCCTGATGCAAATAAGCCCCCTTGCCCACAGACCCCCACAACCACCGGATCAGGTTTGCGGGGAAGAGGCCCTTGTCCCCTTTCCTGCCTTCCCGGGCCAGTACTCGGATTAAGGGTCTGGTAGGAATGTTAGGGAGGACCCCACATTTTTCCCCCCATTTTCTGGGGCTGGGGTTCCCCCTTAAAATTCCTACCAGACCTAAAGGGCCTGGTAGGATTTTGGGGGGAACCCCACACACTTTTTTTGTGTTTTAACTTGGGGGAGGATCCTTCCTAACATTCCTACCAGACCTAAAGGGTCTGGTATGAATTGGGGGGGAACCTTACTCTTTTTTCCCCCTCTTTTGCAGACAGAATTTTTTTATTTTTTTTTAAATATCATTTAAAATTTCGTCCAGACTACTGCTAACAAATTTCGGAATCGGAAATTCAGATTTGTTTGCATTTGTTATATCTGTAATTCGGAATTCGGATACATCCGAATCTCCGAATTTCCAAAATTTTGTCCGAATTTAGATTTGGGACGAAATGAATCGCACATGTCTATTGGGTATAAAAAGAGTAAATTAGAGTGTCTCAGAAGTAAAGATGGGCAGAGGTTCACCAATCTGTGAGAAGTTGTGTCTAAAAGTTGTTGAACAATTTTAGTATATTCTTCAATGTAAAATTGCAAAGACTTATTGCAAATATATTATTATCTACAGTACATAATGTCATCAGAAGATTTCATGTATCTGGAGAAATCTCTGTGCGCAAGGACAGCACTGCACTAAAAACAGGCATGGTTCTGTGAGGAACATCACTACATGGGCTCAGGAATACTTCCAGAAATCACTCTCTGTGAACACAATTCACCATGCCATCCAAAAATGCCAGTTAAAGCTCTATCATGCAAAGAAGAAGCCATATCTGAACATAATCCAGAAACACCATCATTTTCTCTGGGCCAAATTTCATTTGAAATGGTCTGTTGCAAAGGCGAAAACTGTACTTTGGTCTGACAAATCGAAATTTGACATTCTTTTGACATCCATGGGCGCTACGTCCTCTGGACTAAAGAGGAGAGGGACCTTCCAGCTTGCTATCAGCACTCAGTTCAAAAGCCTGCATCTCTGATGGTATTACATTACTGTAATAACTGAGAAGCACGGAGCACTTTAACTTCACATATGGACATATTGAATTTTTGAATATTACTTTTTAATTACAGGGTTATTTACAAAAGAGTGAAGAGTTTGGAGAAGGCAGGATAAGTGAACAATCTAGGACAAAATAGCTGGACTGGAAAGTAAGCTGAATTTGAGAATTTCTCCAAATCAGCTATTTTGGCCTAGATTGTTCTCTTCTCCTGACGTCTCCAAACTATTCACCCTTTTGTGAATAAGCCTGTTAATCTTTAAAGGACATTTATTATGACACGTTACACTTCATAGATTGTTGTTTATACAATTAATTTGGTTTAAGACATTAATTTATATACACATGCAACTTGTGTACATCTCGGGATTGTAGCTTTGCTGAGACTGTATTTTCTTGTAGATATTTATCACTTTATTATATCCCTCACTTGAGTGTAGTGGTTTCTGTGAAAACTGCATCAAAGACACAATTTCTAGATTTGCATCACATATTTATATTTTACTCACTCAAGCGCATGTGATAATTTGGATTTTATTGAGCTTATTTGTGTGCATTCCATACAAACTAAACGGCAGCTGGATGCACCACTATCACCATAGCGCAAGTGCATTTGAACACATCTCTCCTTAGTGTTGCTGGTGCCCCACAAGGTGCACCGGTGCTGAAAAGAAAGGGCAAAGGTCTATGGTGACAAATTAGTAAAGGCCTTGAACTGCAGTCTAAGGCCCTTACGAACTGCCATTTCTTGACAAAATTGCATGTCATAGTTGAATCACCATGTGACGATCACGGCACGTCCTTGCGTTCCACGGTGGAACGCAGCCGTAAACCAGGAAGTCCTGCGCGCTGGTGCGTTCCACCGTGGAACGCATCGGCCCGATGACGTCACCGGCGCCTCCTGTTTCTTTCCGGCTTAAAACACCGGCAGACAGTCAGCACAGCGTTCCACTATTGTGTGTTGTGGAGAAAGTGCCTGCTGACTCTGCTGGCCACACGGACCCCTGGATACCCCTGAAGTACTGCGAGTGAGAGAAGGTTGACCAGGCCTCTGAAGCTTCCCCCTGCTCTGGGACGAACAGACGATCCTACTAACAGCAAGTACCAACAATATATAACCTCGGGAACAGCTCCATCTGCTGGCTGTGCTCATACTGCATGTACCTGTTACCTCATTAACATTGGGAACTGCTCCACCCGCTGGTTGACTTGATATTGCATATATATATATATATATAACCACTTCTAACTGCAAGTATCTCCTCCATTGTATATACTACTACCATGATAGAACTTACTACAACTATACAGCTGTGAAGTGTTACCCTCACCAATACCTAGGAGGTATATTGCCTATTGCCTACAAAACTGCTTTTGGGCCATTACAGCTAACCTTCTTGTCTGAGACCACACGTATGCTGGAAATACGTACTGGTCTTTAAACTAACTTTTGCTTTCACGGGTAATGATGGTCGGACTCCTAACTCTCTGTATTGCAGATTGAGAGTGACGCCAGGAGTCCAACAGTGAATACCGTACTTCCTCAGTAACTCTAACTTACCTTAAACCTTACTGTTCCGCTGTTCCGCCGCTGAGATTCTAACCCCGTTTGGCCAGGGCCTTACACGCCATTGGCCTTCAAATACTTTATAAGCTCCCCATGTTAAATCCAAGTAGATAAAGAATGGTTTACTTAGTTCTGGGAAGCTCTCACAAAGTATACTAGAATAAATGCAAATGCCTTGTAGTGGGATCCCAAATGAATGGTCTGATCCACCCCTGTGACAGCTGAATCCAAGCTCCTGTAAGAAATCTGTATAAGAGATAAGGGGGTGGGATCTGGAGACATTGAGGAGCCTCAACCCTGCTCCTGTGCTAACACAGGAGTTTAAAAATGATCGGCTTTCCTGGGAGTCTTTACAGCAGAGCATGCAGCTGAAGGATGCATTCTCTGCTCCTGAGCCAATTATCAGCGCCAGTGCCTTAAAGTGACATTAAACCCTCAGATTTTTTAACATAAAACAATACTGTAATGTGTGCCTTACTGTAATCCATGGTTGTTTCCCTACTCTTTGCTGCTCTTCCTTTTAAATCCTCATGTCTTCTCATGCTTGGGAAGAACTTCCCTTTGCAGCTAAGTGCCTCTTCCTGTAGTGCTGGCTCAGGTTGCAAACATACACACATACACCATGTAGCCATTCCAGAGACAAGGCAGTCTGCTGCAAAACAGAAGTTCTCCCCAAGCATGAGAAGAGATACCGATTTAAAAGGAAGAGCAGCAAAGAGAAGGGAAACAACCATGGATTACAGTAAGGCAACCATTACAGTATTACTGCTGTTCGGCATCTATGAGAATAGACTGAACAGCAGTGAGTAGCCTGCCGCAGGGTCGGCTCAGCCGATCCAGATGTTGGATCGGCTGAGTCGAACTCCTTCTGCACTTTGGGTCGGCCGAACATGCTGAGCATGTTCGACCGACCCGAAGCCACGCCAAGCAAGCCGATGTACGGCTGATTTCAGCCGATGTACGGCTGAAATCAGCCGTACCAGCCTGAAGTGAATAGCCGAACAGTGTTCGGCTCAGTTCACTTCAGGTCGGTCATTCACTCGGCTGCCTACGGCAGCTTAGTGAATAGACCCCTAAGTATCCAAAGCCCCTGTGAATAATAAAACATTAACCATTTAGTGCCCCTAGTTTAAAAAAACAAACATTTTAAGAAGTTTTAAAATGTTTAAAAAAAAGGATAACAGATAAAAAGTTAAAAAAAGTTTAAATGAAAAGAAAATATAGTGCTAAGAAGGCTATTCAGCACCTGCCGTCCGGCTGTCGTAATTAAACAACCGAATGGTGGCTTCTTGAATGCGGGTGGGTGTTTTTAAATATCCTAGGCAGCGCACACGACAGCTAGGCAGCACGCACAAGTGGGAAATCTGTTTAAAATGTTGGATCGGCTGAGATGTTGGATCGGCTGAGTCGAACTCCTTCTGCACTTCGGGTCGACCGAATATGCTGAGCATGTTCGGCCAACCCGAAGCCATGTGAAGCAAGCCGATGTAAGGGTGATTTCAGCCGATGTACGGCTGAAATCAGCCGTACCAGCCTGAAGTGAATAGCCGAACAGTGCTCGGCTCACTTCACTTGGGGTCGGTTGTTCACTCGGCTGCCCTCGGCAGCTTAGTGAATAGACCCATTAGTTTCACAATGTTACATGTAAGGCTTCCTGCCAAAACCCTGCCAAGTTACTGACACCCCATCAACCAAAGTGCTTTCACTGGACAGGGGAATAGCATTTGCAGAAGGCTTAGCTCAAAAGACAGATCCCTAGTATTAAAATGAAACAAAATTAGCGAGGCACACAGAGGAGGGCTCTCTGTCTAATAAAAGTAATAGCAGGGACCTTGTGGTACCACTTCTTTTTCTACTTTCAGAAAGATAAAATAGTTAAAGGTTTTGCTTTAAGGAATCAAAAAGAAATATGCATGATGATAAAAATAAATTTATTTTTTCACATATTTTACAATAAAAATACAATTCATTTTCTAAAAATGTTGTATGCTTTTTTATTGTTTATTTATGTGTGGCTACCTAACTTCTACTGACAGAATTGATTCAACCTTTTGCTCTTGAGTAGCTTGCAAACCAGTTACTTGTTAAATTATGGATGTTATACTCTCGTTAAAATAGTGTAGACATTTTTAGAATGCATACAACTCTTACTAGGTAGGAATGGTTACTGCCATATCTTATATATATTTTATATTACCTCATGATTCCCTAGTTGTATTTTTCAGCTGCAATGCTTTGAGTTGTATGCCTTTATTATAGGAAGCATTTTTATACTTCCTATGTCACTGATTTGAAATTATGCACTATTTCACAATAATAAAATATGCTTTCCTTCTGCTTGTATAAATGAAAATACCAATATACCAAACGCTGTCGTCATGTCGCGGGGCACTCTGTGTGTCGAGGTGTGACATTGTTTCACAGGGCAGGAGAACAAGAAGAGAAGGTAAATCTACTAACATGAGCAACAGAAAAGACCCAAATAGATTTGACACTTCCCTACTCTCTCAATATATAAAAAATGTTTAAGCTTGAGATTGGAACGATCAAATATGCTGCAAACAACAAATGCTGTAGGGTCATGAGATTAAAAAAAAATCCATGCTTTACACTTTAAAATATATCTAAATCCAAAAACAAAAATGGTATATATTTGAGCTCGTCAGCCTTTACATGTTGTTGTGCTTGCATTCGTTTTCATTTTTCAGGCTAAGAACATTTTCAGCAAGGACTTGCTAGAAATGCAGTGTCCTTGAACAAAGCAGCCATGTTTGAAGTCCAGCCTATGTAACAACCATGGCTTGCTTCAAAGATACAATGGCGAAATACATGTAGCCTCAAAGGGACAGGAAGTGTGTTATTCACAGGATTGCTGGTGAGAATAAAGAAAATAAAATGAAAAAAAGATAATTAATGCAGCCACCACATTTAAATCCTGGTAGGCTGCAATCTGCAATTTTTTGTGTTTGGATTTACATACCCTTTAAAACATTTACCAGTTAAGGAGAGCACAGTGCTTTGAAAATAATTTTGCTGTCTCTACCCAACTAACCCAATGAAGAACCAGCAGAGAGCTTGACCTCTTGTACGAGGTTCGCCAAATGGCCAAACAGATTTTGCCTGTTTGCCCACCCGTACCTCTGTCTGTTGCTGTAGCTGGACATGATTCATTTAGTGGCAGTATCAGGGCAGCCGTCAGAAATTTTGGGGCCCCTTACACGGCTTTAGGCCGGGCCCCCCCCCGCCGCTGGACACGGGCTGAGAGTGACCCTGAACAGCACCTGAGAGTGACCCTGCAGAGCCCACCATAGATGCTGCACAGCCCATCTGAGACTGTCTATGGTGGGCTCTGAAGGGGTCTCAGGTGGGCTGGTCAGGGCTGCATCTCTCCCCTCCTTTCCTTCCTTCCTTCCTAGCTCCTTCCTAGCTCCTCTTACCTGCACACGTGGCCTGGTCTGCCGCCGGACAGGCCAGAAGTGACGTGACGTCACGTCACTGCGTGACGTCACTTCCGGCCAGTCCGACAGCAGACGAACAGCATCGCTGATGGGGCCCCAGCTTGTCTCGAAGCCGCCGGAGCATCAATGCTGGGGCCCGGCGCTGCTAGGGCCAGGCCTCCGTCTCCTCGCCCTTCACCGTCGGCCGATAGTCATGTAAGGGACCCGGACGGGCCCCCCAGGCTGCCCGGGCCCCTTACATGAGTATCGGCCGTACCCCCCCTGATGGCTGCCCTGGGCAGTATTACTACTGTTAGTAAATGAATTAATTCAGGACTTACCCGCCAGCTTGTAGACAAGCCAGAGGGTATTTCAGGTGACGTAATTTACAAAATATGGTAATAAAATTAAAAAAAGAAAGCTTTAGGCTAAAATAAGAAAATAATATGGGAGTTTGCAGCACTAATGCTGTATGAGTACTTTAACAAAGCCCCCTTTAGAATAAAGAGCCCCCCAGGAATCCAGTAGATGAATGCCCCCAAAAAGCTGACAACTGAACATCAACAAACTAGCCAGTAATGCAAGCTGATGTCATTGACCACATATTGCCATGACCACATTTGGTCAATGCGATCACATTGGATCCCCCAGTCACTTTGTTTACAAACATAATCTGGTTAAGAAGGATCTGTCATTTATAAGCAATTTTTTCACTTTTGCTGTAATACATCCTATATTTGCACCATGTCACATGCTGTTTAAGCCATCCCCAAACATGCTATTTAAAATAAAAATCTACTATTAATGTTCCCCTCTAATCATAATGAAAATACCTGCATTGAATTGGTATATGTCTCCTATGGCAGTGGTCAGATACCCGTGCCCTTTTTAAACCAAAACGTGCAAACTGACTTTGAAAAAATACTCAAAAAATGTACAAGATTTGGCTTCCATAGACTTTTATGAGGTTTGATCACTGTGTTACAGGTTTATGAATTTCAATCTGGGTTCATGAATCCTCCTGCAAACTTCACCCAGGCCTGTTTGCTTATCAATAGTTATCAGTTTTGGAGCCAGGAGGGCTGCATCCCAGTTAATAAGAGGAAAAAAGGCTATAAAGCATTTAGGCCCCTTTCACATTATCCGATCAGGAGTGGATGCGTGCATGGATCACCTCCTGATCAGAGTGGTACGGATTGGATGACTGTGACACCCAAGTTTTCCGTCATCTCATCTTACGACACGTGCAGACATGTGGCCGTTTACATCAGATTACCCCTCATCTGGCACTATGAGGCCAGGTTCACACCATTTTCAAGGCCAGATCTGAACATGGAGGAGCTGTTTTTAAAAAAAAATGGGCTTTCAGGTGTGTTCGAGTGCGTTTGCATGCATTTTTGATGCATTTCCATGCATTCCAGTGTGTTTGCATGCATTTTCAATGCCGTTCCAGTGCATTCCAGACCAGACAAAATGAGACATGCAGTATTTTTCTGGTCTGGTCTGGAACGGACTGCACCGGTGTGCACAGAGGCCAGAAATAGCATAATGGATACGTTAGGATGCATTTTGGGCCGGAAACAATCTGATCTGGTCTGTAAATGATCTAATGCAAGATCTTCAAGTTAAAGTGCATATGCTGTACTGTGAGTGACACCTTCCCCCATCCAAGTGAGTCATGTGAGTGCATTTTGTGTATGGTACACTGAACGCTTTTGTGGAATGTTTTACACTTTTGGATTGAAATATGTTTCAGATTTTTTTAATTGAAGGTTATTCTATTAGCCATTATCTATGTATTGATTGGTATTTGAAGATCATCTATTTATTGATTCATACTGAAAACTATTTTTATAAGTTATTATTTATGGAATTCTATTTATTTAATTGTATATACTGATTTCTAGCACTGGGCATCAGGTGTTATTGTTACAAAAGGTGCAGCTTTTTCTATTAAATAGGGGTTACTAGTAGTTAGGAGCACAGATCTTTATTGTGAATATAATAATACTTCATGCAATGTCAGATTTAAACTACAAAAAGTGTAATTCAAGGAAATTTAAGAACATCAAAACCACTAAAAGAAGGTCTGATGGTTATGTTTTACCGACTAGCAGATGGTGTAAAATATTCACAGTATTTCTAGTTTGGATGTTCACACATACATGAAGAAATGTTTTAAGTATCTAGCTCTTTATTCTCACAGGTTCTTCTTTTTGATGTCTAAAGACCACTTAAAAAAGAAGTTTGAGTGAAACATCAAACTCGACAGATGTATTTTCTTAGGTGGTTTCATCTGCGTTCACATTCGGCAAAACTGCATTCTTGGCCTAAATGTTATTGTGCCTACATTGAACTTTTTATGGGGCATTCAGATTCAGTTGTCTAGGGAGGTAGTGAATTTGCTCACTTATAGTCCACAGTAAAACCAAGTAAGACATTTTAGGGACCTCATATTCACATGGGAGTAGGAAGGACTTCAGAAAAGATAGATTTTAGTATGAAGCTTGAAGGCAATTTATTATAAATAATTTTTACATTTCACCATATTTCATTCTTTAGTAGGTCTCTTCAAGTGACTCAAGCTTAATTTAATCTATTAGCATATACACTGTTTTTTATTCAGTGTCCTTTATCCCTGTGCTGTTTGTTAGCATGATATACTCTCCTATTGTTTCAGATGTTCCTTCTTTCTCTCTCCCTGCAGCCACCACTCAGCCACTCTTTCTTCTACAGCCTGAGCATCTGCAGTTGCCAGACAATGGGCTCTGCACTGCTGTTCCATTTTTATTGGTGGGTGGCAGGAAGCATCCCTGTTGTTAGGTAGCAGCTCAACACTGCCTATTCTGACTCCTCTGCCGTGATTGGCTGACAGGGCTGTGGCACCCTATTTGAATAGGATCAAATAGGGTCCAGAGCCCTAGTCTTGTGAAATAATTAAGCTTGCTGGCTTCTGTAGCTAGTGCCTTGACAAGTGTCTTGTCATGGACTGTTCCTGTTTACTAACCCTTTAGTAGATAATGGATATGTTACAGACTGCCATCTCCCCTGACCCTTGCTGGATAATGGATATGTTTCTGAATACTACATGCGCTGATCTTAGTCTGGCTAATGGATACACTTCTGATACCAAAGCGAGCAAATCCTCCATACTATGTGCCCACAAAATGATCCCCTCTACAGCCCCCTGTCTCTGATGGTAAAGGCATGAGAGAGAGCATCAGGAATTGGGGGGCACACAGGAGGATACACAGGCAGTCGGTTGTGGATGGTACATGGAAGGGGACTGATTGTGGGCACTGAGTTTGGAGGGTCTAGTGACAGGCAGGGCACACTTAAATCAGAAAATTATGTTGTTCATCTACACATCATTTTACTCTATTTTAATTATAGTCAGTTTACTCATAGGCATTCAAACTAACATAGGTAGTTTGGCTCTAACATAACTTCCCATGCTCACCCATCTATTGATGTGGTCCCTTTAAGCTCTGGACTCATTTCATACATTCAAGAAATAAGGTGGAAGCTGGATTACCTTACTTAAGTGTTTGTTTATACCAGTAGCATTATGTTCTTTGGTTTAGGTTAACATCAATGCACTGCAAATGAAAAAAACAAAATAGGACATGTGGCATTTTTGCACAGTGCAATGCATTCCAATGTGCTGTGATGCCTCACTGTGTGATGCAGTGTATAGTAATAGCATAGAATAAAAATAAAGCAGCACGTTTTTAAAATGCAGCTTGGCACAGCATATCATTGAGCAAGTTACAAACTACATGTCAGATCATGTACATTAAGCATGCACTAAAGCATGCGCTGTGGTGTGAACAGTCTGTAGTCACTGAAAGCATCTTTGCTGAGATTCATTTTCATCGTAAACTATGACTAATTATTTTCTTTAAAGGACCCTTAATCAATAAGTGATAGAGACTAAAAATACTGTTAAAATACTGTACAAATATGCTTGCTGCTCTCTCCTCCTTCATAACATTGAGAGTATACGAACCGAGTTGAATCTACTTCTGACCACAAGAGCGGAAAAAAGTCTTTGTTGGTCGACCAATAAAATATATTTACATAAAGATCGAATAGGCACATTATTGGCAACTAAACTATCTCCCAGTTCTCGTAACTTCTTAACTCCTAAGATTAGATGTAGAACGGGAGTTTACACTCAGTATCCAAAAAAAATACTCCAGGAGTTTTATAGCTGTTACTCCTCACTCTATGAAGTCCAAACCCAGACCTCAGGGGATCGGATCTCTAAGTTTCTCAGTGACCTTCCAATCCCCGTTCTATCATCAGAGCATAAACAGATTCTAGAAGCACCTATTACCATGCTAGAAATTAAAACGGTCATAAAAATGGCGAAATTGGCTTCAGCTCCAGGCCCAGACGGCTTTCTCCTCAAGCTATTATAAAAAGCATGTAGAGATATTGGCACCACATTTAGAAGAGTTCTACAACACCTTACGCTCAGGTGCCCATCTTGACCTCAACTTAAATAGAGCTTTTATTAGTGTCATTCCTAAGCCCCATAAAGATCAGGGAGAAGTCCTGAATTACAGACCAATTTCATTGATTAATAACGATATAAAATTTTTGTCCAAAATATATGCCAATAGACTAAATTCCTTTTTGGGCCACTATGTAAATCGAGATCAAGTGGGCTTTATTTCAGGTAGGCAGGGGCCGGACCAGGTTAGAAGAGTCATAGATCTAATCTCCTTTCTTGGAAATCCATGGGATGGGGGCCCCGCACAAAAAGGGATGTTATTATCCTTGGACCTGCAGAAAGCCTTCGATTCTGTCTCCTGGGAATATTTGCTGCTTTTACTAAAGAACTGGGGGTTTGGGCCACATTTCCTACATATATTTCAGGTATTATATTCTTCACCCTCAGCTCAGATTCGGTTTCAGGGGTACCTGTCAGACCCTATTCCAATTCGAAGGGGCACAAGACAGGGGTGTCCTCTTTCGCCACTTCTATTCTTTATAGCACTAGAACCCCTGGCTATAGCGCTTCAGGATAGTCCAGACATCAGGGGATTTGAATGTCTGTCAGTTGGTCATAAATGTGCCCTGTTCGCAGATGATATGCTGCTCTTTGTAACCTCCCCTCTTGTCTCACTACCCAATATTATGGCGCACTTGGAAGAATTTGCAGGGATATCGGGTCTCCGAGTTAACACTTCTAAATCTGTGGCATTAAATATCAACCTCCCTTCAGAGCTGTGGTCGGGGGCTTAAAAACTAATTCCCATTTGAATGGCGTTGTGATTTCCTTCAGTACCTTGGAGTAAAAATTACTCCCTCTTTTACCCAATTATATTCAGCGAACTACCCCCCACTCTATAAACTACTCAGGGAAGATATGGGGAGATGGTCGTCTCAGAACCTCTCCTGGATGGGCCGTATCCATTCAGTTAAAATGACCTTACTCCATAAAATTTTGTATTATTTAAGAAATTTACCAATCCCGATCCAACGGGCTGAACTTCTTAAATTACAAACGTCTATTATGAAATTAATTTGGGGCAATAAACATCCCAGAATTTCACAATCTATTTTATTTAAATCCAGAGCTCAGGGAGGTCTAGCGGTCCTCAATCTATTTTTCTACTATCGGGCTGCACAACTGTCACAGTTATCTTCGGTATATTCCGCAGCAGCTGTTCCGGACTGGGTTAAAATAGAAGCTGGCTCAGCTAGGGGCACTCCTATTGAAGTATTAAAATGGATGGTGTCTAGGCAAAGGCCAACGATCCTTGCCCCTACCCTGTCACATTCTATTGCCCTGTGGGATCGGTTGCGAGGAAATGTGGATATGGTCTCCCCTCATTATCCTTTGGCACCATTATTTAATAATGTAAATTTTCAACCGGGATTGCAGACCAAAGCGTTCCAATGGTGGATTGACAAAGGCCTGTACAGAATTGGAGACTTCATTAAGGGTCACAAAACAATATCTTTAGCCTATTGCCAAAATACTCTCAGGCTGCCACCATCGGAAATGTTTAGGTTTGGGCAAATCCGGCACTTCCTACAGTCGATAAAGTTGCCTGATGCTGGCACTCCGTTGAGGACATTGTATGAAAGATGGTGCCTCAGGTTTTGGAGGGGGGATCTCTATAATTTATGCGGCTCAGTTGGGCTCATTTACGAAATTGTCTTATATGGAAGCTTGGGAAACGGAGTTAGGAGAAGTTCTCACGATAGATGAATGGAAACAGTGTACCATGAGGTTAACAATGGGGATGCCCAATGTTTCCCTATTAGAAGCCAACTATAAAGTCTTCTCTAGATGGTACCTAGTCCCAGCAAGGATAGCTACTATGTTTCCAGAGTCCAGCCCCTTATGTTTCAGAGGATGTAACCAGCAGGGCACGATGATCCATGTTTGGTGGCACTGCCCAAAATTGCGTTCCTTCTGGAATCGCTTTTTTCGTGCTGCTTTCAAGAATCCTCCTGGTACATGTTCCAAGAGACCCCGAGTATGTGCTACTGAATAAACCAGTTATGGGGATCTCTAAGGCACAGAGCAAACTATTATTTTGTTTTTTTCTAGCAGCTAAGACATCAACAGCTCGATCCTGGAAAGCCGAAAGTGTCCCATTCTCAATGGTACTATCTAAATTAAATTGGATCATGACACACAAGAAGCTACATAGCATCTTACAGGATAGATACTCAAATTTCCAAGCGGTTTGGGACCCATGGCTGTCATATCTAGGAATTCTGAATTCTCCCTGTATCTTGTCAGCTAACCCAGGTTAACATCGACTAAGAACCCCGGAGCTTAGGAGTCTCAATCCCTCTACTCTGTCTTTCTTTCTTTTTCCTTGTCCTTTCCTTTTTTTTATCCTTTCCTTTATAAAGTCCATGTTTCTGTTTTGGACCTTTGGTGCGCGATGTGAACGCACACACACCAAAGGACGCTATCATATGTAACCCCAGTAATTAATAATAGTATCCCTAACGATAAAATGGAAACTATCATTACTGGTACCCACTGGTAGAAACCAGAAGTCAGTAAACCTGAATGATGTGCAGCTAATAAGATCGGAAAGGGGCACAGCAGAGCTAAGATGGGGAGAGGGAATACAATGCTGAGATTATAGGTTTGTTTTGATATGTTACTGAGCTACATATGACATGTGTATGTAATAATTTGTTTACTGTATAAAATGGAAACTAATAAAACATTTTGAAATCAAATATGTTTGCTGTTTTACTTTGCAAAAGATTTGTAATTCTGTACTGCCAAGCTGTCAGAATGTGTCTCATCCATTTATTTCTATATTTCCATATTCATATGATGGCTGTAGGCTGCCACGGATATGGCTTCGCCATAGAAATAATTGGGTCTATGTAACATGTGCAAAATAGCTAGACGAGCTGACTATGTATGCCAAGTCAAGCAAGCTCACACAGCGAAGACTGAGAGGCATGGAGGAAGCTAAGTATTTCACTAGGTGGGCCGCACTTAGGGGAAGAGGGTCACGTAAAGGACAACCTCTAAACTTTTTAAAGGAGGAGGGTTTACCTTTTTCAGACATCTCACAAAGAAAGATTTTTATCCCACAGATTACATTTTAGTGCATGAGCACTTTATTTACAGCCTTTATTTTAAGGAGTACCTCCCTGGTGTTGCATCCAACTCCATATAGCAGTTGAAATATGCATAATTCTAGAAGAATTTTAAAAATTACAAAAATTATGATTGAGTTCAGGCAAATGCATATATACAAACGCTATCCTTTTCCTGCAGCGTGGGTTGTGCATTTTAAAAGAAATATTTAGGAATTGTTGTAGCCAACAAAGAAACTCAGTCTTGAATAAATGAACGATGCACAACAATCTTGTTTAAAGCAGTGGTATAGCAACAGAGGCATCAACAGCAAGTGCTTCCAGACAATGTTCTTGTGTTGTCTGTTTTATCTGCAGGTAGTTCTAATTGTATAGAATAACTATTATATACTGTATAATGAATACATGTTAATCTTTTACTCTGACCCTGAGACAACTAGGGAGCAATCACTAAGCAGCTAACGCCAGATATAACACATGCTGTTCTAGAAACGAGTTTAACTTGTTTTTTTTTTATTTTTTGTCATCTTAAGTGCCATTATTTTTAAAAAAATATGATAGCACCAAAGTTTCTTATTTATTTTAATTGGTTACAATTCTACATGCAACTAGTGGACTGTTACAAACAGGACTCAATAAAAGTACATGGATACATGAAATTGACACTGTGGAATTTACATATCTTAATCAATAACTGATAGAGACAAACATACTGTTATTCCACGGTGCTACAGCTTCCATCAGAATTGCTTTCTATATTGGTACATTTCAAACTCTCACGTTTCATGGCATATTCCATAACTCTTACAGCAATTTTTTTTTTTTTTAATCCGTGTTTATTAAACAAAATGATAAACAGATACTTGCATGTATCACAATAGAACAAGGACTGCATGCAGGCAGTCTACTGATTCACATTGGTAATGTATGAGCATACATGACATTAAAGTTAGTGAATTCTTAAACGAGTCAAATATTACCGAGACTCAGCGAAACAACAATATAAATCGGTCCTGGAGAAAAACGTCATATCTGTCACAGGTCAAAAACAGTACACACCATATTTCGGATGCGCTTCTAGTTCACCTTATCGCATAAAGTGATAGTGCTTTTGGCTGTGCCCACCCATCTAAGCTCCCTTCCATGGGGCGTGGTAACCGGACCACTGGACTCAGGGTAGGCACTGAGCCCCTATCACCGTAACATTTCAACTATAGAGAAGTATGCAATCTGAGGGTAAGGTGAATAAGGCAAGAACCCCGAGGGGCAAAGCAGTAAAAAGAAGAAGAGAGAAGGTTGAAAAGCAGTAATCAGTTTGGGGCAGGGGGGACAGTGAGAGGAGAGAGGAACGAGGAGGAGAGGGGCCTGCCAATTACTGGACCCGCCTCCTAATATCGGTCAGCTGTCAGTTTCCTCGAACAGGTCTGTAGCGCCAGCAGAAGTCTAGGGCACTGGTACTCTGACTCAAGGGTATCACCGAGGTTTAACTCTCTGGGGTCATGATTTGCAGGTAAGGGCCAGTGGCGATGTAATGTCCACGCTCTTCAAGTGGTGCGGAACCACTCTTCTTTTCACAGCGTTTAATAGATGCACCGACAGGGAAGCTTTGTATTGGCGACGTGTTAGTTTGGTCATGTGCAAGAGGAACACTGTCGGGTTCAGCTCCAGATTCGGCGACACCAGGTTATTGATGATGCCTCCCACCTCCCCCCAGAATCTAGTCAACAGGGGGCAACTCCAGAAAATATGGAGCATAGTACCTCCAGTTGTGTCGCATCTCCAGCAGACATCCGGGATGGCTGGGTTCATTTTGTGGAGAACGTGTGGGACCCTGTACCATCGGGATAGAACCTTATACCCCTGCTCTTGGAATTTATTGGCGATGGAGCACCTAATGGCGAAATGTAGCATGCTGTCTTTCTGTTCAGGGGAGAATGTAACGCCCAGTTCCACCTCCCACCTCGGTAGGTACTGAGGGGAATACTCTTCTGGGGGTGCAACTAGTAATTTATAGAGCAGAGACAAAGCGTGACGCACCGGCTCCCCGTGCCCGCAGATGTCTTCAAATGGAGTGAGGGGTCTATCCAGTTGAAGGGAAGCAGGAATAGCCAGGAGAAAGTGTCTAAGCTGGTAGGCGGTCCAGAGATCTAGGGGAGGGTCTAGCAATGTCTGGAGATCAGGCACCGGCATCCAGGAGCCCCCCGCACGAAAGTCACTGACGCAAAACTTGTTGAGGCCCACGAGGCTACGTAAGCGTCTGTGTTCCAGGCCCACCGGGAAGTCCCGATCTCCGATCACTGGGGTGAGCAGGGAAGGGAACGGGAGAGTCGGGATGACCTAAAGAGGGATCGCACGATCCCGAGCGTGGCCCCAATTGTGGGGTGCTGGGAGCACACTGCCGGTATAGCGCTGGATAGCCACGGGAGTCCTGTCAGCGGCACCGGAGAAACCTGCACCTCCATGCGCACCCACTGTTTGTGGGCTGAGTGACAGCACCAATCGATTACTCTATTGAGGTGCACAGCTCTATAATAGAGGGCCACGTCAGGCAGTCCAATCCCCCCTGAGGCTTTTGGCATAGTTAGGAGACGTCTACTTATTCTGGGTGCCCCATTCGCCCAAATGTATGTCAGGAACAGCCTGTGGAGGTGGGAAAAAAAAGCTGGCGGGAGACAAATAGGCAACGCTTGCATTATAAATAGAATCCTAGGTAGTATGGTCATTTTGAGCGCGGTACAGCGACCAAACCAAGTGACTGTGAGAGCCTGCCATTTCTTCAGGTCTTGCTTAATCTGGAGCAGAACAGGAGTAAAGTTGGCGTCATATAGTGATTCCAGATCAGGGGTGAGAAAAGTGCCCAGGTAGGGCAGAGAACATTCCTCCCATCGGAATGGAAACTGGGCCTGGATAAAGCCCAATTCCGCCAGGTAGAGTGATGTTTAAAGCTGCCGACTTAGCCCAATTAATGGCCAAATTCGAGAGAGCTCCATATTCCCTAAACTCCTGCATAAGTTCCGGGAGGGAAGAGTGAGGCTGGGAGATGAAAAACAGGAGGTCGTCGGCGTACGCTGCGACCTTATGGTCCACCAAATGGATCCGGTGTCCGTCTATTTGACCATTAAGTCTAACATGACAGAGAAAAGGTTCTAACGCCAGGATGTACATCAATAGGGATTGGGGGCAGCCCTGTCGCGTCCCATTCGTGAGAGGGAAATACGGAGATCTGGTCTCATTGACCCATATTGCCGCTGTGGGACAAGAGTAGAGGGCAAGTAACCATGCCAACATATTTGGGCCAAGTCCGATGTGTTGAAGGGTGGACCTTAAAAACGCCCAATCCACCCTGTCAAACGCCTTTTCGGCGTCTGTGGAGAGGATCATCAGCGGGGATGAGGCGGAGCGAGCTCCATGTATGATATTGAGGGCCCTAGCTGTGCTATCCCTGGCCTCCCTAGTTAAGACAAACCCCACTTTATCGTCTTGTACTAAGTTCCGGAAGATAGGCGAGAGCCTGTTAGCCAGAATTTTCGCAAACATTTCATGTCTGCATTAAGTAGGGCTATTGGGCGATAGCTCCCGCATTGCGCGGGGTCCTTCCCTTCCTTAGGGATCACCACGATATGCACCCTCAAGGAGTCCAACGGAACAGGGCGGTTGAGAAGTATGGAGTTATAGGCTTTCAAGAAGTGAGGCAATAACAGATCCTGAAACCCACGATAGTACGGGATCGTGAAACCATCCGGCCCCGGGGCTTTACCCGAGTTGGACTGATTTAACGCTCCCTGTAGTTCCTCCAGGGAGATGGGGAGCTCCAGCCCCTCTCTCCCCTCCACCGATATGGCAGCAAGGCCCGACTGTCGAAGGTCCAAGTCTATCGCCGCCAGCCGGGCCGGCGACTCCTGAATCAGAGGATCTGGCTGTAGGTTGTATAACCGGCGGTAGAAGTAGCAAAACTCCTCCGCCATGTCCGTAGAGAGCGTGAGCCGGGAACCCTGTCTGGAGGTTATGTGGGAGATGAAAGTTTTATGTTTCGGGCCCTGTAATGCGGCTGCTAGGGACTTGCTGGGTTTATTGGCGTGTTCATAGAAAGCCCTGCGGCCCCACATGGCGCGCCGCTTAACCTTCAAGAACAGTTTGGTATTCAGAGCCGCACGGACCTGTACTAGCTCCTTGTAGGTCGCCACTGCGAGAGACCGCTTGTGGACCACCTCCAGTTTGCGGAGACGAGCCAACAGGGCCTCGGTATGGGCCATACCCTCCCGCTTCCGCCGTGCTCTGTGTTTAATGAGGACGCCACTTATGACACATTTGTGTGCCTCCCATACATTCAGAGGGTCAGCACCGTCCTCGCCATTAGTATGGAAATATTCCAGCAGGGAGGACAACACCTCTCCCCGAATGGTGGGGTCCTGCAAGAGAGACTTGTTGAGCCTCCAGGAGGAACAAAGGCATGTGGGGGCAAGAAGGTCCACAGTTAACTGAATCGGGGCATGATCAGATAGAAGGGGTGAGCCAACAGTCGCCGACATAACCTTAGACAGGTCCGCGTGGCGAATCATGAAGTAATCTATCCTGGATAGGATTGGTGTACTGTCGAATAGTAGGTGTAATCCCGTCCCTCAGGGAACAGGGTACACCACACGTCCACAAGATGAAGTTGCTGAAGGGCCAGTTTGAACTTCCTGAGAAAAGGGAAGGAGAGGTGGGAGACACCCCTAGAGGTATCTATGGTAGGGTCAAGGGCCACGTTAAAATCGGCTCCTAATACCAGCGTCCCCTCTTGGAACTCTGCCAGGCGGGTGAGGAAGGTGTCTGGAAACTGAAGCTGGTCCGAGTTGGGCAGATATACATTGGCCAGTGTCACCAAGATCCCGCCCAAGCATCCCTTTACCACCAGGTACCGACCCATCTCGCCTACTAGCTGATCAACCCAGGTCCCAGGTCCAGTCCACCAGTCTAGATATCAATATGTTCACTCCCTTGGACTTGGAGAGCGGGGACACAGCATGATACGCCACCGGGTAGTCACGATTGGCCAGCTTGGGAGCCGCGTCTCGTTTGAAATGTGTTTCTTGTATGAAGGCCATCTGTGCCCTAGCTCTCCACATGAGTGCGTTTGTCATTTGTTTTGCTTGACCAATTTGGTGCAGTGACGCATGGGGGTTCTCAGCTGCCATTGGGATGTGCGGGATCCCTTGTGTGTTCCTGTGCCTTTAAGGAGGTTGGGCTTCCTCCTGACAAACCTGCACCCAATTTGAAATCTTCTGCCCCCATGTGCTCCAAGATGGAGACTCTCATAGTTTAGAGTTAGGACCGCACTATAAGAGATGCCTTGGCGCGGCTGTGCGGCTTTCACATTTTCTACAGAAGACATGTATCCAAACCTCTGTTATTAACCTTAGAAGTGAGACAAGTTGTTTTACATGCTGGTTTGTGAGTGTGCCAGTAGTATCCCTTCCAGTAGTAGCTTCAGGGATGCCCCTCAGGTGCAGGTTGTTTCGTCTGTTGCAATTTTCTCCGTCGTCCAGCCTGAGGAACGCCGTTGTAATCTGTGTGGTCATATCAGAGTGGGCCGATTCCAAGGCCGGCATCCTGTGAGTGAGAGAGTAGGAGACTTAGAATTTGCCTAAGTGAGTGTCTAGCCATATTAGAGCCAAACTTCTCTAGCCCTGCTGATGAAAATGAGCAGGTTGGCTCAATACACTTCTATAGCATAAAAGGCTAATTTAAAAACTACTACTTCTGGATGCTTGTGTATATTCTGGTATATACTAAGGGGTCTATTCACGAAGCAGCCGAAGGATCTAGCCGCAGCTTCGGCCGATCCTTCGGCTAGCTTCGGCCCCAGGACCCCTTCGGTTCACTAGAACCGAAGGGCTGCTGTACAGGCTATTCACAATAGCCCGTACAGCTCCCGAACATAGCCGAGCGGCTCAGTCGAGCTGAAGGCAAATGCCTCGGCTCCGCTGAGCCGCGCTGAAAGCCGAAGCTGGCCGAGCGGCCGGCCATTGGCAGGCCGACAGCCTGCTTCCGACAGCTGGGCGGAGCCAGCCGTGATCTTACGGCTGGCTCCGGTCACTTGCAGAGAGATCAGCGTCCCTGGTTACCAGCTAACCAGGGACACTGATCTCCAGACAGCAAACTCTCCCGGGCGCTCAGGAGAGAAACACTGCTTTTTCTTTTTTTTTTTCTTTATTCTGACACGGAGCCGTGTCAGAATTGTATTTAAAAAAAAATTGCCCATAGGAATGCATTGCTAGATTCCTTTTGGCTACTGCAAATTGAAATAGCCAATAGGAATCTAGCAATGCATTACTTTTTTAACTATTTTTCTGTTCAGCTCGGTTCCTCTGAGGGACCGAGCAGAACAGCCGAGGCTATTCACTCACTGCTGTTCGGCATCTATATGAATAGACCGAACAGCAGAAAGAAGCTTACCGGAGGTTCGGCTTAGCCGATCCAGATGTTGGATCGGCTGAGTCGAACTCCTCCTGCTCTTCGGGTCGGCCAAACATGCACATGTTCGGCTAACCCGAACCCACGTGAAGCCACCCTATGTACGGCTGATTTCAGCCAATATACGGCTGAAATCAGCCGTACCAGCCTGAAGTGAATAACCGAACAGCGTTCGGCTCACTTCGCTTTAGGTCGGTCATTCACTCGGCTGCCTACGGCAGCTTAGTGAATAGACCCCTACGTGTTCATTTAGTATATATTAATGGTACTACACTAGGTTGATGCACCTTGCATCTCTTTTGTCTTTACAGTCTAAGTATCCCTAACTCCAGCCTGGACTGCAAGACCTCATGGCATGACCTTTTTGATATTTCTGTATTCCTTAATTTACCAATTGTTTATATGCTGGCTTGATTGTGCATACTGAGCCATCCTCAGAGTGTCTGTAGTTATACATTGCCAGATCAATTTCACTTTTCATAATCAGCAGCTTCTATATCACAGGTGGATGCTATATTTTTTTTTTCTTTTCCAGCACAAGTTTTTCTCCCTGTATAATTTTACATCCTTGCCTAAATAGAATTGAATTCAATTCCCCTTTGGAAATTTGTGCCCTTACCTCATTATAGAGATTTTTGTTATTTCCTTTCTGACTTTTTATTACCGTTTCTTTTGTTTTTGGCTGCTCTGCATATTTTGTTTTGATGAATATAAAGAAATTCTGCGCTATGGAAGCTGTCTCAAAGTGATAAATATAAAATATAAAAGATGAAAAGCTGCTGTGCTAATAATATGAATAAATTAGATCAAGCGGATGTACTGCGCTAATCAATAATCATAATATGTGAATAATAATGTGCTAGATATCAAATAAATCACATATAACCAATATAATTAATAAATATTCATAAATTTATAAAATGTGTCTCTAATTGTAATATCTCCAGTAGAGATTAAGTGCAAATTGATAATTATTAAGTCCACCATTAATTGATGCAAAAAAGTGACAAAGTGCCAAGATGTAGATAACCATCAGTGCTAAGTCCTTCTTATGTCTGTAGTGCGCAAACTCCCGGTGACTGTGAAACACATCGCACCCACCTTCATGAGCTTGTTTTCAGTTTCTGTTCATAATTAGAATTTTATATAATTATAGTGTAAAAATATATTTATATATAATTTTTTTTCTTAATTTTTTTACACTTTTTCTTTTACACTTTTTTTGTCAGTTTATATCAAGCAGTCACTATGACTGCCTGATAAATTAACTTTTTTTCATTTTTGGTTATTATTAAGCTACTCCAAACTAAGGAAAAGCTAATAACCTGAGAGACTGATCCTGACATGTCAGAATCAGATCTCACTAAAAGGTCTTTGATCGTGCCCAGACGATCAAAAGTGATACATTTCAGGCACAGAGATACATTGTAACATTGTGTCTGAAATGTATCACACAGCTTCATAAACATTGGGCCAGTCTATGAAAATGAATAGCAGAGAGGTGACTTACTCTGCTACCTCTCTGCTATCTTCAGCTGTCAAATATGGGATCACTATTTAGCGATCCGATATTTGTATGTAATGGCTTCATTCTTTCATTAATGAAAGAAAGAAGCTTTTACAAAAGCTTTAGTATTTCATTAATGAATGCCTCAATTCTGAGGCATTCATTAATGAATGGTAACCGCTGAGAATCAGCGGTTACCAGCATTACAGAGCCTCAAATAACTGGTCAGGTACAGTTTAAGTGGCCATTCATTTAGGCACTTCATGGGGGGACGTACAGTGTACGTCTACCGTCACAAAGGGGTTAAAGTGGAACATTTACATTTGTTTTGGATAGACAGGGAAAGGGTCATAATGTCAGTCAAGTCATCATTGCTGTTTGTTTTATACAAATTTAGTATCACCAGCTTTTTATTCTACCGGGCCTGCGCTTTCAGAAAATATATGGTTTGGGGGGTCTTTTACAAACGCTAGCAACGCAGCAGTTGAAAATCAAATCAATAGGAAAAAATTGCAGACAATTCAAAAATGGCTTGGCCAGCTGATTTGAAAAATGTTCCGGAGGGCTTGGCAGCGAAAGGGTTAAGGAAATTTCTTATCAGTACCAGTGTGGTCACCAGGACTGCATGTGAGGGGAAATAGGCACAGAAACAGTAATACAAACCTAATAGATTTTAAGCTTTCCTTTCTCTATTAAAAATTAAAAAAGTAGTAGTTCAGCATTTAATGCACACATTTTGTAAAAACAATTATTTTATTATTTTGCATATTAAATTAAAATTTTCAATTTATTGATGTATTTTACATTACGCTCAAATGTCAGTAATATGTACAGTATGTAAGGAACATTAGCATTTCCACAGCAAGCCTTTAAAACTGGACTATAGATAGCCTATTATTTCTCCTGCAATTTAAAATATAACTTAGAACAGGAGGGAGACTTTGCAGCCCTAATTTTCATAAATACTTATCTGGAATGTTCTTTTTCACTTATTGCTACCAATGGGCCCATGTTGTGCTACTGTAAAAGGTGATTCATGCTTAAAACCTTTTAGTTTATTGGAGCATCTTTACACTCTCCTTTTGCAGTAGAAGTATTGCCAGTTCAGCACTTTTTGATACTCCTGAATACTCGTATTACAATTGTGTGATCTGCAGAGAAGTACAAAATTTAGCAACCATGATTCATGAACTATTTGATTCAAAGCAGACTTGACAAATCTGCAAGCATATATTCAGTAGGATCAAAGCATCTGCAGCCTGCCTGGTTTTCAAACCAAGTTGGTACTATGCAATACAACTCTTATTAAAATGTTTTTGTATATGGTATGTTTGATGTCTTAAATGAACATTTTAAATCTTTAAATACCCTTTTCTACTTTGTATAATGCATAAGCAAAAAAACTTAACTAGTTTGCATTTACTGTATCAACAGGTTTTCCTACCTAAAAGATGGAGGAAAAAAATGAGGGCCTATTTACACTATGCACTTTGTTAACACAAAACGTTATTGTGTGTTGAGGTGTGGTACATAAAGCAACCTATTCATTTGGAATAGGGCGGCAGTGCACTTTAATGCATGAAAAAATTGGAGTTACGTACCTGGTAACTCTGTTTCTAGGAACCTTCCAGGACAGCATTAGAGAGATAGGCTCCTCCCACCGGAACAGGAAACACATCACCCACACTTAAAATAAAAAGGAGCACAAGCCTAGCACGCTTCAGTCAAAACATAAGAACCGAAGGATATCATATTGCACTCGTTCATAGAATTATAGATACATATACACATATATACACCTATAATAATATATAACCTTACATTGCATAACAACGCATAGTAAATAACTCCACCATATCGGGCGGGAATCCCTGCTGTCCTGGAAGGTTCCTAGAAACAGAGTTACCAGGTACGTAACTCCAATTTTCTCTAGTCACCTTCCAGGACAGCATTAGAGAGGATAAGCGAGCACCATACTCACAATCAGGGGGGGGGCCCCAGCATACAGGGCTTTCACCCGAAAGCTTGATCTTGGTTGACCGTTAAGTCAACTCTACAGTACTTGACAACGACAAGAGCCTGGACCAGTTAGCCCTGCTCTGGTGTAGCCCCTGCACGCTTAGCCCAAAAAAGAGGCCAAGCGAATGCCCGCGCCTAGTAAGGCTGCTTCTCCCATAACTGATGTACTGGTACAAATGGTGGGAACTGCCATACCATGCGTTCCCTGACATATTGCACTATTGCCATAGGAAGAACCGGGACGGGTTTAATACAATTTGTCCCTGTGCTATAGGGATCCAAAATCGGCAAAGTGTACATTTCCCTAAACCATGGCTACTAGCAAAGCTGTTTTGAATGCAGTAATTTTAAAGAGCATGCTACAATTAGTTCAACTGAGTTTCTAGGAAAGCCTGTAGGACTCCGTAATCATATCCACACGGCAGTGACTAACATGTGGCTATAACCATGCACCAAGTATAGCTTGGATGATAATACCAAGGCTGAGCTTCATAACCACATCATAACTGGTAAAGACTTCCCAAAGTACAACCCCGTTATCCTGTAGAAAGTATAGTTACATAACTATACAAAGTATGAACTCAGATGATAATACTGAGCCTCACACCTACACAGCGACCAAGAACGCCTTATGGAACCTGTCATCAGTTACCGTGTAGACGGTTGGTTTAGATATACGAAAGAACTCAGATGTCTCCCCTACTGAGATCCTCAACACATCCCAACCATGATGCCTTACTGAATCGAGTCAAGGTCCTGAAGTGTAGCAGTACAACTGCGGGTAGAAGGAACACCGATGACATCCATAACCACCTCTTGAGCCACAAAAATTGGTTGCTTTGTAGGCAGTCTAAATGTGCTCACAGAACCTGAAATTCATAACTACCTTATGAATCAAAAAAAGCTTACCTTAAGCAGTCAAAAAAGGTTATACCAGGTACAGTATATGAGCACCAAAAATGAATGCATGCGCATATACTGATACTCACGGCTGCCCTAAGAACCAAAGATATTTCCACAAAAATGGAAAGTTGGTTGCTTTGGAGGCAGACTGATGTGCTCATACACATGGAATGCACATACACTGAAGTTCAAATTCATAACTACCTTATGAGAGAAAAAAAAAATAAACGAAAAACCGTAATTAAGCAGTAAAGTGGTTATTCCGGGCACAGTATGTAAGCATTAATAACAAAGGTATGCAGAAATACTGAGATTCCCAACTGCCCTATGAACCAAAGATGTTTCCACAAAAAAAAGAAATTTGGTTGCTTTGGAGGCAGTCTAGTATACTCATACACGTAGTATGCACAGATACCAAAATTCATAACTTATCTTATGAAAAAAGGAAAAATGCTTCCACTGAAGCAGAGGATGGTATACGGGGTCCAGAAAGACATAATGGCAACACTTAAGGCGTACATCCTACCGAGCTTCAGAACTGCCCCACGGACAGATGATGCTCCTGCTAACGCCATAATGGAGAAAGTATAAAAACACCCCACAACCAGATATCAATCGGGACTGAGATTTTATAAGTAATAAAAAGAAGTAAAATTGGGTGTTTTTAGAGGGCATATAGCATTATATTGCAATACCAATATACCCAACTCCCTCCTGGGCCAACAATGTTTGCACTGAGGCTGCAACTTGATTCTAAATAGAGGCCGTATAGTAATACCGAAAACGAGGTATACCCCGATACTGAGATACATAACCACCCCATGAACCAATGAAGCTCTCTCTAAAGCTGAAACTCGGTTATATTGGGCCCGCATAGGAATATGCATCACTCCTCAAATTCAAAGATCGCCTCCTGAACTAATGCTTATACTAAGCAGTAACAGGTTGTTGCTGAGATTGCATAGAAATATCAAATACGTTAGGTATGAATAAATCTTGGACTTCATGACTTAGTGCTTTCTAAAAGCAGATTCCACTTATGGTCGGGAAATTACCTACAGCTGCAAGCCACAGAAATACATCCCTGTATGTGATCTCTGTCCAAGAGACAGAGAACCATAGCCACAAGCTCTCATCCTGGACTGGGCAAGTGCTGCACACTCTGCATTGCATCCAGAGTAGTAAGAAAAGACCCCACACCTGTGAGACAGACACACCTAGGCAGCTACAATCAATGGATCAGCTCCACCTGTGAGCAAATTGAGGATTGGAAGAGAAGACTCCACCTGAAAAGGTTAGATGCTTGCTATCATACAGAGAGACAAGATTTAACACTCTTTAATGGGTAATACATATCTTCCCAGGAAGTAAGTAACCTCCTCCAGCAATTTCCATACTCTGGTATTTTGCCTCTTCCCTTTCCCATCTCTAAGACAGGGAAGTGAAAATTAAGTGCCGTCTACTCAAACAGGGCTGAAAGAGCTCCACTCAGGTGAGAGCAATCATAGCTTCCAACTTGGGAGCTCACAACAAGCAACGGCCAGGTAGGAAACCCTGGTTGCTACCAGCAACGGAACTCCCTCTTAGCCTTGCAGCACTGTGCCAGTGTAATAAGAAGTCCAATTACTGCACATGCTAGTGAGTGCCTATGAACCAGCCCGTCTGCAGCATAATGCAGAGTATTAGCATTGGAGCCTGTCAAAAAATAATGCAGGCCCACATTAAAATATTACACCACAGCTAGGAAAGGGTTTCCATAATGGAGAAAGTATCTCCCACCGGAACCCTGCACCCCACATCCATTCCATGTGGGAGTAATAGGTTGTTTACTTGTCTGGGTTTGCTGTTTGCATGTTAAAAAACGTATCTGTGCTGCAGCCCATGCCTCTAATCCGCCATGCACTGGTGGAAATAGCACATACCAATCCTGTGTTAGCAAGAGGCACTTTAACCCCCAGCAACCAACACTCAAAAGGAGGACACCTCCCAGGAGTTCCTGTCCCCCCACTGTGCCCTACCCACAGTACGGCACATGCATTCTTCCCTGCATTCTCTGAACCAGCAGGTCCCTGATCAAGAGACTGGCTCCCAATCATTTCTACAACCTGGATTACAGTGCAAAATGACTGAAGAGTCGACATCATCTCTTCCCTCCTACAGTCTATCAGGCTTTAAAACATGCCTGACGACTCATCCACCCCTGGCTTCCCTACACGTGTCACTTCCGCCCTGACATCTCGTGTCCTCCTTCCCCCTGTCTCCACGAGGGCCGCGGCACAGCACCTCTTCAGCGGCCGACCGACGCCCAGAGACCAGGGGATGCCGCTGTCCACCACCGAACTGACGAGCTTGCACCCGGCACCAGGATCAGGTAGGAGCGCCACACTCAGCCAAAACCACTCTATAGTGCACTTGAAGCAGGGGTTTAAGGACTAGGGGAACTCCTCTGAGTCCCCTACCTCAACAGGCTGGCTGTCCTGCAAAATTCTTATGCCGGAAAACCATAGGCAATTTCTTTTGGACAGTTGGGGCTGTCCCGGAAGCCCCCCTCCATAGGTACCCCAGATCCACTGACCCTCTGCTGTACCATGTTGGTGGGAAGCCCCTGCTCACTAGCACGTAGGCCTAGGAAAAAAATAACAAACGTTACGATGTCCTGCTCGGCCGGAGGAAACACAAAATAACTGAAGCGTGCTAGGCTTGTGCTCCTTTTTATTTTAAGTGTGGGTGATGTGTTTCCTGTTCCGGTGGGAGGAGCCTATCTCTCTAATGCTGTCCTGGAAGGTGACTAGAGAAAATTGGATATGACCCTTTTGTTCTAAAAAAAAGCACACCACAATGCACATCCTGTGTGATGTGGTGAACTGCAGTGCTTGTTATTGTAGCAGCGCATGTTATTGCAGTAGTGCTTTGCATGGCAGCACTACTCATGCTTTGTGGTGATGCATAGTAAAAAAATAAAAATAAATGCCCATACAACTGCACTTTACCATAATATGTCAGTGTAACTGGGCCTAGAAAGTTTACAAAAAGGTACATAATCACTTTTTTGGTGCCTTCCTGTAGCAGCAAGAATGTGACTTTATGGCGACGTATGGCAGCCATTGAAACCCCTGCATCAAGTCCTCACAGATGGAATTTCCAAAAGGTATAAAACCATGGAGTTTTGCAACTCATGTATAATCATCTAAACTTTTTATCCTTTTCTTGCAGTTTATTGACTCAGCTGTCCTGGAAAAGAGGGTTAGGGGTACAGGATACCCAAAAATAGCAGCTTAAATCCCTCAATTAACTCTTTAGGCCCAGACAGGCTGTTATCTTCTAGTATCTTTCAACTTCTGCTGCAGTTTTAGAACTCCTAATGCCTCTGCAATTGTCTAACGTGGATTCTGCAGCTACCTTTCAGTTTCTTCAAATTCTGCCACAGACCAGGTTCGAACTCTTTAGACCCCTACCACAGACTAGTGCAGGACACTCTAGGCCTAGACAGGAAACAAACACCCTTTTGTTCACCTGTACACCCAGTTGTTCGACTGGGTTTGTCGATGCAACAATGCATATGAGCATGCATATTTTTGTTTCTATTGTATCACAATAACGATACATGCTTTCAAAACAAGTTATTCCAGTACTACCTAAGTAGTCAAAAGCTACCATAAAAATACTATTAGTTTTCTGAAAAATGTTCTATTAGTTATGTTTTCTTGGCTTACTTTGACTGACAGAGGTGAATGAGGGCATGTAAAGTTTTTGCACACAGAAAAGGTATTGTCTTTGCAAGTTCATGCAACTGATTCAACTATGTACTCTTAAGGGAAAGGCTTGTGAAACAGATTAGAACAGTCAGCTCTTAAATCAGGGGCACCCATAATTTTTTGTCTGGAGATCTACTTTTCAAATGACAAGCTCAATGAGATCTACCAACGAAAAAACACCTGCAATCAGGGGTGGGAGGGGGCATGGCGGTGCATTGAAGTCAATGGCACCACAGCCAGGCACCGCAGGCAGGCTCCTCGCCCACAGTGTGATCGCCTTCAGCCAGAACCCAGGCACATTAGTGCCTGCGTTCCAGTCCAGTGCGATCCGCAAAAATGCTGCAAGCACTATTTTTGCAGATCGCACTGGACCGGAACGCAGGCACATAATGTGGGTGGGGGGCATGTCTGCAGGGCCATTGACTTCAATACAACCCCACACCCCTCCCACCCCTGAATGCAGGGAGTCAGCCGGCTTACATTCCAGTGCATCCTAGAGGCCCCGGCGTCCTGTCCTCCCGCAGTGCTCGTGTGGCTGGCGTTGGGGAGAGGTGTCCCGCCCTTTCCATCTGTGGTGTCTGACATATTCAGCCGGCAGGCGCACAAGCACTGCGGGAGCATAGCCGTAGCCAGCTCCTTTTGCACTCGAGGCAAAAAACAACGTGCCCCCCCAACAGTTGTGTAATGTCACCAAGCACCCTGCCTATAGTTTTCTTTTCTATTTTTAATTTTATTTTTATTATTTCTTATTTTGTAATTATGTTTTTAATAATTTTTTTTTACTCTTGGGGGGAAACTTCAGGGAAATATTAGGGGTCTAAACATCCCCCTGATATTTCCCTTTTAAAATAGATAAAAAATTGAGGACACAAAGTCCTCAATCTCTTTTTCTGCAGCCTCTGTTCTAAATGAATGGAAAGCACATAGGCTTCCCATTCATTCAGAAAATATTTACTATCAAGCAGTTTGTGAATGGGGAGGAGCCTCTGTACAGAGTGCTACCCCCCATTGAGAAATTCATGAATAAACAGGAAGTGATGTAAATCACTTCATGTTCATTCATAACTGGGGACTCATAGTACTATGTGTACCCAGTTATTTACAAACACTGGAGTGATCATCTGATCGCTCTAGTGTTTGTCCTGCACAGAGGATCAGAACATATCACTGATATGTACCGATCCTCCGCCACTCGGCCACGCACACAGGGTGGCTCAGCTTCTCCTCTGGATCGCCGCTGCTCTCCCAGGCAGAGGCAACGGGGGATCTGAGGAGAAGTGAAAGAAGTACTTCAGCCATGGGGGCAGCGGAGGAGGGAGCCGCTGTCACAGAACTAATGCCGAGCGGTGAGGGGAGAGAGAGGATCTGGCTGCCAGAACCTGGCCGAGCGTCTCTCTCTTCTCATTGCTCGGCCTTAGTTCTGTGACAGCGGCTCCCTCCTCCGCCCCTGCCACCTGCAGCGGTTCCTTCACTTCTCCTCGGATGGGGAGAGAAGCGGGGAACCCAGAGGAGAAGCCCCACGTCGGGAGGAGAGGACATCGCGATCGACCTAATGGGCACCCCTGTCTTAAATTATAAATGTTACACTCCAGTTAAAATAGTGTAGAGATTTTTAAGATGTATAATACTCTAAAGTAGGTCGGAATGTTTTAAAACAGTTTCTTGGCACATCTTATATATTTTATACATTACACCCTGGAATACCTGCTTGGGTTCTGTAATTTTATTTTTCAATAGCAATGTGGCGAGTTGTATGCCTTGACAGTCTTATAAAATACTCCCCACGCGGTTGCTACAAAAAGCTGCAATGCTTCACTATGTCTAACATTCTTTCTTCTTATCGTATGAATGGCAAATACAGATTTTATATTTGGAGAGGTAAAATGCACAGTACTTCAATTTATCAAAGTGTCTTAAATAAAAACTGTCCATGTAACCTTATAGCAATCAGTCAAAATAAAACGTGCACAATAACTTGGCAGTTGGCGTATAAAGATTTCATTCTGATTGGATATTTTAGGGTAATACTGACCATTCTATCAATAGGCAGTTTGATAGATGAGACTGTTTTTCAGCTTATTTAGCTACATAGAGAATCAGTGTAAAGTAACCCTTTGTTAACTAATCAGACATTTTTTTGATAGATTACTATGTCATTTGATACTTTTCTGAAATGAGATACAGGCTCATTGTCTTCTCTGTGTTGTGTTGTGAGCTAGCTTCCAACTTGTTTTAGTACCACAAGAAGTCTACCTGTTCTGGTATGTAATTAAGTGTAAACTTGCAGTGCATGGATGTTCTTGCCCAGATAGAGGCTGTGATCTTAGTATTACCTCATTCAATTTTATGAGCCACCTAATGCTAGAGTGCTTTGTTGTCTTGTACATTAATCATGCATTTCAGCAGTCTAATGTGGGAAGCATTACATGAATCCTGTCTCCTTCCTGTCTCGCTTCACAACCTTTACAGGTCCTAAATGTAAAATATGTTACTTAATACTTTGACAGATACAAATAAAACAATGCAAGAAAAATAAATAAGTACACATAGATCTAGTAGTTTATCCAAATCTTGGTGACATTTGGTTCTAGAGAGCATATGGTTTACGTCATATCCTTCCTTTTACGATGTAGATCTGGATGTCTCTCTGGATGTACTCTCTCACTAGAGATGTGCATTTATTATACAATAAACTACCATGAACCAAAAGGGCATTTCCTTATTGATTTAACAGGTACATGTTCAAGTTCATTGAGGTCCCCTTTGGAGGGGAAGGGGTCCTGACTTCCCAACACCACATCTTCAGCTTTTGTATTTGTACCAAGCCCCTGCATAGGTATTGACTGTTAGATTAAGGAAAATGATCAGTTAGAAGAGATGAAACTCATACAGGGTTATTCACAAAGCTGCCAAAGGCAGCCTTGTGAATAACCGAGCCGAAGTGAAGTGAGCCGAACACTGGAATCAGTATCGGCTGAGCTGAAGCTGCGGCAGCTCACTCTCTGCTGTTCGGTCCTATTCTCATAACGCCATTCGGCTCGGTTATTCTGCTCGGTACCTCCAAGGTACCGAGCAGAATAGAAAATAAGTGAAAAGAATGAAAAAAAAGTTGAAAAATAATGTAAAACATTTAAAATATAGGAAAATTAAAAAAATATATATTACTTTTTAAAAAGAGGAAAAAAACGCTGCAAGCCGACCTGATCCCATGCCATGGACTCTCACCGCATAATGAAGCACCTGACAGATGCCGGCAAAAGAAAAACAATTGGGCGGAGCCAACAGTGACAGCTAGCCCCGCCCTAATGTTTCCTATTGGCCAGCACCTCATTCATTGGGGGACGCTGATCTGTCATTAAAACTGGGCGGAGTGAGCGTGAGATCACGGCTGGCTCCACCCAGCTGTCATTTGCATGGAGATTGCTCGGCTTCGGCCGACCTTTCTCCATGCTTCGGCTGTTACTTTGGCTCAGTTAAGCTGAAGCAAATGTCTTTGGCGCGGCTGAGATGCTCGGCTGCCTTTGGCTGCTGTATGCGGTATTGTGAATATCCCGTACTGCAGCCCTTCAGTTCGACTGAACCGAAGGGCAGAGGCAGCCGAAGAGAGCTGAAGGATCAGCTGAAGCTAAGGCTGGATCCTTGGCTCATAGTATCCTAATGAGATGGTGGCTGAATGTGAAATATGGACTTTAAAAGGATTTAAAAAGGGATGAGCAAACTGAGCAAAGATCAGTTTGCTGGAGGTTCAGTGAACCCAGTGGGAAGTCCGCATACCCCAAATATAGCAGCAGACCCTATTGAATGCTATGGGAGATGATTATCTTTTCTGGCCTTTTTAAGGTTAGATTGCAAGTTACTCTTAACAAAAAAGATCACGGGCAGCTGGGCACTACCATGGGGGATATCCACTAATGCAAAAAAACTTCCACCGCCACAGAAATGACAGTTCCCCAGCTGACTGGTGTTTGTAAACCAACTAGGTGGTGATTACAGGCGATGTCACTGTCAAAATATGTAAATATGTTTTTTTTACAAACAGCAGCCAACCAGGGATTTGTCATTTGCTACAGGAGTATAAGTGTGGAAGCTTGTTTGTGCAATGGATCCTCCTAGTGGGCAATATCATAGGCTGCGTGTTCTTGTGGTGGCAGATCATTGTGATTGTCATGGATTTACCATCACTTGCCCTACCACCTGAAGATGTTTCCCCACTGCCCAATGCTGTTTACACAATGTCACAATGGATTGCTTGGTGATGTTCATCCGTCATACTCCTGTCACAAAATGACAGATTCTAAACCAGCTGCTGTTTGTAAGCAAACCTGCAAAGGATCCTGGGTAATGTCATTGACCAAATATGGTCATGAATATATTTTGGTCAATAAAGTCACCCAGGATCAAAAGCTGCTTTGTTTACAAACAGAAACTGTCCGGGGATCTGTCATTTTGCAGTGTATGTGTGAAGGCTCAACATCATCAAGTGGCGGGTCGTCATGGCAGGGCGGAAAAAATGTTGGGTAATGCAGAAACATCTTTAGGCAGTGGGTCGTTGTGATTGACAAATATCTACATCATTGGAAGATATGACTGACGTTCGATTTACATCAGGGGACATTGTCTACTTTTTTCAAAAAAAGAACTGTCAAGATGCCTGTGCCCGCAGTCCAGACCTTTCACCAACTGAAAATCTTTGGCGCATCTTGAAACGAAAAATACTACAAAGAAGACCGAGGACTGTTGAGCAGTTAGAATCCTATATCAGACAAGAATGGGACAACATTCCTCTCCCAACACTCCAGCAACTGGTCTCTTCAGTTCCCAGACATTTACAGTGTTGTTAAAAGAAGAGGGAATGCTACCTAAACATGGCCCTGTCCCAACTTTTTGGAGACATGTTGCTGCCATCAATTTAAAAATGTACCTTTTTTTTTTTTAAATGGCACATTTCCTCAGTTGTTATGTAGATTTAACACAGCATCCCAACATTTTGGGAATCGGAGTTGTATACAGTATGTATGTACATATATACACACACACACACACACACACACAAACACACACACTTATCCTTATACTGCATTATATTAATATATATAACTTATGTTCCAAGGGAATGAAGAAAAGACTCATCATCAAGAGATCAATAATCTGTGAGAATCTATCTTGGCAATTTAAAAACTACAAGTTTCCTATCAAAAATTGGCAAATAATGTTTACATATTTAAATCTCACCCCACTATTATGAGAGAACCCAACCCCAAACTCACTCCAGAACAGCTCCAGCATATTCTTCTACAAAACTACTAAATGTGCAGGCAGTCTCGAAGTTACTCAATCTGAACCTATTCCTCTGTTTCCATCTACTAATTTACTCTTATTTTCACTTTTAGACTCATGAATCATTGGTGTTTTGGTGCGCTTTTTCCACTCTCATATAGTTCACCCAAAATCCTGCTGACCTTCCAATGGACCTAGGATTGGGCTCACCGGAATATAGAGAGTAACCTTGACCTCCTCTGTGTGGACACAGACATCACAGGTGCCACAATGAAGTTGCATAGTCTTATGGTTATCAAAAGTGACTTGTGAATGTGCCTTTTATTTTTCTGCCACTGATGATTTTTAACTATATACTGCACTTTAAGTGCTCTCCCATCTTTTTATTTTTCTGTGGACATTTCTGAGTGTCTTTGTATTTATGCCCTGGATACCACTAAATAGAATATAGATTTCAACTACCCTGGGCCTGCTTTTTGTGTCAAAAAAACCCTTATTATTATTAATTTTAATTTGTTTACTCAAAAAAACAGACAGTGAGAAAAACAAATCAATTCAATTAAACTAATTTACCTTATGATACAGCCTAAATCATTACAAAAATTAGATACCATGTTTTTAAAAATAAACTTTTGCCCCCTCCCCCCCCCCCATATATTGTTCCTAGAGTCGCCACTGCTTTTCAGTCCAAGTTCAGTCAAATCACACTCTACTTGTCTTATGCTAGTAAGCCATAGGGTGAAGGAAGTGATCACTGCACAATATCAGTTGGATACTACCAAGCAGGAACATCATACAACATCATGAATAATAATTCCTGTTCTCATGTGCTGTAGAAGTGACCAGTGTCCAGAACAGCATGAAAGTAGGAGGTCTTCACACCTGCCTGAACCACATTTTGTATGACTGGGCCCCTTAATTCCAAAGGGTCCCCGGGTAGCTGCAAAGTGTGCACAAATGGTATGTTCACCCTTGTGATATATAATTTATGATGAGTATTTGGGTATTTACTGTATCTGCTTCTAGTTTTTTGTAGTCCTAAACTGTTTGCAACTGCTCTTGGTAAATAGGGAGGGAGGAAATGAAAACACACAGCAGAAAATGGTGAATGGCACCAAAGGTTTTAAAAGACAATGGGGGAATTTATCAAAACTGAAGCAGACAGAATCTAGAGCAGTTGCCCATGGCCACCAATCAGATTCTATCTTCAGTTTGTTCAGTTATGATTTAAAAATGAAAGAGAGAAGCCAATTGGTTGCCATGCACAGCTGCTCCAGATTTTGTCTGCTCCAGTTTAGATAAATTCTCCTCAATGTGTGCAGCCCTTCCGGGAACAAGTGTCTGAAATATAGGGGTCTATTCACGAAGCAGCCGAAAGGATCTAGCAGTAGCTTCTGCCGATCCTTCGGCTAGCTTCAGCCCCAGGACCCCTTCGGTTCAGTAGAACCGAAGGGCTGCTGTACGGGTTACTCACTATAACACGTACAGCTCCCGAACGTGGCCGAGCGGCTCAGTCGAGCCGAACGCATATGCCTCGGCTCGGCTGAGCCGAGCTGAAAGCCGAAGTGGGCCGAGCCTGCTTCTGACAGCTGGGCTCCGGCCACTTTCAGAGAGATCAGAGTCCCTGGTTAACAGCTAACCAGGGACACTGATCTCCAAACAGCCTAACTCTCCCTGGCGCTCCAGGAGTCTCCTGCTCCCAGCCGCCAAGGAGAGAAACACTGCCTTTTCTTTTTATTCTGATACTGGGCCGTGTCAGAATAGAAAAAAAAACATTTTTGGCCATAGGAATGCATTGCTAGATTCCTATTGGCTATTTCAATTTGCAATAGCCAATAGCAAACTAGCATTGCACCTGCCATCTGCTGCAGTTCTCCATCAGGTCCACAACTACTGATTGAGAGCAGCAGAGGGCGGGAACAATAGCTAGTTTGCTATTGGCTATTGCAAATTGAAATAGCCTATAGGAATCTAGCAATGCATTCCTATGGCCAAACATTTTTTTTTCTATTCTGACACGGCTCAGCTGTGCCAAAACTACAAATCCCAACATGCATCTGCCTCAGGGAGTTATGTATGTGGCTGTCAGAGCCTTGCAATGCCTCATGAAACTTGTAGTTCCAAAACAGCTGGAGTGCCAAGGTTCGCCACCACTGCTATAGGTTAAGCATATGCTTTGATCTTTCACTAGAGGGAAACAAATAAGCACATATGTGCATATTTGCTTGACTCGGCATTATAGTGAACTGGTAAAAAGTGTCCCAAAGTTGATATGCTTTCTTATTATGTGCCATTCTTATAAACAAATATAATATTATTTTATTAAGGAACAGATGTTATATTATTGAAGCCTATCTTGGAGCTCCCATTACTACTCTGTGAATGTAAAGTGAAATTGTAAATGTCCCTTGGTGGTTCACTCAGGAAAGTACTTACTAAGAAAGTATATTAATTCTTTATTAGGCCAATGACATTACAAAGGGTAGGTATACACTCCCCAACACTCCCTAAGACTTCAATAGTGGCATCCTATTGGATCTCACTATTGATGCCATGCCCAGTGTAAGCACAGGCTTCCACAGGGGTCTCACAGCACTCTATGCTAGTGAACTAGTTAGTAGTCTTTTAAACTACTTTTCACCAGTTTGCTAAAATGCTTGGTAAACCAAGTAATGATTTCCACTCCAGTCAATCTCCAGTAGAGAGCATTACCTATTATTTACACATATGTACTATCTCTGTTTTTAGACCTGCCATTGCTTATATTATCCAATTGCACCAACAAGTTTGTATCGGGTTTATGGTAGTGCAAGGTAATAGAATTAAAGTATATATATAGCCAAACCTTATTTTTTTTTAGTTTTGGATATAGTAGGAAAGAGTTTAAACTCCTGCTAGTTCAACTTACTGCCCAAGAGACACAACAGGAAGTTAGAGTTAGTGGGGAGTAGAGAATTCCGACTATAGATACAGCAGTAAAAATCTGAGGGTCCAACCCTTCCCCACTTTATTTAAATCTAAAAAAAACAAATTATGACTAGTGTTTTGCTCTTGCTTTTAGTATTTGGAATATGCATCATGAGTGTGTGATAAATGCAGAAAACAATATTATAATAATTCCTGCAAATATAAGGGGTTTTTTTTTCAGGATTTGCTTTGGCTAGATTTTTTATTGGTTATGACTTTAAAAACCTTTTCCTTTTCCATCTCTGAATACAAAAGCTGCCAAATCACAGCACAGAGTGGGTTAATTGGATGTCTAACAGTCATCAAACACTGCAAGAGGTACAGGTTGTAAAACTTTCCAGATTGCCTTATCATGCAATTGTCTCTTAAACAACTGCTTGTGTACAAATGACTGAGTTTTCTCTAACACCACCTGTTCAGTTCTGCTGCTTCAAGAAGTAAACCAAACTACATATGACTTAGTAAATTATTGTGAACCGTTTAAACTGAACTTCAAAGTATTGAAAAAGAAATCCTTTGGCAAGTCGCATACCAGCATCAAACAATGTAAAAAGCAAGGATTTGTCAACATGGTTCAGATCTCTCCGCTACAGGCTGTGCATTCTATGCCTGCATGTGTCCCTTGTGAATTATTCATATCACTTGTGACGGAGAATGTGCAGCACTGAAGGAGCATGGACAGTTCCGTTCACGGATCACTGCTCAATCCTGCAGCCTCCGCTTACTGTAGAAGATGTTATGTTACCAGCTTGCTACAAGGCTTTTTTAAGCATTACATATTTTCATTGTTCAAGCCACCAAGTAGTAGCTGCAGGGAAGATTATGTTTTGTATTTATATATAATAGGGGAAAAAAAATGCCGCCCCACAAGGCAGCCGACAGAGCAAGAAAAATAAAAATAAAGGCTCATTCATAATGTTATTAGAATGCAAATAATAGTCTAGGATTGTTTAAAGGGATTGAGAATTATTGCTCCCCTATTTACTGTTGTTTTCTTTCAGAAAAGCTCAGCATTTCCAAATAAATATATAATTAAATAGCTATTTTTTGATGAGGCCAGAAATAAATGCAAACTGGACATTAACAGACTCTATACTTTCTCTGTTTATTTTATCATTCTATAGATATTTTTTATCTTTTTATCCGTTATATTACATGTGGCTTTCAGACCTCTGTTTTACTAAGGTATTACTAATGTAACATAATAGTAAATATCAAGTGCACTCAAAATGAGAGAGGGGGTTTCTATGTAGCAGTGTGGGATAGCTAAAAAACTACACATTATACAACCTAGGTTGTGCAGGGTTTTTTTTGAGGGTACTCATATAGTTATAATTCGTACAATTTTGTTGATGTTCATATAAAAGATTTATTGCATAATTATAAATATTAAAAACAATGCTCATATATATACATGATTCTTATAACCCTAAAATGATTACTTCTTTTCATATTTCATAATATGTTATATATAATTCATATTTCACTATGTATATTCATAATTCCTTGATTTTCATATGCAGTGTTGTATTACTTTGTTAGTCCCCTACGCGTTACACTCGTAGTTCCAAAACAGGCACTTCTCAAAGTACTCCCACCGGTGATTAGAGGCCTCACCCCAAACTTAGTCAAAAAACTACACATTATACAACCTAGGTTGTGCAGGGTTTTCTTTTGAGGGTACTCATATAGTTATAATTCGTACAATTTTGTTGATGTTCATATAAAAGATTTATTGCATAATTATACGCTCGTAGGCTTCTTCAGGGGGATCGGTATAAATCTATTTGTAAATACATGATACATTGTTCATCAACATGTTTATATGCCATTTCATAATACATTTGTAAAATCATATTTTCCAGTTTTACATGTTTCCATTCAGCTATATACATTTATTCTTACTATGATTGAATTGTACTAGCCACTTACCTAGGGGTCAAGTATCATGGAGGGACCTAACACCAGGGGGACAGGAATCAACTCTCATCACCCCCAGAAAGAAACATACGGCGGAGCCACAGACGCACAAAGGGTCCAGGGAAGCTCCAATATCTAAAACATAACCGTGATGATAGATATAATCTGAGTGTTACAGCTTAGTATCCATAGTGATTCATAAGTTTGTGTACCTATATCATAAACTCATCCATTTACCTCTTCGTTCTTATAACCTCACTTGCACCAATGTGTGTCATAATGACTAGGTTTTATGTGAAATCCCCTTTAGTGTCCCATATATTAGTGATTGTTATTCTTTTCAAAAGAGGCGTCAGTAATCTTGGTGTCCCTTTATTTCTTACTGTGTCTAGTTATAAAATCACCAACCTTTCATGTTATCATTCCTCCTCATATATTATATACTTAATGTGCCATATATATAGATCCCATCCAATACTCTTAGATTACAGTGTATCTCCTCTCTAATCCTCCCCTTTTTGATGTTTTGTTGCAGCGAGCAACATGGCTAATTACAGATTTTTCTCAGCTGCTCCACAGTGATCTATCCTAATAGGAAGACTTAGGCCTGAAACACTGACATTTGAGGATTGTGCTTCTCTCATTAACCTTAACATTTAAATGCAGAAGCCAGGGTTGTAATCTTTTAACCCTTTGTTAGGCCAGGCAGTGTTCAATCTAGGCAGTGTTCAAATCTACGTTACAAATCATAATAAAATCAGTCAACATAATACAGATAGGATCAACAAACCCCTCACCCCATAAAGCCCCTCCTAACATTACAAAGAAGAAGCTAGTAGAAGCTTCACTCTCCAGAACTGGCCAAAGTTTATCTCCCATGGGGGTTATCCAGGCTCGAAGCTGCGCTAGTGTAGCTGCTAGGTGATAGTCCCTCAGTTCTGGGTATCCGGTGCCTCCCTTTCTAGGGTGTTTAAGAAGGGACGTGCTGGAGCACCTGGGTTTTTTGTCACACCAGATACATTTTGAGTCTGTAGGGATATAAAATAGCCACTGGGTATGGGAACAACCAAAGTTCTGAATAGGTACAAAAGTTTGGGGAGAACAAGCATTTTAAAAGCGGCGAGTCTAGCCGTCCAAGACATGAATTCTCTACCCAGCGCTTGGAGCTCGGACGGGTACCGTTCCAAGAACGGAGCAAAGTTACATTGGAAGAGTCGGTTCGTCGTATCAGTTAGTCCCCAAATAGGGGATGCTACTGGACGTCCACGTAAAGAGATAGTCAGCCTGTAGAGCATTGCGAGAAGATAGACCCAGATTAATACCCATAGCGTTACATTTGCCAACATTAAGTTTGTAGTATGACACTTTACTAAAGGCAGACAGTATCTGCATTGCCCTCTGCAGGGAAGACTCCGGAGCCATAAGGGTCAGGAGAACGTCGTCCCCAAATAGCGTAATCTTCTGCGGTTGGAGGTTAGGACAGACACCAACCCCCTGCACCTCACGGTCAGCCCTCAGGGTCTCCGCCAGGGGCTCAATTAGCAGATTAAAGATCAAGGGGGATAGGGGGCAGCCCTGCCTAGTACCACTAGTGATAGCGAATGGCGAGGACAGCCCCCCCCCCCCCCGATGTGAATACCTGCGCGGAGGGGCCTGAGTATAACGCCATAATCATAGCAGAAATACGTTTGTCAAACCCAAACTTTAGGAGAACGCCCCGGAGATAGGACCAGTTGACCCTGTCGAACGCCTTCTCTGCATCCAAAGCCAGGAACAGAGCGCTCAACCCGAGCCAGAAGGCCAATGAACCTTCTAGTAGCATCCGGGGCCTCTCGGCCTGATGTGAATCCCTTCTGATCTAGGTGGAGGAGGGTGGGCATTATGTCATTGAGCCGGTGGGCTATCAATTTGGCATAGATTTTAACGTCCGAATTTAGGAGGGAGATCGGCCTAAAATTTTGAGGTTGGTCCGGAGTCTTCCCTGGCTTAGGAATTGTGACAATCAGGGCACTTAACATTTTTGCAGGAAAAGAGGCAGAGGTCGCCGCGGCGTCGTAGACCTGGAGGAGGTAAGGGCTGAGAATCGAGGTAAACAGCTTGTAGTATTCATTAGAATACCCGTCTGGGCCTGAGGGTTTGTTGTTAGGCATAGATTTTATGATTTGGTCCAGCTCTGCGCATGTGAAGGGAGCCTGGAGCTTGTCTAATTGGGAGGGCGTCAGGGAGGGTAATTGGAGTGGCCTTAGGAACTGCTCTATTTCAGATGTCGTGGGTTGGTGGGTCTGATCATCATCCTGTAGGTTGTAGAGGGGTTATAATAGGTACTAAAGGCTTCAGCTATGTCTTGGGGGTTGTACAGTTTGTGGCTATCAGAGGAGCGGAGCAGATAGGGAATTCTCGTGCGGGTCTGTTTGGCTTTTAGGCGGGACGCCAGAAGTTTACTGGCTTTGCTGCCGCTGACGTAAAAGTTGGATCTGATGTTCATGGTTTGCCTACAATGTTGTTCCATGAGAAGTTTCCTAAGATCTAGCCGAAGTTGGGATAGAGTTGAGGAGCGGTTGGGACAGGGTTGCTGTTTATTGGCAGCTTCGAGTTTTCTTATTTCAGAAATGAGCTGGTCTAGAGCCCGTAACCTCTGACTCTTGAATCTAGAGCCGTGCTGGATCAGTAGACCTCTTATGAACTCCTTATGGGCGTTCCACAACATAAAAGGGTCCTTCACCGAGGTTGCATTAAGATCAAAGAACTCCCTTAAGCTAGCAGTGATGGCTTTCACCGTGTCAGCCTGCTGTAGAAGGAAAACATTGTTACGCCAAACAAATGAGTTGAAAGTCGGGTTACTAGATGATATCATCATCGAGACCGGGGCATGGTCGGACCAGGTGATATCATGGATAAGAGTTTTTTGTATCCGAGGTAACAGCGATCGATCCACCAGGAACAGGTCTAGCCTGGAGTACGAGTTGTGTGGAGGGGAAAAGAACGTAAAGTCCCGTTCACTGGCTACTGGCATCTCCAGACGTCAAACAGTCCGTTCTTGTTAATGGTGGGTTGGAGGGACGGTAGTGTCCGTCATGGCCAAAAAGTGGAGTCCATTGCCCTATCAGTGGTCAAGTTAAAGTCACCACAAACAATCAGTTCCCCCTTTGGATTTTCCGAGACTTTTTAAGCAGTCTATCAACAAATCGTGTTTGGTGAGAGTTGGGAGCATATAGGTTGACGATGGTATACAATCTGGAGCAAACTAGAATGATGAAGCGGCCCATGGGGTGGGTGTGCACCTCGAGTTGTAGGTAGGACACCGTGTCTCTTATTGCCACAAGAACTCCGTTAGTTTTGGAAGGGGCATTTGCCGCAATGATGGTCGGGAAGCTCCTGTGGGAGCACAAGGGTGGAGCCGAGCTGCAGAAGTGTGACTCCTGGACGCACACCACATCTGCACGGTGCTTAATGGCTTCCAACCACAGTGAGCGGCGTTTAGCTGGATGGTTCAGGCCTTTGGCATTAATGGATAGGATTTGGACTGCCATGGAGAGGACAGGGATAGCTTGTGTGGGTGTGTCCAGAGTACTCACGGTGCCTTGCCAAGGCTTCAGGCTGTGGTGGAGAGGTGGTCTCTTCTATGAATGCGGGGTCCCAGGCGAAATCCATGAAGCGGGTTGGGGGCTCCTGCCGTGGTGTAGGGTGTCTCCTCCCATGGTGTAGTAAAAAAAGAAAAGAAAGCAAAGACTGGAAGAAAGCGAACACAAAAACGTCAAAACGGAACAAATCAGATAAAAAGAAATTCCCTAACAGATCAGGGAAGCAGTTGTCACAACTGAACATTAACCTGGGTGTTACCACCAAAGTGGCCCACTAGGCCTTGTGGGCATAGTTGAAATCAGAACGGCTCAGATAGCGGATGTCAGTCCTTTGCTCTAGGACCCCTTTTGCGTGACACCACCTGCCAATCAGAGGCCATTTTGGTACGGGGCGGCGGGCGCTCCACGTCCGCCGGGGGGATCTGCCACTGGTTCAGCAGAGCAAGGCCCTGTTCCAGATTGGTGATCGTGTAAAGCTCATTTTCTTTAGTTATCATGAGCTTGGTCGGGAATCCCCAGCAGTAGCGAATCTTGTTGTCTCTTAGGGCCTTTGTGACCGGCACCAATTTTCTTCTAAGTTGGAGAGTGAATTGGGAGAGGTCAGGAAAGACTTGGATCTTTCTGTATGTGGCGGGGAGGTCGGCAGGGTGTCTCAGCACCTTTAGCAGCCTTTCCCGCACATGGAAGAAGTGGATACGGAGCAAGGTATCCCTGGGCACCCCCTCTGGCAGGTGCGGCGGTTTGGGCAGACGGTGGATTCTGTCGATAGTTAGGTCAGGTGGGGAGACATCTGGTAGGATCGCCTTAATGAACACTTGCACATATGAGGATAAGTCATCAGGGCAGACAGATTCAGTAATGCCTCCGATTTTTATGTTATTGCGGCGTGACCTGTCTTCTAAGTCCGCCACTTTGGTTTGCAGCCATGTGATGTCGTCCTCCCTATCGTTAGGAGCATCCACCAGTTCATTAAAAGTGTCAGCGAAGTATCCCATCTTTTCTTCAATATGAGTGACTCTCTCCCCCACCTCCTGAAGGTCAGATGAGAACTGGTGCACCAGAGCTTGCATGTCTGAATTAAGCGAGCTTCTAAGGGACACCAGCATATCCTTAAGGGTAGTATCGGAGAGGGGCCGGTCAGCTGTGGGGTAGTTTTCAATGGGAGCAAATAGTTTCCTTTTGTCATCCAGCGTGAGTGATTGGCTTACCTCCTCCACTAGGCCTGAAAGCTGGGGCCTCGATTTTGCAGGGCTCCGCACAGCTTGAGATGCAGGTGGCGTCTGCGTCACCGGAGAGGGGCGCCGCGGGGTGTTCTCCTTCTCACCCCTCATTGATGACTGTGAGGACCGCTCTGACCTCTCAGAGCCCTGAGAGGGAGATGTGGAGAGAGGCATCGCTGGAGGAGCAGTATCGCCGCCGCCATCTTGCGCAGCCCGCGGCTGGGGCCGCCGGAATAAATCCGTGACCTTGCAGGGTGACCTTGCAGGGTTTGGAGCTGTTCCTCCGTTTGCGGGACATAACCGGAGGTGAGTCTGAGTTCCATTAATATCTTTGGGAACCGGTATGTCTCCCGCTCGTTGCTTATCTATCAGCCCAGGCCTGCAGGTGCACGGAGCTTCGGGTTTAAGCCGCCATCTCGTATGCCAGTCGGCCACGCCCCCATAATATTATTTTCTAACCTAAACTCTACCTTTACATTTTCTGTACACTTATAATAATAAATAACTTGATATTTGGATGCATTTAATTACTTGTACTTTACTATAGGTGCCGGTTTCTAATCTGCATGCTAGTGATTTTTTTTTTTATCACACATTCTAGAACAATCATTAATAATTTATGCAATCTCACAAAATATACCCTTCAATAGCACATTGATTGTGCCAGCCGCATGAATATCTTCATATAAGACATTGGATATCTGACCATTACTGAATTCAGTGCTCTTTTTATTATCCTCTAAAGTACGTTTGTGACAGCCAAACCCATTTCATTTAATTAGAAAACTGTGACAGATCTATATACAGTGTAAGTTTCTCTTCTCTATAACATTAATTTTTTCAGTCTAATGTATTATTAGCTAATTTCTTTGAACGAGTGAATGTTGTTTCCAATTAGTCACAATACAACAGCTGTGCAGCAGGGTTCTATTCTATGCAAGCCATAGCATCAAGTGACATCAGCTGCAGCATACCGTATCTGAATAAACCGTGATAGCTTACTTCACCACCAGAATGTTGCATATTCTTAGCAATGTATGCACTAAAGCTGAATGTAATTATACAGTTTGTTCCATTCAGTTCCACATTGCCTGTGGCTGTACAGTTGTTGAGGTCTAAGTTTACAGGCATTGCAACAAACTGATGTGATGCTGCAGTTTGCTAAAATATCTTACAACAGATACTGCACACTACCTGCTGTTTGTCACTCAATGCAGACAGGAAGAAACAAATATTCAGAAGTATTTTTTAAATAATTTAAGTCATAATATTTTACATAACATTATAACTATTTAAATATAGTATTAAAAGCAAATAATTGATAGACATCTTATTTAAGTGAAAATTGCCTTGGCCCTTAGAGAGCATGTTTAAAAAAAACAACCTGCCTTAATTTGTGTGCCCTGCAGTGCCTCCCAACCTCCCACAGTGCCTCCCAGCCTGCTTCAGAGCCTCCAGTGTTTCATAGTCCCCTTAACCACCAACAGTGTTCCACAGTGCCCCCCAGCCCACACACTGCCTGCCGGAGAGACTCCCTGCCCCCTCCAGAGGCCCTGTCCGTACAGTTGCCTCCAGCCCCCTTCAGAACTTTTATCTCCCACTGGGCCACCAGGTCCGCTGAAAGGTCCCCTAACCCCCTGAAGAACCTCCACCCCTTCACAGTCACACCCAGTCCCATCCAGAGCGCTTAGTTCAATCCAAACCCCCTGGATTATATATTACTACATGTGATACAAGATTATACCTCTCTGTGGTCTGTGTAGAGCTTGACATGCAGCTAAACGCTCCTATTCTCCAATAAGCCAGACTGGGTGAAATCTTGATGCTTTATTAACAAAATAGGGTGGGGTGAAACTGGTAAAACAACATAGAAACATACCAATCAGTATATAAAACATGTAAATATAGTGTCAGCTCACAAATACAGAGAGAAACATCTATTTATACCAGCGATGGTGCCTAAGAGGGATGTGAGCGCTTTCCTCCAGACACGTGCTGTGGATTGTCATGGATTCCTTTCCTCAGTTCTAAAATAGAGTCTGAACTCTCAAGATGCAATTGTTTTCTTCTCTTTGGGCTGAAGGATGTTGGGAGTTTATTACTAAAGGAAAAAGTCTTTTTCCTTTAGTAGGAAGCTGCTATACATAGAGATATTTTCTCCTCAGCTCCATCTAAAGGCCGATTTTGATATCGCAAGTCGGTAAGCCTGATTGTTTCTTCATGCCAGAGGCAGCTCATATACTCTGGGATGAGAGGGCAGGAGTGGCAGTTGTAAATGAATTCTGTTTTCACTTAATTAAACTTATTTTATTTTAACGTGTTAAATATTTTATTGTTTAAAAAAAGATACTGACTCTTGTGTAATAAACCAGAAGTGAGGGAGCATAGTTGGTCATCTTTGCCCTGGTCACTGGATGACCTTATCATGGCACTGCTTTATTTATTGAGGGTGTACACTTCTAAAGGTGTGCCAAAACATGGCTAGACCCCAGTGTGAAGTGACTATTTTCTGTAGAAGCAATTTTGAAATCTAAACCTGAAACTTTTATTAAAAGAACCCTTTTGCACCTAAGTCTTGCAGGAAAGTAGAGCAATGCATTTAGTAACACAGTTACATAGTATGTAAGTTTGAATAAAGAACAGGGTCCATCCAGTACAACCTATCTATGTGACAGTGTATGTGCTTCTGTATTTATTAACACTTTGCATATCCCTGTAGATTCTGCGAAAGAAGAAACTCATCCAGAAGTTTCTTGAATTTATTAATGGTATCAGCAGATACCACCACCTGTGGGAGGGAGTTCCAAACTTTCTCTACTCTCACAGTGAAATACCCCCTAAAAATTCTAAGATTGAACCCCCTCTCTTCTAACCTCTGGTTGTGGATTGTGTACCCGGGTTCTCAATATAGTTTTAGGATTAAACAGTTTGTCCCTAACACTGTGGTACCCATTGATGATTTTCAAGACTGCAATAAGTTCCCACTTAATCACCTCTTTTCTAAGGTGAATAAGTTTAGATTTTGAATGTGGACTTCATAACTCAGGCCTCCATTCATTTAATTAATTTTGTAGCCCTTCTCTGAACTCTCTCCAGTTCCAGGACATTCATCTTGAGAGTCGGCGATCAGAACTGTACCGCATACTCAAGACGGGGCTGAATCAATGATTTATAAAGTGGAAGTATTTATTCTTTGATCCCATGCTACAATCCCTCTTTTAATGCACACCAGTATCCAGTTTGCTCTGCTGGCTGCTGTTTGGCATTGCTTACTATGGTCAAATATGTGGTCTATGAGGATCCCCAGGTCTCTTTCTATGTCTGACTTTGCTAGAGTAGCACCCCCCCAAGTTGTAATTTGCGCACATGTTCTTTGCTCCCATGTGCATAGCCTTACATTTTTCAACATTAAATCGCATTTGCCATTTTAGTAGTCCATGCCTCAATTTTGCTAAGGTCCTGTTGTAGTGTGAATATCTCCTGTTCGGAATGTACTGCTCTGCATAGTTTAGTATTATCCACTGAAACTGAGCTATTTAGTCCAATCTCTATGTCGTGGATGAATAAGATGAACAGGATTGGTCCCAGCACTGTACCCTGGGGCACCCCACTCCCAACCTTTGCCCAATTAGAGAATTTGTGCTTTTCAGTGCCATGTATTTTCGATGGCACCTGATGCACTAAGGCAACACACCTGGGATGCAGTGCACTGCAATGCACTATCATGCATTGTGATGTGCTGTTCAGTGGTGTATCCCGGGTTTGGCACATGGGCACCACTTGAAGGGGGGGGAGTGTCACTATGTGGGTCAGCAAAAGTTTGCCAACCCACGGAGACATATTACTAGGGCTGCAGCTAACGATTATTTAACATAATCGATTTGATGCCCGATTATTTTTTCAACTAATCGATTGGTTGCATTAAAAAACATCTCTCTCTCCCCCACAACCAACTGACTTGAAAAAAAAGACACAGCAGTGTTTCTCTCCTTGGCGGCCGGGAGCAGGAGACTCCCGGGGCGCCAGGGAGAGTTAGCTATTTGGAGATCAGTGTCCCTGGTTAGCAGGTAACCAGGGACGCTGATCTCTCTACAACTGGCTGGAGCCAGCTGTAAGGTCACGGCTGTCAGAAGGCCAATGGCCGGCCGCTCGGCCAGCTTCGGCTTTCAGCACTGCTCAGCCAAGCCGATGCATATGCGTTCGGCCATGTTCGGGAGCTGTACGGGCTATTGTGAATAGCCCGTACAGCACCCTTTGGGTTCTACTGAACCGAAGGGGTCCTGGGGCCGAAGCTAGCTGAAGGATCGGCCAAAGCTACAGCCAGATCCTTCGGCAGCTTCGTGAATAGACCCCTTAGTTGTTGCAGCCCTTCAGATTACTTTTTTCTCTCCCATACACATTTCCTTTCCTGCTCATAGCAAACAGAGCAAGCGGGGTGATGTGTATGTCGGTAGGACTCTCTGTCTGATACCCCACCGGCACGTGGCATACAGTCACATTACTGCTGCCAGGTGCTGGGTGGGACACTGGCCAGAGCTTCCTAGGTTGCTAAGAGCTGGGCGGGGATATACACATCTCGTTGCCCAGCTCTTAGCAACCTGGGAGGCTCTAGTCAGCATCCCACCCAGCTACTGGCAACTAGTGATGTCACTGGTTGCCAGGAGCCAAGCAGGATGCTAGGGGGGCAATTTTTTGTAGATATGCTTCTGGTGCTGCTTCAAGAAAAAAGGTGCAGGTATTTTTTATTTTATTTTTTCTAGTGTGTTGGCAGCCTATTCAAACGAATGGCCTGCCTAATGCAATGTGCTTTCACACACAACATGAAGAGAAAGGTAAGTTGTTGCACTACTTACCGGATAATCCCAAATATGGGGAAGGGTGCTTGGAATGACCGTGGATGGCGCCGCCAGTTGCAGATAATAAAGGGATGTCACCAACACACCAGACTCCTTCAAGGAGTCTGGTGTGCTGGTGACATCTCTTTATTATTTTCACACACAGCATAACACACATTAACACAATGCCAGAAATGAATGGTGTGATAGGGGCCCTTAGAGTTCAATTAACCACTGTGTGCTACAATATTGAAACATATTTTCTTACTTGCATTTCTTCTGTCGGTGGATCCATGATTCTGTGAAACAGAAGCAATGATAATGTTTTTCCTAATTTGACATCTGGAAGACTGCTTTCAATGTCATTTCAGTACAGTAATTACTGCTGTAGTGTAATATATTTTATGTTCTCACTTTAAATAGTCAGATCAGCCTTGTGTTTAAAAATAAGCGCCCACTATCACTAAATAGGGTAAAACACTGCAATATCAAAAATTGTCACACAGTGTAATGTGGCTGTGTATTTTGCTTACTTATTTTTTTTCTTTAACAATTTATGGTAAAAAGTAAAAGTTTTTTCCTTAAATATACATGTATAATATGTGTAAAGTTTTTTGTTAAGGCTTCTATTCAGGGTCAGATTAAGAGCATCATGGGCCTGGTGCTGAGCCCCCCCCCAATGCACTCAGCACTGTTGGCCAGTCAAACGAGAAGCAGCTGAGACGGCTCTCTAATTAGGTGGCCGCTCGCTTCACTGCTGTTGCCACTTACTGACAACAATGTACCCCCTGCCACTATCACCCGCTGACCCTGCTGCAACATTCCCCCATCAAAATCCCCAAACATCCCCCCAAATTACATTCCCCTGATTCCCATCACACACCCCAACAACCCTGCTGAGAGTAACAGACCAACAAATAACCACAAAACAGGCGACCAACCCCCCCTCACGCTAAAATAACGCTTTTGCGGTAAGGGGGTTGGGCGCCTGTTTTGTGGTTATTTGTTGGTCTGTTACTCTCAGCAGGGTTGTTGGGGTGTGTGATTGGGATTAGGGAAATTTCATTTGGTTTTAAGTAGAGTGTTAAGGCCTCCGCTGTTAGACTGAAGATGAAGAGGACAAGCAGCATGTGGTGTACTGACACTAGAAAGTACAGCTAGTGGAAGGGCAGAAACACAGCTGCTACTGCTGGACAAAGAGTAGAAAGTGGGGTAGTTAATGGAGGGCAAGAGGTCAAGAGGCACAGAGGCTATTGATGAGCAGGAAATGACAACAGGGAGGGGCAGAAATGGATTGGATAGATGATAAGCAAGTGTTGCACTTGTTTGACAAAAAAAGGTGGGTGCAGAACAACAAATTTACAACGCTCTGCCACACAGTTACATTAATGTTATTTTAAAAATATATTTTTTTTTAAAAAGCACTGTGATGCATTCTAACAATGCACCACAGTGCATGTGCAAGGTGTACACCACAATATGGTGCATGTTTATGTTATCTGTGTGTGGGGGGGGTGTTTTATTTTTATTTTTTTATTATTTAAATTATTTATTTTTTGTTTATTATTACTTTGTTTGCTGTTGGGGGGCTTTGGGGAAATATCAGGGGTCTAAACAGACCCCTGACATGTTCTTTTTAAAATAGAAAAAGAAATTGAGGCAAAGAGTCAATTTTTTTTTCTGCAGCCTCAGCACTGAATAATTGGAAAGCACTCAGTACAGCGGCTTCCCAGAATTTTTGTTAATAGCTCTCATCAGCAGCTTGTCAGCCACTGTTGGCAGCTATAATTTTACAGGGGACAGTCAGGGGAACTGTTCCGCAATAAGTCCATGGTCCCTAAAGCAACCATGAGCTTATAGGAGAACAGTAAAAGCCACCGGCATAAGACTTGCTGACGTGGCCAGCTGCCAGCAGTTGTGTTCCGCCGTAAGCCTTACGTCGGCAGCAGCGAAAGGGTTAAAGTATGTTGCATTAAGGCAGCCCATTCATTTGAGTAAACAGTCTAATGCACCAAAACACATAAAAAAGTGTATATACTATTAATGTAACACAGCACACTGCGGCGCAGGGAAGTGTGTTACTGTGCACTGCACTGCAGTGAATAGGCCCATAATTTTGCTCATGCAGTATTTACAATGTGAACACCCAGAAAGATGTACATAGTTATGAAGTAATTCTGATTTTGTACTATGTCAGTACAACTAAGTCAGATGTATAACTCTCATCATTGGGGCTATGATAGGTAAAAGCTTTACTTCTACTCAAGCAAAAAAAAACATTTTGTGCTGTCTTGCTATCCATGACAGAAGTTTCTAGGATGAACCTATGTGGCAAGAAAAAGCGAGCAACCCTTTATGCAGCAGAGCAACATTTGAAAAGGGAAGAAGAATTGAAACATTTTAGCATACTGAACATAATGCTATAAAGCATTACTATCGAATTCCACCACAAATTAAAAATATGAAACAATAGAAGCAAAAGTCTTTATGCAAAAGAGCAGTATGCCCAAGGGTCATTTATGTTTCAAAACAAAAACTGAAAAAAACGTAAAGTTCACGTTTACAGCAGTTAAGTTTAATAAAAACATCCATTTACACACAGAAGCCTGCATTTGTTATCTTGGTTTGTTTCTATGGGTCACCTTTCAAGGGACCACCTATAAGATGAGAATGAAGAAGTGGGCTTAGGTATATTTCTCCCGAGGAGGGTAGCCTATTTGCCTTATAGCTGCAGAAATCTTAATTTGAAATGCTGCAACTATTTTCACAATAGATGTCATCTGCAAAGAAAATATTTTTTTGCTGTGCCATTTTTTTTAAAGCTTATTCAAAAGCTAACATGATTTTATCACTCGTTTTACAATGTCTTGTCCAGGAATGTACAGTGTTTATATGAAGAAAGAGATAT
>NW_017306521.1:1278888-1298816 GCF_000935625.1 Nanorana parkeri | reverse complement strand
TATATATATATATTATTTTTCTGCACATAAAGCATTTTAAAAAGTTGTTATTTGTTTACTAGTAATAGCCAAGTGATTAAAAAAATGTCAGTAATTAAAAAAATGTAACCGGGGTTTGTCAATCTCTTAAGGACTGATTATAGTTTTGTCCTAAATAAACAGTGGTTTTATGTCTGTCCACAATTTTGAATGCTCCGTTTTCAATAATATTTTCACAAGTCTCCTTCATTCTTCCTGGAAATCCAGTTTGTCACATTTTTTGTTGTTGCTAGGCAATAACCCTGTATTGTTCCTGAATCTTTTTTTGAAAATACATGAGGAATTGGCTCATTAAGACAGTACAAAGGGCAGTAACCTATAGCAATAAATCAGAAAGCACCATTACTAAATAACTCCCATTTAAGAGAAAAGTGAATGGCTGGTATTAGTTTCATCTGTTATTGCATCCTATTGCTTTTTGCAGTGCATTGTTGAACAGGCCAAACATGTCAGTATAGTCATAGAAGAAAAGTATATCCAATATAGCAGATATTTTTACCCTTATAATACTAGTAATTATGCTAGTATGTTATTGGGGAAAATTACACCTTTGGCTGAGATGGAACGTCTCCCTTCCACTTTACTTTGTTTAATATTCATAGCAGAAAAACAAATATGCAGAACACTGTCCTGATTGTGTATTTTACATTTAGCAAGACTGATTGCACTATAAACTGGTTAAAATACAGGTGTAGTGGTATTATTGCATCTGATCATGTATCATTACACTCTCCGCACAACACTATTTCAGTTTTCAGAACAATAAAATGCGTTTTAGTGCACCTGCAAGAGTTAGATGGGGAAGCAAGGCATATATTATCATTTTTCTATTAAATCATGGCTTATTCTAGCCAACTGAGTGCCCCGCTGTCATCACAATTTTGTAGATTAGGAAGTTTTATGTCTGTATGCAAATAATAGGTTTGTTTAAAAATGAACATTCTATTGTAAAAAAAAATTAGGCAACATTAAACATACCAACAAGTTAAAAGAACCGGTAAATGACAGATGCAGTATCCCAATTGTAAGTATGTTTTACCTTCCCCATATTTCTCCTTTAAGGATTGTATCTAGGCAAATCTTTTTTTTAGTAGTGAGTAGGGCTGGTAATGATTAAAATTTCCGTGTTCGATTAATCGAATTTTTTTAAAATCAATTAATCGATTAATTTTGATTATAACGCACATACAGATCCAACTACATTAGCCTATACACATACAGCACAGCAATGAAGTAATAAAATGAACTAGGATCACACTAATCCAGTACGTTATTAATCTCACGTGCCCCACTCAATATGGCCGCCGCTTGAGTGGGGCAACTCAGAATAATAACGTGCTGGATTACAAATGTATTTACATAGTATAGTAAAACCGCAAAGCCCTAAGGGTGATTTAAACAGAAGTATTAGCTTAATATTTGAAGTAGCAGCAGCATTCCATTTCATGTAAGGACCTGATTGCAACATAATATCAGTAAATTTCCATGGGCACATTTCTGGGAGCAAGATGGGGGGGGGGGTTAATGGAGAGCCACATAGTGCATATATATAAGTTTAAGATAAGACAGAAGCTTGGTCCGGTGAGAGGTGAGTGTTTTCATTTTCGATTAAAATAATTTTAATCGATCAAAAAGTTTAACGATTAATCGAGGAATTAATCTGTAATTTCCCCAGCCCTAGTAGTGAGGAACTGTTAGTCAAGTTTTTATTGCTGTTTGTGTCTCCATTGAGGAGATTCACCCTGATTTTTGTATTGGTGACCATTGTCACTGAGAAAGAAAGTGATGGGTAATCCGAAATTTTATAGTGTTGTCCCTAGAACAAGAGGTGATGGGAAATCTTCCAAAAGGGACACCTTTTCTTAGGATAACTATCTAAGAGGGAAAATTCCCTAATTGTAGACTTCCTCTAACTTCCTGTTGCATCTCTGATAAAGGGAAATTTCCCCAATGGTACTTCTTAAAACCCTCCCCTACTCTTTAAGAATTGATATAACATACACAACCAAATTACACTACCAGACAATGTATTCTTAAAAGTGCTAAAGATTTTTTTTTTCAGTACTCATCATTTGAAACTCTACCAAAAGAGTGAATATCTATACCATACAGAAAGGATAATTTGCCTAAGTAGTACCTTGAAAATCTACCCTAGGGACTCTTATGCTTATAGGCTCATAGCTGTATATCCGCAATGTGAGATTATCTAAGGCACTGGTGCCTCATGTTTGCTAGTTTCTAGAGATTTGGAATTAGATTTGGTGATGTCACTACTGTGCTGCTTATTGTTCTCTTGAGGGCTTGCTGGAGAGATAGCTGTAACTAAGAACCTGCGGTGCAAAGAAGCCTTGCTTCTGCTTCATTCATTATGTGGATCTGTGCCTTTTCCACCTCTCCTGTGCCTTCTTGAATATTACCCCTCCAGTCATCAGGTCACCAGTTATAAGAGGGTAGCTTTGACATGAGGAAGCAAAGTCCTGCTCATTTGTCAATTTTGTCTCCACACAAGGAAACAGTGCAGATCAGGGCATGGTAAGTCAATAATGGGGAAAAGTTCAGTTGGAAGGAGCACACACGCAATACCAGTGACTATTCCTAGGCTTATGTTTTTTGGACAAAGATTCGACAGTGCAGGTCCTTGCTAATGCATAATAATGGGGTACAGGGATAAGTTAAGGTTTTAAGAAATTGAGGCTGATTTCCTGTGAACACAAGATAGAGTAAACCATAATATATTTGCCTCCTAATTCCAGTAAAAAAATTTAGTGAGAAAGTGTAACAGCCTCTGAAAGATACTATCCTATTGGAATGCCCCTCGGTGTCTGAGAGAGTGCCATGACTATTTTAGAAAAAGAGAGATACCATCCAGTAACAGCACTCCCGTGTAAGAGGAAGACAGTTCTGTCAGAGTGCCCTGTTGTACAGACTGTACTGTGTTTGGCACTGGGTGTGAAAGAGAGAGTTTCCCTGTGTGTATGAGAGACAGTCTTTTAAGTGCCATATGTATGTGAAAGAAAGAGTGATGTAGTATGTGAGTGCCCTATGTGTGAGATAGGGAGCTGTCATGTGAGTTCTGCTCTGTGACTGTCATGTAAGTGCCACTTTGAGATAAAACGAGAGAGAGAGAGAGAGAGACTGCTGTGTGTATAAAAGAGCGACACTATTCTGTTTACATGAGTAAATTAGAATACTCATGAGTAGGGTCAACAAAACAAAGGAGGACCTTCACCGAGTATCTCTGCATGTTAGGTGAGATGCCTAATAAATGTGTCCTCAGTCTGCCTCCCAAGCCCCAAACAACTGCTTTACAGTAATCTAGTTATGTCACCAATCTAAAGAAATTGCTGATGAAAAAATAATATCTGTTACTCTTTTGCTATTAAACGTTAATGATTTTGCTTGACAGCGTTTCATGCTGTTATAATCTCCATTTGTGCACTGCAACCTTTGAAGTAAAAGTAAGTCTTTGCTCTCTACTGTTTGCTTTCATATTACAGATGATGATATGAAAATTAATGTTATTGACCAGGCTCATTAAATGCAATGAATTTTGTAAATGGGTTTTAGAATACTAAAAAAAGGCCTGCTAGTAGACTCATTACAAAGTTAAGAACTATTTTAGCAGTTAAGATAATGTTAAAATCTTAATCAACAATCGAATAAATGTATCCATTTTGCTATAAAATATAATTGAACAGAATTGTTCTGTAAAATGCAGGTTTATAAGGTTAGAAGAAAGAAAAGTGGACCATTGTCTATGGCAACAGTCATAGATTCAATAGCTTTGAAAATATAGATTTCTTGCAGTGAAAATCTAATTACTTGTTTTGGTCAATAGCTTCACTATTATTTGATTATCCTGCATTTGACAAGGCATATATTAAAATGGCCTCGCCTATGAGAGGATTTAAAGAGACTGGGGCACAGACTGTGCCTACATGTTGTTTAGGATCTGAAGTTCTGAAATCCTTAGTAATCATCTTTATTTTATCCTGAAAAAAGAAATTTAACCTCTTACTAATCTACTTACCTAATTTATATCCTGAAACAGATGCATTTTTCTGGGTTGTATAGAATCCTTTTCCCTCCTACATAACTGTAGAATTGATCTTGTAACCTAAAGTCTGCTCTATTCCACTGGAGAGCAGGGTGTTTGACTCTATTTCAGCATGTCAAATCACCCTTACCTCCTAAATTGAAGAAGTCAAAGTGGAAATTTAAAATTTGTCAATACATACAGTGGCAGAGTCTTAGAGGCAGAGGTTCACATAGCTCATGTTGAAGATCAATTACCATCTGTCCAATAGTGCATACAAATGCATCATTAGCAAATTCAGACTAATCTTCAACTGTCTTCACAATTTCCTGTATATGCACAGTATATATGAGAGAGCAAGCAAGAGATAGTGTTTTATGGCCTTTTCAAACTAGTTGTAATGTGCTAATGCAATGTGCATCAAACTCATGACTTTACATACAGTACATTGCGGTGTCATTCATTTTGAATGGTACCCCAATGCACAGTAGAACAGCTTTTGTTTATCCATTGCACTGTGTTGACTTAATGCAGTCACTGTTAACGTGCCACATAATGGATCCTAATGGTCTGAATGAAAGTGGAGTTTTCCTTGAAAAGTGAGCCCACAAGCCGAGGTATCGATATGTATGAGGGGAACCTTTGCCATAAGTAAATCAAGTTATCATTACATTGCAGAGTAGGACATGAAGTACAGAATAAGTTACCTTTTTAGCAGAACACTCATCAAATACATCTTTTACCTTCAGTCAGAAATAGTTTCATTTTAAACTTATATACAATAGTGGACACACTTAGACACTAAAGACATAGACAACTCTAATTAACCCTTTTTGTAACTGTTTGTTAAAAAATGTTTGCAAATTGTCACATGGTTGGCAACCCTGTTTAATGCTTGCTCTTCATTCTGTACCCAAATCTAAATGACACAAGCTGTTGCAAATTTCTTCATGAATACATTATGGAGAGCTTCTTCTCCATCAATAATATATGCTTACACGTGTTTATCCTTCTGTTTACAAACCCAAACTAATTTCTTTAATCAAGGTCTGCCTTTTACAACTTTCACGCGCAATGAGTCCATGGGATATGTCTTCATATGATTACACCATATCTAAGAAATTTTGCACAAAACATCTGTACAGAGGGAAGGCTTCCTCTGCTCACCTCTCCTGAAAATGCCAGTTACTGGGGTTCCATGCTGGTTCAATGGCTTCAAAACTTCAGTCACTGAGTCACTGACTTTGAACTGATCTGTAGATCTGGATTTCTGACTGCAGTATCTCAGAAAGAATTGAGACCATCAGATCAGCATAACATTATCATATGGGACAACACTAGGAGCGTTATTCACAAAAGAGCGTAAGGATCCAGCCGTAGCTTCAGCTGATCCTTCGGCTCACTTCGGCCACCTGAGCCCTTTGGTTCACAATAACCCATAAAGATAGAGATAGATATCTCACCTATACCTTTAAGGAATATTCCATGGTTGCCAATAGAGCATAGACTTCATATGTCTACCCTGCCATTTTTTGTAAAATCAGTAATACAAGTATGCGATAGAACCATAGATAAATACAACCTATTTTCTAGACCTGGGCCACTGACTCCAATAATAGGAAATCCACAATTCTCGCCGGGTATGCAGGTGAGCTCTCACCTTAATCTTGAGAGTACTTCCCCAATACAAATATGGCAAGTCCTAGAGAAGGGAAAGGATGAACTGAAAAAAGAGTTGAGACCAGAGAGGCAAACTAACGGAAAATTCTGGATGGAGGCAATGCAACTGTTAAAGAGAAGGGAAACTACCATGGATTACAGTAAGGCGCACATTACAGTATTTTATGTTAAAAAATCTGAGGGTTTAATGCCACTTTAAGGCCCTGGTTTGACTTGGGGGGAATCCCACACACTTTTATTTTTAATTTTAACTTGGAGTCCCTCCTAAAATTCCTACTAGACCTAAAGGGTCTGGTATGGTTTGGGAGGTGGAGTCCAAAAAATGTTTTACTTTTCCTTAAAATTTGTATTTTCTCAACTCTTTTTTTATTTTTCTGTTTGTTTTACATTTATTTAAATAATTTTTAAAACTTTTTTAAAAATGTGTTTGTTTTTTTCGATTCTGCTCGCTACCTCGGAGGTAGAGAGCAGAATAACCAAGCCGAATGCTGCCCGGTGGCATTCAGCTATTCACTCACTGCCGTTCGGCCCCTAAGAGAATAGGGGCGAACGGCAGTGAGTGAGCTGGCAGAGCTTCAACTCAGCCGATACAGATGTTGGATCGGCTGAGTCAAACTCCTTCTGCACTTTGGCTCAGCCGAACAAGCAGAACATGTTCGGCTGACCGAAGGCAGCCGATGTACGGCTGACTTCAGCCAATGAACATCGTTCATGTCTGTTCACTTCGGCTCGGTTATTCACTCGGCTGCCTTCGGCTGTATGTAGAAATCTACATACAGTGCCTATAAAAGTATTTACCACCTTCAAAGTTTTCATTTTTTATTGTCATAGAACTTTGAATCATATTGGGTTTAATCTGTTTTTTTTTTATTAAACCGATCCACAGGAATATACTCTTTTATCTCAAAGTAAACTTGGATCTTTGCAAAGTATACACCCTCTTCAAGTTAGTATTTACTAGATGTACTTTTGACAGCAAGTACAACCTTCAGTCTATGTGTATTGTTCAATATCAGCTTTGCACATCTGGAAATGTAATTTTCCCCTTTCATGCAAAAGGGCTCTAGCTCTGTCAGGTTGCATGGGGATCATGAGTGAAAAGTCTTTTCACATCCAGCCAGCTGTTGCAGGACATTAACGTTGTTGTTTTTAAGACATTTTTGTGTAGTTTTGACTTTATGCTCGAGGTCATTATCTTGCTGGAAGACAAATCTTCTCTCTAGGTACAGATTTCTTGCAAACTGCATCAGTTTTGCTTCATGGTTTTCCTGCATTTTGCTGTATTCGTTTTACCCTGTACTTTTGCCAGCCTTTCAGGGCTTGCTGCAGGTACATATCCATAAATCAGGGTGCTGCCACAACCATGCTTCATTATGGGGATGGTCTTTTTTTGTGATGTGCTGTTTATGGCTTAAGGTGTTTGGACTGATGGCCAAAAAAGCTCAGTTATGTCCTCAACATCATACCCAGCTAACTTCAGTGATCCACATGACTTCTGGCCTATTTTAGGTGCAATATCATGTGGGTTTTAATTAACAGTTGCTTTCTTTTCACAATCTCCCATAAAACTGTAACTGGTGAAGCTCCAGAGCAACATTTGTTGTATGTAAAGTTCCTCCGATATTAGCCACTGAGTAACTCTGTCAGAGTAGTCATAGGTCTCTTGGTGGCCTTTTTCACTAGTCTCCTTCTTGCATGATTACTTATTCGTTGAACAGCCTGTTATTTGCTTATTTACAGCTATACCCTTTATTTGGAAATGTTCTTATACTCATCCCCAGACTTGTGCTTTTCAATCACCTGTGTTCTTTTGTCTTCATAGTGTAGGTAAGATCGCAAAACTGACTCATCAAAACCTTCTTTACAGGTGAAACTCGAATAATTAGAATATTGTGCAAAGTTCATTTATTTCACTAATGCAACTTAAAAGGTGAAAGTAATATATGAGATAGACTCATTACATGCAAAGCAAGATAATTCAAGCCGTGATTTGTCATAATTGTGATGATTATGGCTTACAGCTCATGAAAACCCCAAGAACCCCAAATCCACAACCTCAAAAAAGTAGATTATTACATGCAATCAATAAAACAAGGATTGTACATAGAACAATATCGGACCTCTGAAAAGTACAAGCATGCATATGTACTCAGTACTTGGTTAGGGCCCCTTTTGCAGCACTTACTGCAATTACTTTTGCACGATATTCTAATTATTCGAGTTTCACCTGTATATACATGCATGCAACTACACATAGGTGAGCTCTATTTAATTAATGATGTGACTATGTAAAAGATATCCTTGCAACATGAATAGCCTATTTGCCTTTAGTGAATACGCCTGCAAATGTCACTAAAAAATATATATATTTTTTAACTCTTCTGCACATGATTTAATATTTGAGCAATTATGTATTTGTCCTGAAACCCAAACCTCTTTTTAACTACGCAGTCCTGTTTTTTTATGTTTATTGTTTATATTTCTTGTTAGCATGATATTTTTTCCCCTGCTCATTGGATCCCAACATTTCTTTATTTGAAGAAGAATAAAATGTTTCAAGGTCAGGCAGACTTTCTCTGGAATACATTCAGTATAAATTTCTCTAAATAAAACTCTATATTGATTCTTATTTTCTTTTGGCAAGTGATTATCATAGATATATAGACAGATTTATGAAAGGTCAAATCTAATTCACTATTAAAATGTTTCAGATTCTCAGTTTTATCAATAAAAGGTTTAATAAGAGACAGATGACACATTAGAAAAGCAGTGAGGAATATAATATTTTTATTCTTGCAGAATATAATTATAATTCTGTTATAAGACGTCAAAGCATGCTTTATCATTTTTGTGTAGAAGAGATCTTGGATGCGCTAATTTTTAATGATGTTTAATGTTAAGAAGTAACGATTACCTTGCTTTCTGCTCATCATTGTAAACATTATCCACTACATTTATCTATTAAAATAGACATTTGTATTAAGAATTAACCATCATAAAACCAGTATGTTTATGCTGCAAACTTCAGGTTGGGAAAATGCAAAATGATGTGGGTTCTTACTATGTATCAGTATGTATTATGTTAGTTTGTCAAGCTCTAGTGCATTTTTAGGGCTCATTTATACAGCCCCATTGGGGTGTGTTGGGAAACCCCAACTCAATAAAAAGGCAATTTGCCTTATGTCCTGTGGCTTCAGTTTACACCAACACGCTGCATTGGTGTGCGCTGAATAAAAAAAGGACATGTTGCATTTTTGCACAAGTGCATTCTGATGTGCTGTAACACATCACGATGCAATGCAAAACCATCAATTACATAGATGTTTAGAAAAGAAAGAAAAATAGTGAGTGCTAAACTGCGTTACTACTATGCATTGAAGAGCAGCACACATTCTCCCAGCAACACACATGCGTTATACACACCATAACATGCACTGTGTGGTGTAAATGAGCCCTTAGAATCATTTCTGCATGTGTGTTCATGGATAAAGAACCACATTTCTTATTGTGACATCAATTCCTTCAGACATTGGGGTGCATTAGTAAATTATTATTTAGGGCGATTTAGTAAATTAAAGGAAAAACGGGGGTGTGGTTACCCTGGAGCTCCGATATATAGAATATATCCCCTTTAGTGGAGTAGTAACTGGTCATCAAGGTTTATGTAACCAAAAATAATATGCAAAAAAGGGCAACAGAGTTCCAAGTATGGAGCACTGTCAAGAAGCGGTTACTAAATAAACCTAGACCAGTTAATTTTTTATAAAAGTATAAACTTTATTTGAAAACATCAAAATATTGCACCCATGATACCACCTCTCAATAATTTTGTAAAAGAACAACGTTGTTCAAAGCACTCATCCACTCATTCACTCCTCCTATGGATCCCATACACTCTACGGCAATGAAAATCTTCAAGGTTCAAAGGAGAAAATACTCCTAGTGTAGCACCTGATTCCTCTTAGGTAATTATGTCCCTGCTTGGCGATGGTGTTGAGCTCAAAAAAAGAGATGGATCTTATATTTCTATTGAAAAAGGGGGGGGGGGACTATGACCAGTTGTTTTTGCAGGTTATACATCCAAAGATATCGTGGGTATGATCTGTTGATCAGTGGTTGAAAAGAGGAAGTCTCTATAAGTAGTACACTCAAGGATCAAAAAAGTCCACTGAAGGTATGTATATATGCATAGGTCTTCATGTGTCCGTATCTTTCATTGATCTATTTGCTAGAGAGTATCAAACAGATTGTTTTCTAAATTTCTTCAGACTTTCCTATAGCAATAAATCCTCTCGCTGTTGGATTTATTCAAGACCTGTGCGGGACCAATAGATAGTATATAGTGGTTGGCCGTACTCACAGTTGTCTCGTACCCCTCCTTTTCGGGTCTGGTAACTTTTATGGTTTCAAAGTTGCTTCTGATGGTAGGTTTAACCGTGACCGTTCCAGGTTCGTTTCAGATCCCAAAGTCCGTAATAAATCCAGGGAGTTGTTTTTCAAGGGAGATTCAGTCTGGTAGGTAACTGAAAGATATCTAGCTTTCCATCGTCCTTGTTCAGGGATCAAAAAGACCGTAAGGAAGCTGCCGTCTGTGCAGGTCTCATAGCCTGTGTGTCATACACTCAAGGGTAGACGCGTTTCGCCCCACCCATCGGAGCTTTGTCAATACCATATGGATGGCTGGTGGATGGTTATATTAAATAGCCTTTTCACACCTGCTAGGTAATCACATCTAGAGATGTATGTTTCGTAGTAGAATGTTAGTGAAAGCTATGTTAAAAGTATACCTATAGTACCTGTCTCTTCTTTCGTATCGAAAGCATTCACACAGACAGGGGTCTTTTTGTTTGAACATTACCTTAATATATAAAACCGCCAACTAATTATCAATAGACAATGTATATTTACGATAAAAATAATAAACGGGGGAAGAAGGAAGTGGTCACATCCAAATAGGAGGGATATTGATGTTATTTTTGTAAAAATATAAACCTTTTTATAGGAAGACATTAAGATTAATTTAGTTATTCAGGCCTGCGGGTAATAGGGTATTGAGCCTATACACCCACATCTTTTCCTTCTGTAGGAGTATTTTATCGAAATCTCCTCTTCTTGATGGTAGGTTTAAGGCATAGATCCCCTTCACCCTCAGGCCTTCTAGAGAGGAATTATGGTAATCTGCAAAATGTATTGCTATAGTGCTGTCTACGTCTTTATTCTTTATATCCCTTAGATGTTCTCCTATGCGTGTACGTAGCTGTCGTTTAGTCTTTCCGATGTATGCTTTCTTACAGGGGCACTCCAGCATATATATTACTTTATCCGTATTACAGTTAATGAACTGGGTAATTTGATATGATTTTATTCCCTCTGAATCTTGAAAGTGTTTTGTTTTTTCTACATACGGGCATATATGGCATTTCCCACAGGGGTACATTCCTTTTATTTTTGGTAACATTGGCCTCCATGAGTTGTCTTTGCTTGGTCTATATTACGAGTTTACTAGATGATCTTTAAAATTTTTAGCCCTCCTAGCTGTTAAAAGTGGACGGGGGCCTACTATATTAGCCAATGTCGGGCATAGATTAAGGACATGCCAATGTTCTTCAAGAATTCGTCTCAATTTTGGCCAACTCGACCCATATTGTGTAATCATCCTCACATGATCTGTTGTTTTTTCTTTCAATTTTCCCTCTTTGTTATTCTTCTCTTTTAGTATCTCTGTCCTACTTTTCTTCCCTACTTTTGCTTTACTTGTTCTAAGTGTTCTGTGTGAGTAACCCCTCTGTCTAAAGTGATTGTATAGGGATCTAGACTCCATCATGTAATCCTTATGTTCAGTACAATTCCTTTTAATTCTCAGGAACTGTCCTGTGGGAATTCCTTGCTTAAGTGACAGGGGGTGATGACTGTTCGCATGGAGTAGAGTATTGGCTGCGGTCTCTTTTCTAAAGGTTCTCGTGGTCAATCTCCCCGTCCCCAATCTGATCATTAGGTCTAGGAATGGAATTTCCCGATCACTAGAATTGAAGGTCAATCTTAGATTTCAATTGTTGACGTTCAGTTCTGAGATAAATTCTTTTAGTTGATTTTCGTTACCCTGCCATATCATCATGGCTCAGGTATCATATATACCTGAGCCATGTTTTAGCATGGCTCAGGTATAGGTGATGGCCAAAAACCACCTCCGTTTCCCACAATCCAAGGCGTAGGCATGCGTAGGCGGGTGCCCATGGGGCTCCCATAGAGGTTCCTTTTAGTTGTTTATAATAGGACCCAGAGAACTGGAAATAATTATTTGAGAGGGCAAATTCTAGCATCTCTATGAGGAATTCGTTTTGTGCTGCCATTTCAGGGTAACTTCGGGCCAAAAAGTAGCAACTGCTTTTAAGCCCCATTCATGCGGAATGGACGTGCATAGTGACTCCACTTCCACTCCCACAAGTATGGCCCACGCTATCTTTGGATGTATAACCTGCAAAAAGAACTGGTCATAGTTCCCCTCCCTTTTTCAATAGAAATATAAGATCCATCTCTTTTTTTGAGCTCAACACCATCGCCAAGCAGGAATCAGGTGTTACACTAGGAGTACTATCTCCTTTGAACCTTGAAGATTTTCATTGCCGTAGAGTGTATGGGATCCATAGGAGGAGTGAATGAGTGGATGAGTGCTTTGAACAACGTTGTTCTTTTACAAAATTATTGAGAGGTGGTATCATGGGTGCAATATTTTGATGTTTTCAAATAAAGTTTATACTTTTATAAAAAATTCACTGGTCTCAGTTTATTTAGTAACCGCTTCTTGACAGTGCTCCATACTTGGAACTCTGTTGCCCTTTTTTGCGATTTAGTAAATTAGTATAGAAATTTCAGAACAGAAATTTCCTTTTCATGATGCCACTGAAATGAGAACAGCTTCACTGAGCTGAAAATGTAATTTTAAATTCTAAAATATAGGCAATCTTCCTTTGGCTTGCTGTCTTTTGTGGTAACAATTCCCAAAAACTGCATCAGAAAAGAAGCAGAAAGTACCTGAATCACCTGGTTTGCCCTAGTGGTTCAAAGGCTTCTGTATAATGATTTGTGTCAAAAACTAAAACGGATTTATGGAGTATGTTACTTTAGGCTATTACATTTTTGTTGTACTTCTTTTGACAAAAATGAGTATCACTTTTCATAGGAACAATTGGCCTGATTTCAGGATCTTCCTGCTGTATTACTTTTCTCTCTAATTTTTTGTCGATACACTAAGCATTAGATTAGATGCTAAAAACTCTGCACCTGCCTATCTCACTGTATTACCTGCCACTTAAGCAAACATTCTGTAACAGCTCTTGGTCCCCTAGCAGAGTCTAAACAAAGGTACTGGGCAAGTCCCATAACATCACAACTCACTCTGCCCCTTTATTTATATGCAGGAGCAGAGCTGTCAGTGTCAAGAGTTTGTTGGGATAGGAACAGGCGGCAGGCAGTGGGGATTTTTTCTTTTGTCGAGTCAGCGAGTGGCAGGCATCATGATTGATGAAGATTTACATTGCTGAATGACGTGATTGACCTGAGGATTACATTGATGGACATTTTTTTGGATTTTTTTTTTCCAAATAAAGGACTTTGGAGCACGGTGTAGTGTGTTGATTTACTATTTTACTGTTATTTGGTGAATTAGTAGGGGCAACAACTAACCATTGATCATTCACGAGGGGGAGGTGACATCTGGGTGCCCCCTCTATGAAAGGGTCTGGTATGTACTGGGGGGGACCCCACACTGTTTGTTTTTTATTTTCAAGTTTAACAATATTAGTTCATTTTTAATAACATTCAGGCAAAATTCGGATGCATTTGCATTTTCGTTATCAAAAATTTGTATACGTTTGAATTCATTATTTGTTTCTTCATACATTCAGATGCATCCAAATGTCTGAAAATGCTGATTTTCATCTGAATGTTAGCTCGGATGAGAACAAATGCACATGTTTAGTCTACAAAATGTTGGTCAAAATGTAGATAGATGTTTTAAAGGGGGACACTTGTACTTGGAATTAAGTCATATCATAAAATGGACTAATGCCCCCTTTCCCATTACCCTGTTAGGCACAAAGGGGACAAGAACCTTGCTTGCATTTTGTTTGCCTTTTGCTTGGTGGGCTATATCCATTTATTTAGATAGAAAGCACTTACATGCACTTTTATGTTCTATCTATCTACAGTATCTATCTGACAGAAACATGAACAATAATTATTCATTGGGAGAGTAGCATAAAATCTTATTCTTTATTTCATGTACTCTTCATATAATCAAGGTATTTTGTATGCCTCAAAGATCCTTTCTGCATTATAAAAAAGTAAACAAGGTTATTGTTATTGAACAGTGTGCTCTGTGTCTTTTACTGTTATAAAAATAATAATTCCACATGCCACAATATATTCTGAGTACCCTTTAATGAGCCTTTAGTGATCCCTTCACTAAATATCAATATTAAAAGCTGACGGGCTGCATGGAGCCATACAGCATATAAAATGAGACTAAGGGTTTTATCATATTTCCATTATGTCCAATAAACAACCCCCCAACCCCCCAGGCCAGTTTTGCTGCTGGTGGTCTTGTAACCTTTCTTTGTCTTTCTTCCTTTGCTGACCTTTTCTTGCAGGATAATGCAGTTGTTGCTTAAATTGGCATTGTGGGTATTCAGAACTGTGTCTTCAAGCCAATTCAGTTACCGTGAAATGTAAAGAATATATTTACTGTAGCTACTGTTTACTATAATTTGCAAGTCTGCGACTATTAGTCAAACCCGAAAAAGCACTGGAGCATGACACAGCAACAACCTAGTGACCGTATGAATCAGAGTTAATGTTATCATATTCAAACATTTTTAAGTAGCTTTGATATAGCAATAACTCAGCCATATGGCACAATGTATCTCATTTAATCTCTCTCCTGTCTCTTCTTCTCTAACTGCACAGCTCATAGCTCTCTCTAAATCTTCCCGTGTGATAGTTTCTTTCTATCTTCCCAGGTCACTTTGTGTTTTTTAATTTAAAGCAATTCTGGCTCCCAGGTAGAGTTTCATATAACCTTTCAAACACATATTTTAAAGAGACAATAAACTCAGAGAGATGCACTATTTCATGCGAGCCTGTGGAGTAACCTGCTACCTGAAATGTCTCACTATTTATATGTGAAGATGCATATCACAGGGATGGGCCAATAGTAGGCAAGAGAGGATGGAAGGGGTGAGCCAAGACAGAAGGAACAAAGGTGGGAGCTTTTTGACAGAGACCCAATTTGCACACCACAAGGCTCCCTACAGGCAATCTGACAGGATACGGAGACACCAAGGGGTGCCTGCAATTGAAGGTAAATAGTAGTATGGCACATTTGTGTAGCCCAAATGCACATTTTATAAACAATATTATAATGAAAATGCAGGGAATAAAATGTAAAATAATTAAACATCACTAAATATGACCAGTTAACACTTTACCTTCTTTCATTTACATAGAGTAGCAACTAAAATGCAAGCCTAGTACCAGACACCTCCACATTTGTATGCTGTCTGCACATATCCAAGATCAGCACATGCACCAGAATTGACTTGACTCTGTAATCGCTGTCTTATCTCAGTCCAGTAAGTAAAGTCAGACAGATTGGCCACTTGGTTCATAATAATAACAACAATATTCACCTATCTGGATTTTTCAGAAGATTTTCAAAAGCAAGATGCTCCATTTACAGAGGCCAAGCATCAGCTGTGCTCTCATACCAATGCATAATTATGATGTTTCCAGCTATGCTGGGGGTGGTAAATGTGGGTAAGACCCTGTATTTTGCAACTTCTTAAAGACCCCAGAGGCTTGAATGAGTCCTGAATAGTAGGTGACCATCAATGAATCCTCGCCTATGATGCCAACTGAGGTTACCCCTATACAAATACCTCCATTCTGGCTTCCTCAGAATGATGTTTTACACTGCATTGGATATTTGTTGTATGAACACCAAGCTTATTATCTCAAAATATATGGTTCATCAACCATTACATTTTCCCTGCTGTAATCCTAAACTCGATAGATTGAGGTTGATTTAATAAAAGAATAGAGGCTGTTCACTTAGCAAAGTGAATGTTCATTGAGCTTAAAAAGTAAGATAAAGCCCAGAGATTGGTGAAGATCCTCCCTTCTTCCTCCCCTCTATGCTGGCGTGAATGTGGAAAAATTGGATCACTACTTCATATTTGGTGGGCATTTGACTCCATACGTCAATATTGGAAAATCGTCTTCAGATTAATTTTCTCAATTACTAGCATCCCTCAGCTCATGCCTTCTAGACTGGCACTTGCCAGGAAATGGAAACAGATTACTACACCTACCCTATCAGAAACAATTGACATACTTAAAGGAGAACTATGAGGTGAGATCTTTTCACTCACCTCATAGTTCTAGCTGACCTGTGACATGAGACTGCCACAGGACGGCTCAGTAGATCGGGAGGTGAGCGAACACATACCGGCGTTCGTTCACCTCTCGATCCTGTCACAGCTCTGCCATGGCAGGGGAGGGGCTGGATTCCCCCATCCCCGCTCAGATCCGCCAGCGCTGACTGGCGGATCGGACGGGGGAGGGGGCGGGTACAGCTGGCTCTGCCTCTATAGAGGCAGAGCCAGCTGTCACTCACGCAGCTGGGCGGATCCAGACATAATTGTCGGGATCCGCTTCAGTTGCGGCGTCTCAGTATACCGCGAGCAGTAGCTCGTGGTATACTGTGGCGTCTCAGTATACCGCGAACTGTAGCTAGCGGTATACTGAGCTTAGGGTGACGGGAGGACGCTAGTTTGTGTCCTCCCATTACCCTAAGGAGAACTATGGGGCAAAGCCTTAACCCCATAGTTCTCCTTTAACACCCATGCCCAAATTGAATCTATTTTTGCAAAAGTACGATGTAAGGGGGAGATCTTCACCAAAAACTGGAAATGCTGGCTCGATGACCCTCGATGCACAGTATATTTAACTTGATAAGTGACTGGAACTTGTATTACTCTCATTGAGCCTTCTCTTTTCTACAGACTTCACTCCTCCCGTTGTAACCTCCCCTTACTCCGCTTCTCTCTTCTTCCTCGCTCCTCTACATATTTCTATAAGCTATACAACAGGTACATGTCCCTGTTACTCAGATGTACCATAATAATTGTTTTCTTTTTTTTGTTTTTTTTATCCTTTCTGTAAAGTTTTAAACTTTAATAAAAAAAAAGTAAGATAAAGATGTATTCACTTCTACCAAACATTCCTGTGGTAGCAAAATTCCAGGTTTTTTTGTATTTCCCTCTCTCCTAATTGGGTGTTCTAAGTGAATACAGGTTCACTTTGCAAAATGAACAACCTCTGCTCCTGTAGTAAACCCATCCCCATTAGTGTTAGAGTGGTCACTCTTGTTTATACAGCAATGTTTTTATCGGGATAATCCTCTAAATGCAATTGTTGTTACCTCCTTAACCATTCTAAATGAGCATTTTTGCTCTTTTGAAAATATACTTCACAAGTGAATGTGTAGTGAGGATGGTTTGCTGAACCCAAAAAGTGAAGACTTGCCATCTTATAGCAAATCATAGTCGACATCTATAAAAGTTCATAGCATGTAAGCGATACACTGAAAAATCTACCTTTACGTCTATAAATGTTTATTGCACCTAAGCAATAACCTTAAAAGTCCAAATTTTGTCCTCAATTCCTGCAAAATATAGCAGCACACTCCTTGTGCCTTAAGCCCAATAGCTGTATTTCTGCACTATGAGATCTAAGGCCCTGTGTCTCTAACTAATAGTCCATGACATTTGAAGAGAGATTTGGTGATGTCACTACTGGGCTGCTCACTGTTCTCCTTGCTGGAGATGATAGAACGCCATAGTCGAGGACCTACAATACAAGGATCTCTGCTTTTGCTTCAAGAAAAAAATGGGCAAAACATGCAGGGCATCATAGATACCACACCCCCATATATAGAGATCCATTAAACATATAAACACAATTGGTATTATACACCACACAAGACTACTAAACATTTTGTAAAAAGAATACAATACACCAGCTTTACTAATTACATTAAAATTCTTATATCACTCATATACAAAATCAGATCAAATCATCCCTCCAAACATGATTGAGCAAACTCCAACGTGATTCTCTGCAAGAATAACCGTACAAGGTATAAACCACACTTTGTGAAGTCACAACCGTGAACCAAGTATGAAGCTGTGGTAAGTTCAATTACCAATAATCTCTTGAAGTCTCAGTCTCTACACGCTTTGCACCCACATGGTGGGCTTCCTCAGCCATGCCACATATGGATATGGAGTGTAGGAGCTGAGATGTGTTAAATGTGATACCATCACACCAAATGTACACATTTCTGGATGATTCCTCTCTACTATGCGTCTACTATGGTGGTATTGTTTCACATTTTTAAAGCGCTATAGTTTCCGTTCATCCTCCGGCTATGTAAGCAGACAAGATCATCTCCCTTCTGTGGGTACAAACTGCATAGAGAATGAGACCTCAAGGGATTATTGGTCATTGAACTTATCACTTGGATCACGGTTGTGACTTCACATAGTGCGGTTTATACCTTGTACAGTTATTCTTGCTGAGGATCTCATTGGAGTTTGCTCAACCATGGTTGAAGGGATGATGTTATCTGTTATGTTTCATTCTAAAGATCTGTGATGCCTTGTATATTCGCCCACCAAGGATCATTTTGCCAGTTATTCGGAAGGCAAATCTGACATGAGGATGTAAACTACTTCTCCTAACAAGAGGACCTCTTTAACACAGAGCCATAGTGCAGAACAAGGAATAGTAAGCCACTAATGGAGGAAAGATCAATTATAGGGAGCACAAAAGACTATTGGTCACTACAGCCTTTTGCCTTCTGTTTGCCTTTTTTTAATGCCCATCTCTGGGCAAATATTAAACCCCTTCCCACCCATGCCTAACCCATTCTGCACTTTTTTACCTTATAAAGCAAGATATAATTGCTTAAGTCTGCCATCCAGATCCTTTACTTATACCAAATTTTGCTGTGATTATCTTCTTATGATCTTCTCTGATCTTCCAGCACTTCAGATGTGCCTGCTCCAGCTGGTCCCCATTAGTCCCCTCACATTCAGTCACTGCTACAGACCCCCCTTCTGCAAACTGAGTAGACCCCCTCCACTGGACAACAAGACTGGTGACAGCGATTTAGGTGAGTAAAAAGGGCATTTAGGTTTTATCTGTAATTTCAGCATTTAGTTGGAGGGGGTAGGGGAAGAGGATGTGAGGGTGAGGAATAGATGGAGCCCAGATGTTAAGTACAGCTTCCACAGTATAGGCTCTCTTTAGTACAACAGTTCCTAGATCTATGTTGATCATAAAGGTATTCCATAATTACAAAGTCTCTGGTTCCCTAAACACATCATCTAAAATATACTTCTTTATTTAACTTGGAGGCATGTATGAGCAATAATATCTAGTTTAAAAATATTTTGCTGTTATAATAATGTTTTTTCATATTGTATCAGTCAAATTTTATTTGTAATAACTTTTCTTTAGGAATATTGCTTTTGGAAAACATGATGTACAATGCATAGACACCATCTAATTCATGTTTTACACACCCAGACAAAACATTTTTAAACATGCTACATTGATTTTCTGTTATTCGGCACAAGGTCTGCTCCTGCAACAATAGAGCAATTTGTGGCACAATTGTGCATTTTATGAGCCAAAGAAAATGTTCTATTACTGTGAATGATAACTATAGTAGTTTTTGGCATTAGTTTACGCACAGTGGATATGTTCCATTGCAGTCCAGGAATTTTTCATGATAGGTATGATTATGTTATTGACATAAAAGTACAGTTTTGGTTGTGATCATTCTTTTTGTTGTAATACAAGAGTCAAGGTTAAGTTTTATTAATATCTCAAACTCCAACCATGCTTTGACATTTTTTTAAAAGAATCTTTATCTTTTAGACAAAGTGCTTTTTTTTGCCCCCTCCCTGACCTAAACAATCCCACACTCACCTTCTGCAGATCCATACTTACCAAGATCCAAGGGCAACTGCTCCACTGAAGGCATCATAGACGTCTATGCTCTAATGTACAGATGCAAACAGTCTGCAGAGCGGGGGGGGGGGGGGTT
>NW_017306521.1:1257145-1278854 GCF_000935625.1 Nanorana parkeri | reverse complement strand
CGGGCTGGAGGGGGGGGGGGGGGGGGGATTATTTATGAAAGGGGTAAGGGAAAAAAAAGGTTAGGTTTTGAATAAGGGAAGTAGGGAAGTGTTAAAATCTTTGTTAGATTTTTAGCTATCAATTGCTGTTTGTAATCTTTCAATTTAAATATCAAATTCCAACCACCATATAAATTATTCACTTTCCTGGATAAGTAAAAACTGTACTAAGTAAATATGGTTTAGTCTAAGCAGAGTTTAATACATAGTGAGAGTTTTGATACATTCAAGAAACACTTGGATCAGTTTTTCAGTATACAGAGTATACAGGGATATGGGATCTATTAGTGACATGTACATACACATGCACACACACACTCACACAGTAGGTTAAACGGTATGAACCCGTGTCTTTATTCAACCTCACCAACTTTGTATCTGTGTAATTTCATAAGCAAGAAATAAGTTAAAAAAATAAATCACTTTCCAACTAATAGAAAAAGGCGATGCTTCATCCTGAAATACAAAATATTTATAAAGCCAGTCATGAAAACCTAGCCTAAGGACCTTCTTTAGCACAAATGTTAACTATTTTCCCCAAAATAATGATTGCATATTACAGCAATACCCACTCCAACACGTCCACCATGGAATGTAGACAATTTGTAACCAAGCAATATAGCAAATTGTCCTGTGATAAAATCAGGAAATGATGCCCCAGCCATTGCACATTTCCAGTTTTCAAAAAGCTGGCCCTCACAATAAAACATTAAACTGATTGTGTTTTGTAGCCTGGGATGTTATATTTTAAAGGATATCAAGAAGCACACACACCAATCATGTGCCTGGAGTTACAAATCCAGACAGGAAGGAAAATAACTACAGTATAACCACATGTAAAACTAGCATGGTAGCACAATATAAGAATCAATAGGCACTCTGATATATCCAAGCTCTAGCAGAAAATAAGTATTAGCAAAACAATAGGGAATGTTTCCACTTTTAAATATGTCTTGAATGATCCTTCATGTTTTTAGCTGATCACTGACTGTTTGGGTTGATGTACTCCTTTTTGCATATCAGTCAGCATATAAAGTATATATCCCTGTCCCTTACATCTATATATAGATGATCTGATCCTCTGTCAGTTACTTTGGTTGTGCACTCTGCAGATGTTAGAACAAAGATAGAACAGTAGGTGAAATGTGCTTCCTTTTCTTCTTACATCTGCTGAGTGCACCAGCAAGGTTTTTTAATCCAGCTCACGGAAGAAGGCGCTCGTTGTAATTATCACCTTACTTTACCTCCTTTTCTGTTCCCAGCTTTTGTGCCTTGGTGCTCAGCTCACTGCTCACCCCTCACCTCCCTCTCCCTACCCCCTCCTTATTCATGTTCAGGTGTTAGGCAGTGATGGACATGCTGCGTTCGTGACTCACAAGATGAAGTCACACACACAGCTTAGCCTAAAGATTCTATCATTCTGGTAATGACCCAGAAACTGGAACCGAATTCTGGTATTGCAGGGTAATTTCCGGCAAGTTTCCAGCTATTTATGTGTTTCACCACCTCTTATTCTCGGTGAAACCCAGCCTAAGGCTGCGAAAACACATATTTCTAAACAGAGACCCTGGTAGCAATACAGAGATCCTTTTAGAATTGAAGTGGAATTAAAACAAACAAGGTTTTAGTAACCCAGAGGAGGGTAATGTGCAGTTACTTGGTACTGGTATTGACAGGGGGGTATAGGAAAATGTAGGGAGCCACTATGGGAATCTGTACTGTAGGGTCCAAGATCTTGTACAGAAAATATAAAACCTGAAATTTACAAAAGGGCATCCCTGAGGTGAGTTAGGGCTGAGCTTCATCATAGTGTTTACTTTTTTAAAATTCTAAGAACATTAGTTGTAGTAAAATGGCTGAACATTCTGAATCCACTTGATTAAACCTGAATGCTCTTGTAGTATTTCAATATTATTTTTAATGACAGTATTTTTCTTTATTTTATTATATGGTTACTGTATTATAGTTCACATAGTTTCACGATTATTATACAATCGCTCTATAATCCTGAAACAATTTATGTGCTTAACTGCTTTACTAAAAGCAAATAGGTTGTTCACTTTGCAAGGGAGTTTTCCTTTAGCTTAGTGAATGTGGTGAAAATTCATTTTGCAAAAAAATACCCAATCACATGCAAAAGCATGTGGAAACTTGTAATGAAAAAAAATATTTTTGCTTGCACATGATTAGATGATGGAAGTCAGCAGAGCTTCACCTCATTCATTAAGCTGAGGGAAATTTTCTTTGCAAAGCGAAAATTCCCTTGTAAAGTGAACAGCCGATTTGTCAAAAAAAAATAAACCCCAATTTCTCTTCCTTTCTGGGTTTCATACAGTGCAGACCTCTTATAGCAACCTGGCAATTTCTTGACTATACCAAAGTTTAGTTGTCAATGGCATAGGGACATTCTGCATGTAGTTAAATGAACAAAACTTTTCTTCTAGCCAGTATCAACAAAACTCAGAAATCAAGAATATATTCAGTATGTACATATTTTATCGGCCTTAAAAGTAAACATTTCTTGAATTGCAACTGCCATATTGATTACTGTATGCCTAATAACTGCCTGAGGATGTGATTCCTGCAGACCTTTTCCTGTGAAAACAAATAATTCATTTCAAAGACACAGTGTGGGAGAAATCATTTGTGATTCTCTGTTTTCTACCACTTTGTACAAAAAACATTTCAGTATTCAAATATAGTTTTAATGACCACCAAAGCTAAACACAACTAAAGAAAAATAGTGTATCTGAGACAGCTTACCTAAATGTATTTGAAGTAAGTTCACCTATAGCTGTGAAATATGATTTCCATAAAACATCATAGGGATGCCTGTTGCTCTACATTAACTGCTATCAAGAAGCCTTGAAATTAGGAGTTGCCAGTAAACGTCTATGGGAATACTGGACAGAAAAATCAGTTGTGTATTGAAAAGTATCACTTCCTACTATTTTGACTTCAAATAAATTTTGTTCAGGTAAGCAACTGAAACTCCTGTTAAAGCAACCCTGTCACATGAAGAAAACTGCCAATACACAATTTACCTCTAAAGAATAGGCAGAGGCGGCTCTAGAGTTTGTGAGGCCTTAGGCAAAACCTAAACATGAGGCCCCACTCAGGCCTGTTGGGTCTTACCAGGGCTCTGTGGGGTTTAACCAGGATGGTGAGACGCCGCAGAGCCCTGGTGAGACCCCACAGAGCCCTGAATAAATTAGGGCCCTGTAGGGTTTTACCAGGGCTCTGTGGGGTTTAACCAGGATGGTGAGACGCCGCAGAGCCCTGGTGGGACCCCACAGAGCCCTGGTAAAACCCTACAGGGCCCTAATTTATTCAGGGCTCTGTGGGGTTTAACCAGGATGGTGAGACGCCGCAGAGCCCTGGTGGGACCCCACAGAGCCCTGGTCAAATCCAAAAGAGCCCACCAGACTAGGGTCCCAACATGGTTCTGTGGGGTTAAACCAGGGCTGGTGAAACCCCACAGAGCCCTGGTGAGACCCTAGAGAGCTTTACGGAGCCCTGGTGCTGGTGGGACCCTACAGAGTCCATGTGAGAGCCTGCGGAGCACTGGTTTTACCAGTGCTTCTTGAGGTCTCACTAGGGCTCTTTGGGGCCTCACCAGGGCTCTGAGGGGTCTAACCAGGCTAGTAATGAGACCCTACAGTGCCCGGGTGCTGGTGAGACCCTACAGAGCCCTAGTGAGACCTCAAGAAGCACTGGTAAAACCAGTGCTCCGCAGGCTCTCACATGGACTCTGTAGGGTCCCACCAGCACCAGGGCTCCGTAAAGCTCTCTAGGGTCTCACCAGGGCTCTTTGGGGTCTCACCAGGGCTCTGAGGGGGCCTCACCAGGGTAGCAGGGTTCTGTGGGGTCTCCTCAGGGCCCTGTGGGGTCTAACCATCCTTGTTAGTCCCGCAGAGCCCTGATGAGACCCCTCAAAGCCCTGGTGAGACCCCTTTAGTGCCCTGATGAGACCCATAGGTCAGACTCCATAGGTTCTCACCGGTGCTCTGTGGGGTCTCATCAGCCTGGTTAGACCCCTTCAGCGCCCTGGTGAGACCCCACAGACCAGGGATCTGTGGGGTCTCACCAGGGCTCTGAGGGGGCCTCACCAGGGTAGCAGGGTTCTGTGGGGTCTCCTCAGGGCCCTGTGGGGTCTAACCATCCTTGTTAGTCCCGCAGAGCCCTGATGAGACCCCTCAAAGCCCTGGTGAGACCCCTTTAGTGCCCTGATGAGACCCATAGGTCAGACTCCATAGGTTCTCACCGGTGCTCTGTGGGGTCTCATCAGCCTGGTTAGACCCCTTCAGCGCCCTGGTGAGACCCCACAGACCAGGGATCTGTGGGGTCTCACCAGGGCTCTGAGGGGGCCTCACCAGGGTAGCAGGGTTCTGTGGGGTCCCACCAGGGCTCGGAGGGGGTATCACCAGGGTAGCAGGGTTCTGTGGGGTCTCACCAGGGCTCTGAGGGGTCCTCACCAGGGTAGCAGGGTTCTGTGGGGTCTCATCAGTCTGGTTAGGCCCCTTCAGCGCCCTGGTGAGACCCCACAGACCAGGGGCCCTCACCAGGGTAGCAGGGTTCGGTGTAAACCAGGGCTCTCCACAGGGCTCTCACCTGCTTTCCACAAGGCTTTCCAGGCTGCCACTCCAGTACTGTATGTGCTGTGCTGGCCGTGTCTTGAGGGCGTCTCCATCAGCTTCTGCAGTTAAACTCCGCCCTCCCAGCCAGAGATCCTCGTGTGGTGGATGGGAGGGGGGAGGTCTCTTCTTATTGGCTGGTGGGCGGAGCTCCGTGCAGAAGACGAGCCGATGATCCGCACCAACGATCGAGGTAACTGATGAGCTCTCAGCCCTGACAACGCTACCTGGCTGCCGTCCTGACAGGGCAAGCTAGGCAGCCTCGAGGCCCTCGGGAGTGCGAGGCCTAAGGTGACCGCCTAATTTGCCTAATTAAAGAGCCGCCTCTGAGAACAGGGTACACCCTGAAGAAAAATACTTACTTTTCTACTTCACACCACTCTGACCCAGACAAATCCCTCTAAAAATGTGTACAATATTAAACCCGAAACTTAATCCTCCTGTCCCATTGCACTCGTGACAGGACAAAAACCCAAATCCAATTGGGTGGGTGCGGTGGTGACAGCTGTTACAGCTGTTACTATGTTAATAATCTATATCTACAGTACTAATAATAGTGAATAAACACTATTAAACTAAAATAAAAACAAATGTACTGCACTTCACAAAACAATGTGTAACAAATAATAGCGTCAACCTAAAAAACTGCCTGTATATATATCTATATACAGATCTATATATATAGATCTATATATATATTTTTCTTAAGCCACATAAATCCCTATCTGTGGATTCTTCTAAAATCAACACATCTCATGTGTCCTCTGCAGTGCTCTGTAGATCCTCCTGCCAACCCTCACTCATAACTGTGTTTCTTGTGGTGATGTACGGATCAGTATGTCTTGCTCATCCCCAACGGAGCGGCTGGATAGAATGGTCCCCCCTAGCCTATCCAAGTTGTACCATTACATTGCTGCCCTAAAGGCACTTCCCGACCCTCCAGTGGCAACCGATAAAACTAATTTCCACACAGATTATATGATGCTTGATGAATTTTATTGTAGCGTTCACCCTTGAAGAAGCCGCCAGAAAAACCCAGGTCAACCATAGTCTGTCTAGGAATTTTGTAACCAGCTGCCCCATTAGAATTAACCGCCCTCTTCTAGTGCCCACAGAGCTGATATCCAAGCCAGAAGTATGATGCTGAAGAACTTTTATTAAACATATTCACTCTCTAGAGAGGGTATAGGGATCCTAGACATCCTGGGTAGAACAGACACAGACTCTAGACTCACCAGTCCCTTTTTAGTAATTCTGTGTAGCACAAGGATTGAGGCCTAACAGAGCCTTTTCCACACTCAAGTATCCCCATCCCCATGCCTAGCTGGACAGCACCCCAAACTGGACCAATCCATAGCTGGAACCCGACTGAGCACATGGTATACTGCACATACACTAACAGTGTCCCTCATTGGTTGCCCCACATTGCAGCAGAGTCACACTCCACCCAGGCAGGTACAATCAATGCAAGAACACCTGGAATTAACCAGATAAATGCCACCTATAATTTAGCCAGACTTACTACAGCTCTGGCAAATCACTAAATCTAGTAGCCACCTCACAAAAGGTGATGGGGGTCTGAAGCATTTGCAAAAACAAAATAAACTCTCCCCCTCAGAGAGGATGTCTAAGTAAAAATTGGATGGGAAAGGGAAGTAAGCAAAGGGTTAAACATTTTTAACAAATATTTTCAACTGATGTCTTACAAAAAATAGTACACACCACTTTATATAAAAAATTGTACAGTATCAGACTAGAGCTGTCACTGGGCCATGAGCCATCTTGTGGCAGGTACTCTGCAATAAATCATTACCACAGTAAGCTTTGAAGTAGAGCCCTACTTCTATCTGAGTAACTAATATACATGTGCATTTGGATTCGGACGAATCCGAAATAACAAATTTAATATATGCCCGAACATACTAAAATTATATTCGGGCATACATAAATTCGTTTTCAGAACACGCCCACTGCCATTTTGGAGGCGGAGCGTATGACATCACATGTATTGGCCACCGGCACGTTCTGCGCATTAGAAATGTGCGATTCGTTTCATACAAATTTTCCTGAAATTCGTAAATTCGGAAGCATCCGAAATCCCAATTGCAGTGTCCGAATTATATCCGAAATACGAAATTCCGTTAACGAATTTCGGATCCGAATTTCTTTGAAACGTGAACTAATATTACCCCTGTAAATGAGGTTGAACAAGATTTTTTTTTTAATACGAAATACGGATCCGCTGCTTCTGAGGGTTGCATTACAATACAGGCAGGAAATACGAAATTCCGTTGACGGAATTTCGTTCCGTTACAAACATTCGTTATGATGAAGTTAAAAAGCAAAATACCTTTGTTAATATTGGAGTTGATGGTAGTTTTTTTTTTAATACGAAATTTGGATCCGAAATCCGTTAACGGAATTTCGTATTTTGGATAAAAAAACAACTACCATCGACTCCAATACTAACAAAGGTATTTTGGCTTTTTAACTTCATCATAACGAATGTTCGTAAAGTTACGAAAATGTGCCGAAACTAACGAAAATTCGTATTTCGTACGAATCCGAATTGAGTTTTGGACACGAATTACGAAATACGAAATAACGGATATTCCGAAACAAAACAAATTTTTTGACGGCGCATAAGTCTACTGCGCATGTGTGCCACCATTTTCTTCTACCAAAAAATGATAGAATAAACGTATTTGCATTTCCTGTAGAGGAACTTTAAGCCAATTGTGGCAATCTGTGTCTTGACCTCCTGGCTGTGTAGTACTTTATTTAATAGCTACTAGTCAATTTCAGAATAGATCACCATGCTTCAGCAAAGGATCAACTTCTCAGGCTCTCTGTACCTGCTGAAGTTGCTCAAGGTCATCACCATCCTCAAGCTTCACTTACTGAGCCTCAATCTGAGCACATTGTTACCTGCATAGGCAGCAGGCCTAGGGGGGAAAAGAGACACTCACAAGGTCAGTCCTGAATATTTATGTCCTCCTTCAGCATGCACCACTGGTCATGAACCTCCTAGTGATTTGCTAAGGAGACACACATATTCCTAAAACACCATTATTGGTTGTTTTGCTCTATTGCAAGGCCATACCCAGCAGCAGGCAGATACAAACAATAACAAAGTGCTTAGAAGAAACCAAAGGAGCACAGACTGTCAAATCAGGATCAGACTGACTACAGTCTGCCAGCTCTAAATTTAAATAGTTACTCCAACTTAAGGTAGGGTGGTTACACGTGGTAGGAACCAATCAGGGCTGTGGTGGGCACTGCTCTGTTTAGTTGCTGGAAACAATAGCAGCTGTCCTCTGTAAGCTATGCATTGCTTAAGTTGAAGCTTAGTCTGAAGCTGTAGACCATCCCTGTGACAACGCTGATTCTTAGTGATTGGCCCAGTATTGACACAGGAAATGAGTCACATGCTCCCCCATACTTGGAAACACCAGTTATTTTGTTTACTCCTGGCAGCTTAACAGAGTGACAAGGAAGCAATAAAAGGGTATGTGCCGCTGGGGGAGGGGGGAATTAAAGCAAACCTGTTGCTTCACAACTTTGCTTTAAGTGAAGTGAATTACTACATGTCACTGCTTTTTTTTAGATGATCTGTTTATTCACATACTTTTGTGGCAGAAACAATAGTGTCACAGAATATATTTAACTTTAAAATTATGTCTATTATGGCTACTGCTGCAAATGAATCAAAACTCAAAGCTGAACTCCAGGCAAGTGGCTAAAAGCTGTTCTAGTGTTGGTGGCCATGAGGTGAAGGGAAAATCTCTTCACTTACAGTAACAAAAACTTTTTTAGTAGAGTGTGGGCATTATAAAAAGGCTTAAATGTTTTTTTATCATTGTGTGTTCCCCCTTTATGGAGATTCTTTGTATTTCCCGTGAAAGCCAACATCACTAGCACAGTAAGTATTGGAAAAGGAGGTAAATAGGAGCTAATGAATCTCCCATCTCTGACCATCCTGGCACTGGTCTCTCATATGTGCAGAATTGATAGTGACTTGGCAGATGGCTATATCATAGTAAACAAAGGCCAGTTGGTATATTGTAAAACTAATGCAGAAGTGACCTTGCCTCCTTTATTGGTCATGAAATCCTCTGTAGTTAAATGGTTAACATTTAGGTTCTTCTTTAGTTTGCAATCAAACAAAATACCCAGATACCATATTCGTATATGGTATAAATGAATTGGTAATTTCTGTCCTGTCCTGTCCCTAAAAAAATATTTGTGTATTCCTATGAGCCATTTTCTTTGTTCTTTTTTACAAATGATGACATTCCTCCAACTATATTTAGCTTAGTTCTAAATGAGGAGAGATGCGATAATTAACTGATTGTTTTTTGTTTTTGGAATCACAGTAAAATTGTCTTCAACTAACTCCTACGACTTTCACAGTTACTATTTCAGTATTCTACATTTAATTTTGTGTGAAGTTGATCAGTTTGACAAAAACAATTATGTTAATTAAATTCCTAGCACTGTTAGCACATACACTAATTGTAAATTATTTCAACGCAATGAACTAAAATATTGTATTAATTTAGAAATTATTTTACAGCATGCCATTAGTGCTATATCAATACATTTCTGTTTTTCAGATACTGCAGGTTATAAACAAATTATATTAAAAACATGTATAAATAACACAGATAAAAAAATATATATAAAATAACATATTTAAATGAGATCCTAGTTTCATTATTTGACCACATTTCTATTCTTATCATGGTACGGGGTATTGAAAGTGCATGCCTGAATATGCTGTTTTTATTGGTAGATGATATAACACCTAAAATAAACCAGTCAGAATAAAAGTATAGGAGCTACCCTCATCAACTATGTTTTTTAAACATGTACATTTGGATTTACGAAATTCAGTTGATTCGACAGTTCGTCCGAATCCAAAACAACAAATTATTATATGCCTGAATATACGAAAAACTATATTTGGGCATCTATTATTTTGTTTTTAATTGGCACCGCCATCTTGCTGTGTCCAAGATGGTGGCGCCCATACATGTGTATGACGTCACCCAATGTTGGTGTCGAGTGACGTCATGTGTCCGCCTCCAAGATCTCAAAAGCATCTCAAGCTAATGTCAAACAGATGCCATTGACACAAGGCCAAGGACCATACAGTAATAAAGGGGAATAAAGGGAAAGGCAACAACTTTGCTTTAATCCCCACCCCTCTCCAGTGTATATTTGCCTTTGCTTTACTCCTTTGCCTCTCTATGCATTGCTAGAAGTCAAAGGAAATACCTAGAGCAGCAGGTAACTTACTCCATGTGGAAGTGCAGGGACAATCAGTGCCATCGCACAGGTAGTCTATTGCAGCCATGTCAACTCAAACCTGAAATCCAGGAAGTCACCCTTTTTTACCCTTCCCACCCTTTCATTCTGTATGATGTGGAAATTTTCTTTAATTCCTATCTTTCACCAGAGGCCTGATCTGGCCCTCTTTCCTGCATAGTGTCCCGGTAACTCATATTTTGCAAGACATTTTTGATAAGTTCATATGTAAAATGCAGTAAACTTCTGTTTCACCGTTTTGATTACTGTTTCTAAAAGCTTGAAAGGATTTACATATGGACATTGCATAGTACTCATTTTGCTATACACAGATTAAAAACCCTTTATTTAGCCTTTATTTACAGTTTTGTGTATTTCTGTATGTTGGGTGTAATTCTCAGTATCTGTTCTTATTCTGTATGTATGGATGCTGCTCTGTAACACTACTCTTATTTTGTAGGCTGGTACCTCCCCATATACGTTACATCTTTAAGGACCATAGATGGTACCATGTGCATGGTCCTTGCATACTGAAACTGATTGTTGTCATCTGTTCCTATTCTCTGAGTTGGCTGCACAACTTTCATTGTCTGCTCGTCATCTTTTCTATGGTATGGGTCCCTATTTTACGGTCCATTTTAAGCCACTAGTCCTAAACAATTAAGTCACACTTTTTTTTTTTTGCCATAGCATCTGCCTTTGTCTTATTATCCTATAAACTGTTTTCCCAGGTTGACATCTCAGGTTTACATCTCTGCTATTGCCCTGTGTAAACTATGAATCTGGCAATGCAGAGCTTACAAAGGACTTTCCTTCAATCCCAGCAACTAATCAGAGCAGTGGGGGAGTGAAAGGAACATACGTATATGCTGTTTGGGAGGGCTAATGTAAAAGGTAATCTGTTACTTTGCCTAATGCCAACATGACAAAAACACAACCACTGCTTCATGTAATGATGAGGGCACCACAATTACATTGTGTGGTGAGGCACTTTTTTTAAAAGTGGTGGTACAGGGGATGTCATCCTCCTGGGATACTTGGGCCAAGGTGCCACTGTGTAAGACACATCCTAAACATGGCTGTGACTCGTTACTGGCTGTAACTGTGAAGTTCTCTGGTTCTCTGGTTGCTGCCAGTAATATCTGTATCCACCTTTCAGACAATTTGATTCAGGCAAGGCTTTTCTCCTATGCTGCCAAAATAATAGTAAGAAGTGTTCTAAAACTCAAAAACACAAAATGTATTCCAGTTTACCAATCCTTAGATATGGTACTGCATTAGTTGTTTCCTTTATTTTCACCTGGTGATTCTGTTACTAACACTTCCTTTCCTATGGTGATAACACTCACTGCACTGCATGGTCAGAAGAGCACCCTAGACTGGGCAGGGCTGGGAACAGTGCTTGAGATTTCAGTGCAGCACATGCAGAGTGCACAGGGTGCTACTTTCTCACTTGACTGCTTTCAGTGTCATGTTTACCAGACCAACCAAGAGGAAAAAAGGAGAAGTTCCTCGATACGGTGGGTTTACATACATTTTAAATGTTCGGTAAAAACTGTTACAAAATCAGCTAGTTTAGAGCTGAAAATGGAAAAAAAACAGGTATTTACAGATTCAAAACTTACAATCCATGCTACATGCACTAATAAAGAAAACTCTGTGGAGTTTCCTTATTTATGAGCTGCTAAAACAAAATGATCTTAATAAATGAACAGTGCAAAATGGGCTCATTTATTTCTATGGATCTACTTCTATAATAAAATGCCCAACTCAGCTAAAGTATTCCAGTCCAATTTAATAATTGTAGCTTTTATAATGGACATTTGCATAACTGAATTTAAATAATTAAAAAAATGCAAAATGTAATTAGACATGAATGCCCTCTGGAAGTGGAATATACTGTCCCTTGATTTATAGGCTACAAGTATGATTATTTAATTTTAAAATCTATTACTCATTGAATAATTTGTAGTTACACTATAAAATGTTTTGGTTGTGGCTATGTTGTAAAAATAAATTGAATGGGTCATGTGACCATTAAAAAAATAAAACAATCAAAAAGGTAAAGTAAGTAATAAAGAAAACAAGTAAAGTATAATTGGCCCTAGAATTATTGCTCTCATTGCGACGTTCGCGGTGATGTGTAACATGTTCGGCATAATGGGCGCAATCGTCGTTTTTGCATGTATGTGCACCCGACGCAAAGCTGGAGATTGAGATACATATGGAGGCTGCCATTATTGACCTCTTCATGACAATGCTATTGGTCTGGCTGTTTTGTACATTAAAACTGGTCATTGACTCTGAACACTGAAGCCACCGGATTTTCAAAAAGAGTAGTCAACAATGGTAACCTACCTATACTTTAAAAAAAACCTATAAGGGTTTTTGGTAAATCCTATGCATTTATTTTAATTGTATACTTTTTTTAACTGATGTTTAAATTTAATTTTTATTTTGTATTGTCTTTGTTTCACAAATTAGAATTTAATTGCAAAGATTCCCCGACTACTGAGTTTTCTAAAGTTAAAGCACTAAAATGGTCCTCTTGCCTTTGAGGCACAAAGGCATTAACTGAAGCTTCAGAGTTGATAAGGTGTTAAGGGAGTTTATCAGGAGGGAAGAGGATTGAGGGGGATGCTTCATTGCTCAACAAAATGGATAATGAGATAGAGGAAAACATGCAAATAAGGATACTAAAGCCCCATATGCTGGCTTAAAGGAGAATACACAACCTTTCTTAAAGAGGAACTACAACCTCCTATACTTTATATCCAAGGAAGGTGCCATCTTAGCCTCTATTTGGATTGCAGTTGCCATGGTGCTGGACATGTGATCAGCTATGACACCAGTCATTTGATGGCTTAAAAGTTTGGTTAGCACACTGGCAACCTGGACAGTTAGCATGCCTTGAAAGTAACTGCTTTGGGATACATTAGATTGGTGGGTAAAGTTCCCCTTTAAATGTATTTTTCTAGACCTAATCATAATAAATAAACTGTGTACAAAACCACTACACATGAACCTTTTATGGATCAGGCCACATTCTACATTCTAATTGCAGTCTCAAATTTAAATACAAAAACTTAATATAATCAGTACAATATAACTAAGCAGAGCTATAAACACAGCAGGCCTAAACAACTGCCTGAAGGTATATATCTCCTGACTAACAGACATTACATCTGTTATAATCTGTACACATACAAATGTAAAATGTTTTCACAATGTTATCAGGACACTTGTACAAATTGACCATATGGTGGGATATAATCTGTTTTACAATTTCTTTTTTCAGTGAACCCCATGGAATTTTTCTATTGTTTAATTCATAACATTGGTTAAATGCATGGCAGGAATAAAGGCAGAGTGATACTGGAGTTCAGAATGATAAAGCCTCATGTAATAAAATAGCCTTTATATCAGTTATCTAATTATATTTTGCAACTTAGGGTTAGTTCACACCATAAGCAGTGCGTTGCGGTCCAATTCTGGCCGGAACACACTGCCTCGCATTGCGTCCGTCCACCTCACTTTTTTGCCGGGCTGGAGGGGGCGTGGCGGGCCATTGAAGTGAATGGCACCGTAGCCACGCCCTCCGGCCGCAATGCGATCGCCCGCACAGGATCGCAAGGCACATTGTGCCTGCAGTGTGGTGCAATCAAAATAGTGCTAGCAGCATTTTGATCGCAGTGGACCGCACTGCAGGCACAATGTGCCTTGCGATCCTGTGCGGGCGATCGCATTGCGGCCGGAGGGCGTGGCTACGGTGCCATTCACTTCAATGGCCCGCCACATCCCCCTCCAGCCCAGCAAATAAGTGAGCCGACCGCAATGCGAGGCAGTGCGTTCTGGCCAGAATCGGACTGGAACGCACTGCTTATGGTGTGAACTAACCCTTAGACTGCTTAACATGACTGCAATATTTTAAATATAATCACCTGGTATAATCTCTAGCAACCTCAAAACATTCATTTTGCAAAAATTTTTTGCAGACAAACATTAGTTTTTTGGTTTCTTTATCTGTGTGTGAAAAACATAGCGATTTAGATAATGTGTCTGTGTCAAAATTCAAATGCAGTGGGGTTAAATTTCTAAAGGTAAATAGACGGTTCAATTTGTAAGGGAATCTGCACTTTGCAGTGGAATTTTTGTCTAGCTTAGTGAAGTTTCAATTTATAAAGAATACACAATCATGTGCAAGTAAAAAGAAAAAAACAAACAGTATTTTGCTTGCACATGATTGGGTAATGGAAGTCAATTAAGCTTCATCTCATTCACTAAACTAAAGAGAAACATCCCAAATTCCCTTGCAAAGTGATCAGCCTGATATCAAGGACATCAAATTCCTATCAAAATGAAATCCCTTTGCACCCTTTTCTGAAAAAAATGGCAGAATTGTATATTACAATAAGGCTACCTAGCAAAATGCCCTCCTCCCGTAATGTGACATCCACACTCAACCTCGTCATTCAGTCGCCACTGTTGCCATCTTTTCCTGATCTACTATCTACATAGATTCCTGATCTATGGGCAGCACAGTGGCATAGTGGTTAGTGCTTCTGCCTTGCAGTACAGGGGGTCCCTGGTTCAAATCCTGGCCAAATCCTGCAAGTTTGCATGTTCTCCCTGTGCTTGTGAGGGTTTCCTCTGGGTACTCCGGTTTCCTCCCACACTCCAAAGACATTCTGGTAGGTTAATTGGCTCCTCTCTAAGATGGCCCTCTATGCATGCATGTGAGATAGGGACCTTAGATTGTAAGCTCTGAGGGCAGGGACTGGTGTGAATGTGCTGCGTAAATTGTGGGCGCTATATAAATACCTGAAATAAAAAAAATCTATTGATGGGCCCAGAGTCTTCTGCCTTCTCTAATGGCCAGGCCGATATAACCCCCACACATGCATGCACTTACTGCAGAGTATGCACGCCATACCAACTACTACTTATTGAATGTACTTATTGATTATATTTGGAAAATGTATTTTTGTACATTTCACCTTAGCCATATTTGGTCAGTAAAGGATTTTATACAATACACATGACTGCACGCAATATTACCCTGCACACAATGGTACTTCTTCAACTTTTAATTCACATGCCAATGTATCCAGCAAATACTGCCCCTATATGCTGCCGCTATTATTTAAACAAAACATTGCAAACATAACAAATGAGGAATAACGGTAAATAAAAAAAAGTACTTATACAAACACCAAGGAGAGAGAGCAAGAACCCACAAGAGCTTTCAGGGGATGGCTACTTTATCAAGTAGTTCTCAACTGACACACAGAGCCTCTTCTAACATAAATACCTACCTTTTTTCATTTTTGTTATTATTCAACATTAATTATGCTTTAAATTACAGTATACATTATTGATTGAATAAAATGAAATGCATGTGCCTTGCTATAAAGTTATATAAATTACTCAGTACTTTGTAAAACTTTTTTTTGGACTTGTCATAGAAGTGAGACATGCATATACAGTATCTTCTATTTTAGGAAGACTCCACTGTTCTTTTTACAGGATAGATGGGGGCTTTTTGGTTTATTTTAGCTGATTTGACCATAACTTGTCTACTATCTGGGTAAAGAATTTAAAAAGTAACCAATGAGAGTGAAGTGAAACAAGCACTCCTGGCCATAATAGTACCATTTAGCAATCTGTTCTCTTTGAGTATTTTGCATACCAAATCCCTCTTTAGGAAAACCTATCACAAAAAACATACGTGGATGACCATTGTTGATCCCTTCATAAATACTAAACTACCTGGCTGTCTTATGAATACTGGGGGTTCGACACTATCTGAGTCATTGACACAAAGAGGCAAGCAGACCTGGAGATGATTTTAAACTTCCACTATGTTTAGGACTGTGGGATCACAGCAGAGCAGTTGATGGAAGAACAAACTCCATTGGGTTAGTGCTCACTTCTGGATCCAAATTAGGATTAGTGTTAAAAATCAGTGGTGTTAACCACTCATTAACTATACAGTATGTTTCAGGGATAATGAGGAGAGCACTTAGTATACTCCACTGAAACTGAGGAGCTGTTATTGCTGTTTAGTGTCTGGATGGAGTATGATATTTGCTGCGCACATTTAAGTGAATGAGACCTGACCTACAATGTTTCTTAGCTAACAATAGCACTAAGGGAGCTTTGTTGACTTCGTAGTACTTCCACTACTCCTGACTTCACGTTTTAAAAAATGTTAAGCCTAAATTGTTGACACGTAGTTAACCGCTTGAAGACCAGGTGTTTAGACCCCCTTCCTGGCCAGGCCATTTTTCAGTGTTCAGTGCTGCAGTACTTTGACTGACATTTATTCCGTCATGCAACGCTGTACTGAAATTAATTTTATATCATTTTTTGGGGACAGATAGAGCTTTCTTATGGTGGTATTTAATCACCACTTTTTTTTCCACTATAATCCGGAGAAATTACTGAAAATTTTGAGAAAAAAAACGTTTTTTTTTTTACATTATGTTATAAAACAACTAATATTACCCACTTTTTTGGTAAAATATAAAAGACGGGGTCACGTCGGGTAAATAGACACCAAACATGTCAAGCTTAAAAATTGTGCGCACTTGCGGAATCGCAAAAAACTAGCATACCCAAAATTGGCCATAGGCAACGCTTTAAAAGCTTTTACAGCTCATCAGCTTAGTGTTGTCAGTGATTGATGACCCTGGAATTATTGCTCTCATTCCGACGTTCGCGGCGTAATGGGCGCAATCGTCGTTTTCACAGGTATGCGCACCTGACGCATGTTTACATGTGTGTATGTAGGGGTGGGGACTTTAAAAAAAAAACTTTCCCCTTTTTTTCCTATTTTTTTTTCCACTTAACTTTATTGCTATCACAGAGGGGGCTGAGAAACCCCTCTATGTGATAGCAAAAGACGTGACAGGTTCCTCTTTATGGAGACATCAGGGGTCTCCAAGACTGCCGGCTCTATAGGAATTAGAAACATTTTCATTCTTTTTTGAACATGTCAGTTCTGCTTATCTTTCTTGGCCTCGTTATAACTGCTTCCTATCTACATGCATGTGCTGAAGCTGCAGCTGCATGTCATTGCTCACAGCAGTCTTGCTGATGGTGACAACAGTGAACCATTCCTGTACAATGAGCATTAGCATAGCTGCCTATAGTTTGGCTGGAAGCACATATGTGAGAATCACAATTAAGCAATCAGAAGGCAGGAACAGTGTGTTATCTCCTTATAACAAAAGTACCTGAACAATGACCTTCATGTCAGGTCACATGACTTTCCTAATTTAAAATTTAGATTTTAAAAGACTAAAATTTTAATTTTTGAAACAACAATAACATATTAAAGTTTATATGAGATTTTATTGATAATATTTACATCTCCTGTAAGCCTAACACTAAGTACCACCGAATGTCATTCACCTGTCAAAATGCCAGAGCCAATAACCAAGTGGCCCTTGTGCAAAACCAATTTTGGGCTTCCAAATTCATCCTTTGACCAAGTATAAAAAATTACTCAATATTCATCAAATGACAACTATCTGTGAGCAGCGTCCAAGCCTATGTGACATTGGGAAGAGTCTCAGCATCCATCTTCTAAATATGGTTTGTCCATCCCTGGCAAGATCCTTTAATGGCCACTAAAGTTTTGGAATTTGACAGCTGTATAATAAAGGGCAAGGTTTACTTTTGACTTGAGCAGAAACTGAGATCACATGTAGAGACTAGGATTCAGGGGAACTCTTTGGAATCACAAGTGCTTTATGCTACATCAGGTGTACTTTAATAAGCAGTCAAATATATAGTGGTGGTGTAAATGAAGAGTGGTTGTGTTTTAGCATACATATTGCTGATACATGATTAAGTTTTTTCGCCACTGTTTCTAATGGACATAGGCGTCTCTACAGTGGGGAAAGGGGGGGCAATTGCCCCCCCCTAGGTTATTCCTTGCCCCCCGTGTGCCTCCCACTGATTCCCCAGCTTCACTGTACGGCAGCGGTCTCTTGCCAGCTGACAAGTTGTGCCCGACTTGCCGGAGCAGCTACACGGTCTGCATCTCCGACGGATGCAGACTTATTAAATGTGTGGGGGGGGCTTGGAAGGGGAGCAAAGTGTATTATGTGTGTGCGTGGAGGGGGGGCAGTGTATCAAATGTGTGCGGGGGGCTTAGATGGGGGGGTGAAGTGTATTATGTGTGTGGAGGGAGAGTATTGTTTTATTTGTGTGGGGGGGTGTTGTATTTTTGTGTGTGTATATTAGGCCCCATTCACACCTATATTTCAGGTGCGATTAGAGATTCCTGTGTCACAAACTTGCGTTTTCCTGCAGCAGGAATCCCTAATCTGGCGTTTACATGCAGCAACTGTCACCCATTCAAGTTAATGATCGGGTGACAGCCGCTGCATGTACACGCCTGCATACCGCATGCAATTGTATGTGATATGATTACATGCAGTTACAAAAACAATCACTATCTCTGGATAAGCAATTGTGTATCCAGTAGGGCTGTGGAAATGAAAGATTAGTTTGTTGATTGATCGCTAAACTTTTTGATCGATTAAAATAATTTTGTTCGCTAATGAAAACACTCACCTCTCCGCTGGTTTCCGGGAGTCCTGTCGGCGATCCGGTGACGTCACGGACATCGACGTCAACGTCAAGTGGCTCCGTCGGCTAACGAAGGGAAGGAGGAGTCCAGTGAAGTTGATGTCTGTGGCGGCTAACGAAGTGAAGGGTGGAGGAGTCTGGTGAAGTCGATGTCCGTGACGTCACTGGACTCCTCCCCCCTTCGTTAGCTGACAGAGCCACTTGGGCCAGTGAGTTTGCCCAAGAAACTTTCTGCACGAGCGTCAGCCAAGGCAGTGGCCTATACACATACAGCACAGCAATAAAGTAATAAAATGAACTAGGATCACACTAATCCAGCACGTTATTATTCTGAGTTGCCCCACTCAAGCGGCGGCCATATTGAGTGGGGCACGTGAGATTAATAACGTGCTGGATTAGTGTGATCTTAGTTCATTTTATTACTTCATTGCTGTGCTGTATGTGTATAGGCCAATGTAGTTGGATCTGTATGTGCGTTATAATTAATCGAAATTAATCGATTTAAAAAAATGAGATTAATCGAACACGAAAATTTTAATCATTACCAGCCCTAGTATCCAGGGATAGTGACAGATTTCTAACTGCATGTAATCCTTTCACATATGATTACATGCGGTGTGCAGGCATGTACATGCAGCGGCTGTCACCCGATCATTAATTTGAATGAGTAACAGATGCTGCTTGTAACATATGCAGACATCAACACTGGTACCGTATATAGTAGCAGCCCCCACGGGACTAAAAAATGTATCCGGTGACCCTGACTAAATTGAGTTTGAGACCCCTGCTGTATGGGCTCCTCGGCAGTTGACCACTTGTATCTTCCTCCGCTCACCCTAGCTGCTATTGGCTAAGAGGGAGAGTGCAGCACTGCCATTGGCTGCTCATGTATTTTAGCAGAGTAGGGACAGAGAAGACGCATCAAGGCTGCTTGGGGCTTCACATGGGAGAAACATCGCTGCCCCCCCCCCACCACCACCCACCACCCGGAGAGGAAGAAGAGGGCATGACAGAGCACATGATCTAGTACATCAAAACTGTAAGTCCCTTTCTATCTTGTCATCCGCACTTTGCGTTACATGGCTGTCATCCGCACTTTGCGTTACATGGCTGTCATCCGCACTTTGCATTACATGGCTGTCATCCGCACTTTGCGTTACATTGCTGTCATCCGCACTCTGCGTTACACTGCTGTCATACGCATTCTGCGTTACACTGCTGTCATCCGCACTCTGCGTTACACTGCTGTCATCCACACTCTGCGCTACATTACTGAGCTCCGCACTCTGCGTTACATTACTGAGCTCCGCACTCTGCGTTACATTACTGAACTCTGCACTCTGCGGTACATTACTGAATTCCGCACTGACCTCAAAAAAGGTTGCAAGCACTCCAACATGTAGAAAAGTCATTGTTTATTGACTTCACAAGTATATTTATCTGTTTTGCTTGAGGAAGGGACTTTGCTGTTCCAAAACGTCGCTCTGATGATGTAAGTATTGCTACTGGCAGATGAAAATTAAAGAAAAATAGAAAACGAATGCAGCCACATTAAGGACTGCAATATACAGGTGAAACTCGAATAATTAGAATATCGTGCAAAGTTCATTTATTTCACTAATGCAACTTAAAAGGTGAAACTAATATATGAGATAGACTCATTACATGCAAAGCAAGATAATTCAAGCCGTGATTTGTCATAATTGTGATGATTATGGCTTACAGCTCATGAAAACCCCAAGAACCCCAAATCCACAACCTCAAAAAAGTAGAATATTACATGCAATCAATAAAAGAAGGATTGTACATAGAACAATATCGGACCTCTGAAAAGTACAAGCATGCATATGTACTCAGTACTTGGTTTGGGCCCCTTTTGCAGAACTTACTGTAATTACTTTTGCACGATATTCTAATTATTCGAGTTTCACCTGTATGTATATATATATGTAGCGCCCCCCTTACACCCAGAGGTCTAAGGTGGACCCCCAAAGGGCAGAGGGGGCCAACATTTTACTCTCAAGGGCAGATCCTTAGCTAGTGAAGGGATGAGTGATCAAGAAAGCTGGGCACCAGTCACTTTAGGTGCCTTTTCAAATGCTATTTCTGGAGAACTTCATAACTGGGAAAGAGGGTATAGGGCATAGGACAACCATGAAAGAATAGAACAGGCTCCAAACTCACCAGTCCTTTTCAGTCTTCCACAGTGCAGAATCAATAGGATTAGTCCATAGGGTTCAATATTGACCCACCCTTTGCAGCTAGAACAGCTTCAACTCTTCTAGGAAGGCCGTCCACAATGTTTAGGAGTTTAGGAATGTGTCTATGGGAATGTTTGACCATTCTTCCAGAAGCACATTTGTGAGGTCAGGTACTGATGTTGGACGAGAAGGCCTGGCTCGCAGTCTCCACTCTAATTCATCCCAAAGGTGTTCTATCGGGTTGAGGTCAGGACTCTGTGCAGGCCAGTCAAGTTTCTCCACCCCAAACTCACTCATCCATGTCTTTATGGACCTTGCTTTGTGCACTGCTGCGCAGTCATGTTGGAACAGGAAGGGGCCATCCCCAAACTGTTCCCACAAAGTTGGGAGCATGACATTCTCCAAAATGTCTTGGTATGCTGATGTCTTCACTGGAACTAAGGGGTCAAGCCCAACCCCTGAAAACCAACCCCACACCATAATCCCCCCTCCAGCAAATGTTAAACTTGCCACAATGCAGTCAGGCAAGTAATGTTCTCCTGGCAACCGCCAAACCCAAACACGTCCATCGGATTGCCAGCCAGAGAAGCATGATTCCTCACTCCAGAGAACACGTCTCCACTTCTCTAGAGTCCAGTGGGAGCGTGCTTTACACCACTGTATCTGACGCTTTTTACTGCACTTGGTGATGTAAGGCTTGGATGCAGCTCCTCGGCCATGGAAACCCATTCCAGGAAACTCTCTATGCACTGTTGTTGTGCCAATCTGAAGGACACAAAAAGTTTGGAGGTCTGTAGCTATTGACTCTGCAGTTGGCGACTTCTGTGCACTGTGCGCTTCAGCATGCGCTGATCAGGGGCGTATCTGCCGCGAGGCAAACAAGGCGTTTGCCTCGGGCGGCAGATTCCGGCCCAGCGGCGAATG
>NW_017306521.1:1245286-1256912 GCF_000935625.1 Nanorana parkeri | reverse complement strand
GGGCTCTGCGGGGTCTATGGTGGGCTTAGCAGCCTGAGACCCCGCAGAGCCCACCAAAGATCCTGTAGAGACCACCGCAGAGCCCACCTGAGACCACAGCCAGGTGGGGTAAATTTAGTGCATGGGGGGCGCCAGAGTTTTGTCTTGCCTAGGGCAGCCCCAAACCTAAATACACCACTGGCGCTGATCCTGCTCTGTCATTTCACGTGGCTTACCACTTCGTGGCCAGGTGCGGACTGACAACACATGGGGCCTCTGGGCAATACAAGATCATGGGGGCCCCTTGTGCTTCACCCATATACAAGCCGCATCCACTCAAAAGAACCACTCAAATATAGATTCTTCTGTTACAGAAATTATTTCTCCATACTATTGTCAAAATAACAGGTCTATTCACTAAACAGTGAATTGCAGGGGAATTGGTAGGAGAATTACAAAATCTAGAGAAATCAGGCGATTTGGAAAGTTAGCTAAATGGCAGAATTTTTCTGCTTTGGCTATTTTGACCTAGATTCTTCAATTCTGCCAATTGAACAAGCACGATTTGCTGCTAGAACGCACTTGAGCGCATCCCAGCCTGCTTCCTGCATTCAGGAGGGGGCGTGGAGGTGCCATTCATGACAATGGCACCACAGGCATGCCCCCCACCAGCAGTGTGATCGCCTGCACCGGAACACAAGGTACTGGAATGCCCTCTGTTCTGGTACAGTGCGATCTGAAAAAAATGGTGCATGCAGCATTTTTTCAGATTGCACTGGACCCGATCAGAGGGCATTCCTGTACCTCTCATTCCAGTGCGGGTGATCGCACTGCGGCCAGGTGGCATGTTTGTGGTGCCATTGACCTGAATGGCACTGCCACACCCCCTCCCGCCCCTGAATGCAGGAAACCGGCCGGGATGTGCTCCAGTGCGTTCCAGCAGCGAATTGTGCTGGAACACACCAGAGTTGGTGTGAACCAGTCCTAAAGGATCTAGTGTGTTCATGCCACGGGACTGTGAGATGAACGCACTGGATGATGTGAATGGGCCCTCAGGCAGAGTGAATGTACCAGTAAATAGGAGCCTGTATGTGTTACATTCAGTTTTGCCAGCACTGTCACACTATACACACAACATGAGCACAGTGACCTGATCTAAAGTGTACAAAAGGCCTCCACAGCACCAGCATTCTTCTCATATAACCCATGTGTGAGTGAGAGCACCGTGTCCTCCGCACATCCCCTGGCTGCACTCACCCAGATCCCCCTTCACCATCAGCCTTGAACGAGACTTTCCTTGTGCTCCAGATGCCACCCATGACTCACACGGTACTATATTCTCAGTACAGCAGCCGGGTCACCCTGTACACAAGCCACACACAGCCGCAGCTCAGCAACTGCGAGCACACTCCAGAAATGCCACGCCTGGAAAGGACTAAACTGCACTGTAATTGGTAGGTTGTTACCAGGACAACACAGAAAGATTCAGGGAACACGTTAAAGTGTCACGCTGTTCTGTAACAGATACCTGACAGTGAATCCCGGAGGGGTGGTAACCGGGCCCCCTGCTGGCCGCGGGCCCTCGGGCAGTGCCCGGATGCCCAAATGATCAATCCACCCCTGTTCGTGGCTGAGTTGCTGTTGTTCTCAGTTGCTTCCACTTTGTTATAATACCACTAACAGTTGACCCTGGAATATTCATTAGCAAGGAAATTTCATGGATTGACTTCTTGCACAGGTGGCAACCTATCACAGTACCACGCTTGAATTCACTGAGCTCCTTAGAGCGACCCATTCTTTCACAAATGGTTGTAGAAGCAGTCTGCATGCCTAGGTGCTTGATTCTATACACCTGTGGCCATGGAGGTTATTGGAACACCTGAATCCAAAGATTTGGAGGGGTGTCCCAATACTTTTGGCAATATAGTATATATATTACTGTGTAAAGGTTTTAGGCAGGAATAAAAAAAATGCTGTAAAGTAAAAATGCTTTCAGAAATAAAAGTGTTAGTTTATTTTTATCAATAAAGAAAATGGAGGTAAAAGAACAGAAGAAAAATCCACATCAAATCAAATATTTGGTGTGACCACCATTTGCCTTCAACACATTTTTGGGTCTGTGGTAGCCCTAAGCTTCAGGCTTATGAATATTTAACAAATTCTAGAATATAATTCAAATCATTTAAAATTTTCATTATATACTTTTTTGCATCTGTGGTACCCTGACAATTAGGAGATTGATGTTCCATACTCATACTTCTGATATAACACTGTTTTAAAATAATATAAAAAGATACCTTACATTTTTAAAGCACAGCTATGTTATAGGGGCACTAAATTCAGTGCAGCACTGCACTTCTGAATGTAGTCGGAAAAAAAAACAGTTGGGAGGAGAGCCTAGCTCTCCTGCAATCACAGGGTTCTCTCTACTGCATTAGACAGGAAAAGCTCTGTGGGCACCGTAGGCTCCATGCCATGGCTGACATTTTATGAATACGCTTTATAATGTTGGCCACGGTGTGCAGTAAGCTAACAGTGATATCCAGCCCCTTAATTAACATGTGTACACATTTATTTTGCTTATTTTGTGGGTGCTTTTAAAACTACTTTTGATGTTTCTCTCTGGGTTTTTTTCTAGCAGACTTTGGTTAAATCAAAAATATTTCTTACAACAGTGCACTGCAACCAATTTTTAACGATTGTCAAAATTATTGTTTTTCATTTCATACTGCAATAATTTTGTATCTTACAAATGTTCAAAAGGTAAAGTATATCTATATGAAGTTAAAACCATGGCAAAAAGTAGAAAGACTCTGGCCAAGAAAATGGCCAAGAAAACTGTGGGAGCAGTTATTTGCAAAATAGAATTTGCTAGGGTATTATATTCTTATTTGTAGTATAATGAACTTCATTTCCAAAGCACTTCTTTAAATAAGTCTATTTGTTAAAAAATCTGATTAAAGTGAAAATATACATAGCAATACTGACCTTTATAAATACGTTCTGTATAAACATGGGGGGTGACAGAGTTGAAATACAGACATATAGTTCACGGAAGCAATAAGAAAGAAATTACTTTGTTATAGTCCAGTGCATGCTGGTCAGACTTTTTTCAGCTGATATTGTTCACACAACAGTTATGATTTGCATTCCACTAAATGTTCAGATTTCAAAGCCCACACATTCCATGTTGGATGAAGAATAATAGTGAGGCCTAAGGGTATACAGTTGAGCTAGTAGTCCTATCATTGATATTTCTGTCCATTTTTGTATACATTCCTTACCTTTGTATTGCTAACCTGATGTATTACTACATTTGCAGAAGGAACCTTTCAGGTTATTTATTCTGTTTTCCTTTTTGCAACATTACATCATTGTTTTCAACCATTTAGTCAGTGCTGTAAGCAAGGCCCTATTTGTAAAAAGGCCAAGTGTTATTTCATTAATATGTAAATTAATTCGCTGACAAATTTCTCATTGTGTCAGAAACCTGTTGTCCCTGAGAAAAATCCAGCACAGCGACATAAAAGAATTATGCCCAGGAAGCTGTCAGAGGGACCAAGCCAAGATTAGAAAAATGTACTATTTTACTGGTTTTATTTTAAAGTTTTATTTTGAATTTTCATTACTGAGATTCACCTTCTAGCACCTATACATAAAAGATAGAGATACACCCAAGCATAAAATTACTGTCCAACCCTCATAGAAGTATGAGTGTTTAGTTCTATTTGCCGATTCTGTGGTCTGTGACAGCATCATCTGCAGAAAACAAAAAAAAAACTTATGTGAGCAATCCAAGTATGAAGGCAGTCACAATTGCAAAGTTGGTGTGACAACTAACAAAATTAGTTTGGATATGTTCTGCTCAATAGTCAATGAGGAAAACAGAGGCAATAAAAAAAAAACATAGCATGCACAAAATATTTGTTGTACAAACTAACTAGATAATTATAAATAAACACTGTGGAATGCCATTTCAAAACATGTGACTAGCTGTAAATTATTTTATCAGCTACAAAGCCCAGACAATACCGTATTCACCTGCAAACTGAACATAATGCATAGAGTGATTATTGCTAGAATGACATTTTTTTTTTAAATGGTCTCCATGTTAAGCAGGCATCTTAATTGCAAATCCAAGGACTGGCAGCTAAGATAATCACATCTTCATCTGCAGCCTGCACTTTGAAAGATGTAAATTGAAAATGGAAACATTTTATCAACTTTTACTAACCATCATTTTAATTTATAAATGTTGCAACATGAAAAAACTGTGTTGGGTCTGTAGCTGCCAACCACTTACGTCTGTGCTGACTTCAGTGCTATTTACGCCCACTACTTTTAAACAACTTTGATGAGGTGATCTAGTGTTTCTCACCTTCAAATAGTTTTATATGCCTCTTTACTGCCTTCAGAAAACCTCCTAAGGGTTTGCTATAGCAGCTGGTTATAGTGTCACTCTGAAGCCACAGCTACTCTGTAGCCCCTGCCAGCTAATTAACTGGGAGACACTGTCACGGTAGCCCTGCGACGCTGGAACAGCACCAGGCAAGCGTAGAGTGTTGAAAGAATAAAAATCTTTATTAAAAGTCTTGATTATTAAATTATCTCCAAATTCTCATACAAAAGTCCTAAAAACAAAGATAACCAAACCAGGGCAGGCAGTACCCAACTGGCAGTACAGGGGGAAACAGTTCAGGTTCCAGAACAACCCATCAGGGTACAAATGGGGTACCTAATGCCAGGCAGGTACTCACTGCACTGCAGACAGGGTGTTACAGATCCATATCCAAGAGATTAACAACAACAAGGCATCCAAAGGTTCATCTGGATCCCCAAGTCTCTCTGCTGCTCCAGCCTGCAGGAGAAGATCCAGTAATGTAGAAATCCACAAAATCCACCAGCAGTACTAGACAGTCCATAGGAAGGGTGATCTCCAGGGTATCATATGGGAAGGGTGCTACAGCTTGCCACCCTCCAGGTGGTCCTCAGGATCTCTGTCCAGTTTCAGCAACAACAACTCCCAACTTAGTGTGCTCTTAGGCTTTATAGCCTTCCCCTGGAGAGGTGAACAGGGGGAAGATCTGAGAGAGAACAAAGGCTGCCTGCTGGTCTGTTCCTTACTGAGAACATGCCATAAAGTTCCGGAAAGCTGAAGTAGGAAATAGCTCAGTCTGAAGAGAGTGGTGCAGCTATGGCTCAGAAAATCTAGAAATTTCTATGAAGCTGCAGGCTGACCTTTATCTTTGACATCAACACTGCAGATTTTTTCACAGATGCCTCTTTGCCTGTCACTTTGTCTGCAGTTGACTTTTCCTCCTGCCTATCTAAAGTGGGCAGAAAAGAACTTCAGTGGGCTGCAAGTTTGAAAATATGTAATACTTACCTGTCCTGCCTCCTGTGCTGTTCTTTTCTCTGACACATCCAGAACTGTCAAATGACTGGTCCTTCTTGGCACTCTGTGGTTTGATTTGCCACGCCCTACAGCTACACTACGGTATACAGTAATGATGTAGGGGCTAATGAATCAAGCCACATCACTTAGAAGGAGACTAGGAATCGAACACATCCAGAAGTGTGTTGCATGCTGAAGATTCTTCAGTCACTAAAGCTCTTAGAGAGAGCCAGAATTGGTGGCACCGGACAGGTAAGTATAAAGGGATACCAGGGTACCCTTTTTTATGCATTCGTTTGAGAACACCAGCTTTCAGAGTGCATTACCTTAGTTTAACTGTACAGTACCTGATATATGGCAGTTATGTGGCTAATTTAAGTAGAGCTGCAGCTAACGATTATTTTCAAAATCGATTAGTTAGCCGATTATTTAGTTCGATTAATCGGTTAATCGGATTAACAATAAAATACATTTTTTTTAAGTGGCTCCAGTGATGGACTGCTAGTTTGTATTGAGATTGCACTCCATCACAGGAGCAAGCTTGGAGCGGTGGAGGTAAAAAAAGAAAAAAAAAAGTGTGGTGTGCAATATAGTGAAAAGGAAAGTGTAAAATTATACAGCAATCAATGCAGAATGGCACCGGCTATAGAGGACTACAAATCCCAGCAATAGTACATTATACAGCGCAGTGCAGAATATCACCAGCTATAGAGGAATACAACAAATCCCAGCAATAGTATATTATAGCTGGCGGTATTCCGCATGGCGCTGTATAATGTATTATTGCTGGGATTTGTTGTCCTCTATACAGCGCAGTGCAGAATATCACCAGCTATTTAGGAATACAACAAATCCCATGTATTGCTGGGATTTGTATTCCTCTATAGCTGATGGTACATTGCTCTGTATAATATACAGCACAATGTACCATCAGCTATAGAGGACTACAAATCCCACTATCCCAGCAATATATTATAGAGCACCATGTGGGGGGAAAGTGCAGGCTTACCTGAGCAGTCTTCCAGCAACTTGCTTCTGAGATCGGACCTGTCTATCGGCAGCTGTCATCCCCCCACACCTGCTCCTCCTTACTACATCTCCCCGCGTCCCTGTGCCGATCGTGCATGTGGGCGGGCGGTGAGAGTGAGGCGGGGAGGAGGTGCGGCGTGAAGATCGTGGATGCGGGCGGGTCTGGCAGCGGCGAGCATGAGGTGGGGAGGAGGTGCGGCGCGCAGCGCGTGTGGAGCCGTGAACAGGGCCAACTGATCGGAAGCCGATTAATCGATTATTGAAAAAGTTGACAACTTTTTCAATAATCGATTATAATCGATTATGTCGATTAGTTGTTGCAGCCCTAAATTTAAGGCCAACATTTTTTAGTTTTGGATAGAGTATAAAAGATTTATTAGAACCTCAGTTGGGTTTTCATTACTGCCTGTGCCTTCTCAAGAAATCCATTCCCTTTATCTCATGCCTATGATCATCTTTTAAATGTGAACTACTCGGTGTAAAACTGTAATGCAAATAAAGTGAAACAATCAATATACAATTAATGAATGAAAAAAATATGAATGAAAAAATAAAAATATAGTGTTAAAGTTCATGGACACCCACGCATGGATGAGTTATTGCAGTCATCAGATGTCTTCTGTGTGTTCCACCTTCGTACGATATGCCTTATCCTAAACACTCACCAGATTTACAACAGCAATCCCGGGGGTTTACTCATAAGAGTGATCCCTTCTACCCGAATTATGCAGGAATCAATATCAATGTGAGTATTAGTTGTATGGATCCACTAGATGTGATAGTGATTCTTCGAAAGCCTCCTACACTCCTCTCAATCTTGGGCTCTGCATCTGTGTCAAAACTTCACCGCACTCAAGTGAAAGTATTTTCTCATTAGAATTTCACAGAGAATGATGTCAAACACAATATTACTCCCCCAATATGAAAAAAAAACAAAGGAAATATACATAGCATAAAATCTTTGGATACATGTATTGCGCAAAAAATAAAAAAAAACGTACATAAAAACTGAATAAAATCAGCATTGTACAAAGAGACCAGTCACTTTGCTCAAGCTCTCCACAATGAAACACTCAAGAAACCCTTGAGAAAGTCGTTTGGATGAAACGCGTCAGGGACGAGCGTGCATGGTGTTGTACCTGCAACTGAAAGATACACCTGACAGTGTTTCATTTTGGAGAGCTCGAGTGAACGTGACTGGTCTTTTGTACAATGCTGATTTTATTCAGTTTTTTTTTTTTTGTGCAATAAATGTATCCAAAGATTTTATGTGATAGCACGGTGCACTTTGTTTTACATTTTTGATTGGAGAGTAACTCGATACATCTTCTGATTTTTTCACTGCAGCTGTCACGTATAATTATATGTTAAGGGTGGCTTCCATAAGCGCGAATACTCACAGTTTTTTTAAAAGTGAGTAGTGGCAGACAGTGTTCTGTCTCCCATTACTGAATGGGGTTGATTTACTAAAGGCAAATAGGCTGACCACTCTGCATCACTTTTCCCTTTGTTGCCCCTTAGCTTATTGAATGAGGTGAAACTCTGCTGACTTTCATCATCCAATCAGGTGCAAGCAAAAATACTGCTTTCTTATTTTGCTTGCAGATAATTGGGTATTTTTTGCAAAGTGAATTCTTACCACTTTCACTAAGAGAAAATTAATTTGCGAAGTGAAAAGCCTCTTTGCTTCTACTAAATCCACCTTGACACAATTCACAGACAGTTTAGAAGAAAACAAAGAAAAAGAATCCAATGTAGGGTTTTTTTAATTGAAAAACTAAAGCCATGCAAGAGATGTTATCTTCAGTCTCTTTCAGGTTAAAAAAACTCTGACCTCATTCTTCTGATCATAAAGCTGGCATTAGCCTGTCTAGTGTCATGGTAGGACTAGGACTAATCTATTTAACAGCAGGAAAGAGTGGCACAGTGGAACATACTAGACAAATATATTACTGAGACTCTATCTCCAGTTCATTCATCTAAAAACAAATGTTTCATCAGAGATTATATTCCAAAAGTTTCTTGAACAATTCCACACTCTTAGCTGAAATCACTGCCTGTGGCAGTAAATTCCAGACCCTAACCGCTCTAACTGTGAAGAACCCCCTTCGCCCCTTGTGCTGGAATTCTTTTTCCACCAATTTTAGGTGGTGGCCTCTAGTGTTTGTAATGGAGTTAATTTTAAACAGTTTATCGCTAATGTTGCTGCCACCATTGAACATCTTGTACATGGAAATCATTTCCCCACTTAATCTCCTCACCTCCAATGTGAACATGTTTATATTTAGTAGCCTTGTCTCATAGCTCTGGTCCTCCATACCCCTAATTAGTTTGGTTGCCCTCCGCTGGACTCTTTCCAGCTCAAGGACATCTTTTCTTAGTACTGGTGACCAGAACTGGACAGCGTACTCCAGATGAGGTTGAACCAATGATCTATAAAGTGGCAAAATTATAGACTTGTCCCTGCAATACATTTCCTTCTTAATACAGGACAAAACCCTACTAGCTTTTATCAAAAGCCTTTGAGAAATCCAAATATACCACATCTACCGGCCTCCCTCCATCGATGTCTCTAGTCACCCCCTCATAAAAAGTTAGCAAGTTAGTTAAGCAGGAATGGTCTTTCCTGAACCCATGCTGATTGTCATTAACTATTACATTTTCCTGAACAAATTCTACCAGATAATCCTTAATTATTCCCTCTAGCAGTTTACAAACTACCGATGTTAGACTGACCGGCCTATAGTTCCCAGGTTGGCACTTAGCCTCCTTTTTTAATATTGGGACTACCGTAGCCCTCTGCCAATCACTAGGGACCCGACCAGTCATTAAGGAGTCCTTAAAAATGAGGAATAATGGTCTAGTTATAACCTGGCTTAGTTCCTTAAGTACCTTGGGGTGCAGGTTATCCGGACCCATAGCTTTATTTGCATTAAGCATTTTAAGTCTTTGTTGTATCCCGGTTTCCGTCAACCACTGGGGTATATTTTGTGTTGAACTATGTGTTTTATCACGTACGTCAAACCCGTTTCCCTCCAGAGTGTATACTGAGGAGAAAAAAGTGTTCAGCGCCTCGGCCCTCTCCTTGTCATTTGTGACTAGCTTCCCGCTTTCTTCCTTTATTGGGCCTATCTGCTCCTTTCTTCCCTTTTTACTGTTAATATATTGGTAGAATTTTGGGGTGTTCTTTTTACTATCTATGGCGATATGCTTTTGGCACTCAATTGTAGCTACCTGGGTTACTAGTTTGCATTTTTTGTTACATTCTTTGTAGTTAAGGAACGCCAATGCCGTCCCCTCCGTCTTATATTTTATAAATGCAGCTCTCTTGTCCTTGACGTGTTGTTTTACAGTTTTATTAAACCATATTGGTTTAGTCTTTGATCTTTTGCTTTTGCTCCCTAAAAGGTATACACTTTGAAGTAGCAGTATGTAGTGTGTTTTTAAAACAATCCCACATCTGGTCTGTGTTTAGGTTGTGAAATAAGTTTTCCCATTTTATTTCCCCCACTAGGTTGCGCAGCTTATCAAAGTTGGCCCTTCTGAAATTTAGGGTTCTACTCCGTCCAGCCCACTTCCCTTTTCTGTATTCAATATTAAAAGTAATCACATTGTGATCACTATTACCCAGTAACTCCCCAATTACAATATCCTCGATTAACTCTGCATTGTTAGTGGCAATTAGATCTAGGATGGCATTTGTTCTGGTTGGAATCTCCACCATCTGGTCCATGAAATTGTCTCGCAACATGTTCAGAAATCGCACAGAAAGCAATAAAAGATGATGGTGCCTAACCAGTCTTCATTCAATATTGGAAATATTTTAAAAAAGTTATGCATTACTGTTAACATGCAATGGAAATCTATACCATTGGTCTCAGTTGCAAACTAGAATTTGATTGTCACAATTTCCTTTTAGAAAAGAGAAAAATCAATGCATAGCACTTTCTACTGTTGGGTTTCACTATACTACAGCAAAACATCTCTATGACCTTATGTAACTTTGTTAGGATGCCTGGAGTTACATAGTTACATAGTTACATAGTTACATAGTATTTGAGGTTGAATAAAGACATTAGTCCATCAAGTCCAACCTATTAGGATCTCATTCTAGGAGTACCTGTACCCCTGTATATTACCTGTACCCCTGTATATTACCTGTACCCCTGTATATTACGGTCCCTTAAGAAATCGTCCAAAAGTTTCTTGAACAATTCCACATTCTTTGCTGAAATCACTGTCTGTGGCAGTGAGTTCCAGACCCTAACTGATCTTACTGTGAAGAACCCCCTTCGCCCCTTGTGCTGGAATTTTTTTTCCACCAATTTTAGGTGATGGCCTCTAGTTTTTGTAATGGAGTTAATTTTAAACAGTTTATCGCTAATGTTGCTGCCACCATTGAACATTTTGTACATGGAGATCATATCCCCCCTTAATCTCCTCACCTCCAATGTGAACATGTTTAAATTTAGTAGCCTTGTCTCGTAGCTCTGGTCCTCCATACCCCTAATTAGTTTGGTTGCCCTCCGCTGGACTTTTTACAACTCAAGGACATCTTTTCTTAGTACTGGTGACCAGAACTGGACCGCATACTCCAGATGAGGTCGAACCAATGATCTATAAGTTAGTGTATTCTTGGTAGCCATTGGCACTTTTAAGATGAAAACTCTAGGGCTACAAGGTGATTTTAAGCTCTCATTTCTATAGATTTAATCCCCCATTTACAATCATCCCATTACCAACATAGATATTTTACATATGCTGCAAATGTAGTTGTTAAAGCTCACAAGCAAGAAAGTTATTTTGCCTGCGTACCTCCTAGCTTGAAGAAGAACTCCAGGCATTTTAAAAACTTTCCCTTGCAGTGCAAGGTTTAAGTGCTCATTTTGCTCTAGGGGATGGAATAAAGCAGAGATGCTTACCTGATCGGTCCCGCAACGGCACTTACCTCTTTAATCACAGATATCCTTTTAAGTTCAAACACCAGCCAAAGCTTTTTTTTAACTGTGGGGTAGAATAAAAATTTGGTATGCTGTTGTTTCTGTTCTCATTGGGGAGTTTTATTCCATCAATTTGAGTCACTATGATATCTCTCCAACAGGGACATACATAGTAATAAAGCCTGGCACAGGTTTCAAGCCTCTCCCACTCTATCCAAAACACAAAATCAAAAGGCAGTAAGGGTAGGAAGTAATATAACCGTACTTTTTTTATTGTTGTTAA
>NW_017306521.1:1234776-1243566 GCF_000935625.1 Nanorana parkeri | reverse complement strand
ATACATATACACACACACACTACTTTCAATGTTATAATTTTGAAGGATACAAGAGTGCTGTGATTGGCTCTTACATATGGAACTGGGACTGCTGAGATACTTTAGTTAGGAGCTTTTATCTACATACTTTATACTTCCTATACCGTATATCCTAAACTATCACATTTATCACTATCATTACTAGCTCTAGTGATCCTCAACCTGGAATAATACTTTCAATGTTATAATTTTGAAGGATACAAGAGTGCTGTGATTGGCTCTTACATATGGAACTGGGACTGCTGAGATACTTTAGTTAGGAGCTTTTATCTACATACTTTATACTTCCTATACCGTATATCCTAAACTATCACATTTATCACTATCATTACTAGCTCTAGTGATCCTCAACCTGGAAAATGCACTTATGGCCTCGCCCTGAAAGGGCAAGAGCTAAGAAATCTTAAGCCAACACCTGCTCTATCAATTTAAAAAAAGTGAGAAATTAATTGCACAACTAGAACATAATGTGTTTCACAGTTTTCCATAAAATCTGTGACCTACATAACTCTTCATATAAACTATACCAATCTAAGAAGAAAAAGATGACAGAATGACCTTCTCACTTTAATCTACCTACAGCATGATAGGTGATAAGATGAACAAGGAACAAGACCATACATTTAACAAAATATGGCAGAAAGCCTAAGATTAAATACTTTAGCTTATGTAAATGTATTTTTAAATTTGCTGCATTGAATGATAGATAGGCAGGTTTACTAAAGGCAAATAGGCTGTTCATATTGCAAAGAAATGTGCTCCTTGCAAGGGAATTTCCGCTTGGCTTGTTAAATTTGGAGAAAATAATAATGCGCACATTTTTTTTTTTTAAAAACACAGTATTTTTGTTCGCATATGGTTGGATGATGGAAGTCAGCAGAGTCATGATGCCAACAGGGGGCCAACTCAATTTCTAGAAAAAAATAAAACTGTACACATGTGCATAGCAGTTCACAGCAGCAGCACACAGTTCCATCACATCTGTTATAAAAAATAATTTATTTTAAAAAGTATGCCCAGTTTTCTTCACAGTTTAGTGGTGGTGCTCCACATGTGGGCTTTTTTTTAATAGGGAATCTCTCAGCAGCAAATAGTTTAGTTTAACCCTTTCAGGTTAAACTCAGTGGGCCCCTCTTAAAGCCGCCAACACTCTGTTCAGCTGTGTAATGCTGACGGTCGTATTTACACTGGAAGCGATTCTGGTGGCTGAGCTGCTGCCAGGAGTCAGTGAAGCATGTCTCCCCCCCCCCGCCAAACACTCCCAGCCTTGCTTCCTGGGATCCATTGCCCCTCCCGCACACCCATGCATCATGAGAGTCAGCGGGTAGTCGGGAGAGAGACCAGCGAACATCCATTCGCCGATCTCCTCCCCACTGAAAGAAACTGTTTGCTTCCTGTTCCTCAGCTGTCATTCCCCGGCTAATGATGCTATTCAAATGCAACCTGCTCTTGAATAGCTTCTTTGCAGTGGAAAGGTGACACTACGGGGTCTAATAGAACCCTAATGTCACTTTAAAGAGTAACTGTCATCCGTAATAGGCTATCACATAGGGGGCATAAAGAAAACAACTAAACAAAGATTGTGGGAAAACTATAGGTTGCAGACCCTCTATTGTTTAGGTTTTAATCAATTTTAACCATGACAATTATTACCAAACAGAACCTCTGTTAACCATTAATAGACCACCATGCTCAGTCATCAAGAATCAAGCAGCAATAGCATTCGGAAACTCACAACTAGCATTCGGGAGTTCCCAAATTCTATGTAGCATTTGAAAGCTGAGAATGTCAAATGGGCGGAGTGAGCCGTGACATCACAACCTGCTCCTCCCATCTGTTTACTTTTTAACCCCTTCGTGACTGACGACGTACAGTGTACGTCGCCAGCATCGGGGCTGTTTAAACAGACTCCCGGCGACTTTTGCCGCCGGTGCAGTTTTTCGCCGTTTCACGGTCGCACGCAATCTGTAAACTGGGCATGTTGGGTATCGTTTTACTCGTTGTAACCTCATCTTTTATATTTCATTAAAAAAATGGGTAATTTGTTGTGTTTTGGGGCATTTAATTAAATTTGTCACTAAATTTTGGGGTTTAATAAGGAGTTGCGCTAATATTGCGCAACATAAAAATTTTCAACTACCACCATTTTATTCTATAGGGTCTTGGCATTCAGAAAATATATAATGTTGGGGGGTTTACGTCATTTTCAGGCCTAAAATGTGGAATATAATGCAAAAATGGAAAAAAGGGCCTCAGTCATGAAGGGGTTAACTTTCGGGCTGAATGTCATTTTGCGGCGAGTTTTCGTCGGGATTGGACGGTCGTCGTGCGAAGGGGCTTTTTTTTATTGCGCGGGTCGAGATTGACGCTGGATTACATCGATGGAGCCATTTTTTTTTTAAATTAAAGGAACAGTCAAAAATTGACTCTTTGGTTTTTTTTTTCAATTAAAGGATTTTATCAAAAGTCTGGACTTTTTACTAACTATTTGATTTAACCATTTAGTGAATGGATAGGGGTACAAGTACCCCTTACTCATTCACAAGGGGGGGGCATATGGGTGCCCCCTTATTTAAAGGGGTACCTTGATGCAAATAAGCCCACTTGCCTGCAGACCCCCACAACCACCGGGTCAGGGTTGTGGGGAAGAGGCCCTTATCCCCCTCCCAATGCCAAGGGCACATGGCCTAGTAAGGCGCAGGGAGGGGGGGTGCTCGATGCCCCCCCCATTCCTGCCCTGCTGGGCCAGTGCTCGGATCAAGGGTCTGGTAGCACTATTAGGGTGGACCCCATGTTTTTTCCCCCATTTTGGGTGGCTGGGGTTCCCCCTTAAAATTCCTACCAGGCCTGAAGGGTCTAGTAGGGATTTTGGGGGGAACCCCACGCACTTTTTTTGTGTTTTAACTTGGGGGTCCCTCCTAACATTCCTACCAGACCTAAAGGGTTTGGTATGAATTGGGGGGGAACCTCTCGCTTTTTTTTCTTCTTCTTCTTCTGCAGACTGTAAAAAAAAAATATTTCTCTTCCTCATTTTGCTGCAAGGAAATTTCGTCCAAAAACGAAATTTTCGACCAGACTACCGCTAACGAATTTTGGGAAATCGGGAATTCGGATTTGTTTGCATTCGTTTTAGGTGTAATTCAGAATTCAGATATACCAAATCTCCAAATTTCCCAAATTTCGCCCGAATTTAGTTTCGGAACAAAACGAATCACACATGTCTATTTACCACCAGTTTTCGACTGCAATATCTATTCAAGGGTGAATTCACAATCTTTCTGCCAAGTTCTCGGGGAATATTAAGTAACCCAAATCTCATAAGAAGATGCTCTTGCACTGTACTCAACATACTCTTAGATCTCATTGGAAATATAGTGACATCATCCCCTGCAGAGCAAAATCTAGGGATAAGGCAAGTATATTACCTTTTTTGTAATTTAAAACTAGAATGCCACTATTTGCATGGAGGGAGGGACCCTGATTTATTAAATGGATCTTGCATGCTTGTGCAAGGTCTGCTTTAAGAGTCTCAAATAAAGTACCAGTGTTTCTTGGGAATTTGGCTACCTTCTGCTTTGGTCCCAGGGCAGAACAATGCAAATTTTCAAACCACAAAACTTCCCTATTTCAACCAACACATCCAGGTCATCACTGACTTTATGATAAAGCACTGTTGGTGTAAGATGTGTCGAAGCTACCCAGTAATTACCTGGATGTTCTATTTGCCTAGTTTGTGCTAAAGACATTTTATGGTTTTGAGTTCCATCTGCTTTGATTATACAGTAAGGAATATTTGTTTATTTTACTATGGGCAACTTGAACAGTTTTTGTTTAACATGAGCAATATGCACAATGTTTTCTAACATTTTTATACTATTGAAGAATTTTAATTTCTGTATTTGAAATTCATGGATAAGAAATTATATTTCAGCTAAGTAGATGTTCTAGTATGCTTTAAGATGTCTGTTTTTATGTATTGCTAGATGTGCAGGAGTGCAAAACCTCTGTTATAAAATTCTGGGGAGTTCCAGGGGTGTTTTACCTACAGCTTTTAAAGGTTGTCTTCCTTCATTACAACATTTTTCCTTTTACTCAAAGTGTATTATGAACACCTCAAAATGCTATTCACAATGAGTGAGAATTAGGAAGAAAAAGAGTGCAGAAAAAACAGTCTCATTAGGACACCAAGATTGGCAGCAGGGTGAAAAGCTCTGGACACAATGGAGGAGGTTCGAAAAAAGGTTTTGCGACACAATTCTGCCATTATGGCTGCGTATGGAACTCTTACACCAAATACATAAAAGATTTACTACAGTTCCACGGTTAATTGCAACATGTGTGACAAATTAGTAAAATTGTTATTTGTGATACTTTACTAACATGTCTCTATGGATGCAACAAACTCATAAACATATACTGGCATTTCAGAGTTAAAAAAATACTGGAAATAAACAAGACAAATGTCATGCCAGAGTAACAAGGCTGTGCCCCCCACGTCCTTTTCCCTGTCACTGGTTGTTAGAATGCTGTAGACAGCACAACATAATTGCTTGCTAAGATGCTGTCAACTGCCCAGTGTCATTGGTTGCTCGAACATAGGTGGCCACAAAGCATTATTGGTTGCTAAGACGTAGGTGATAGCTTGTACCATGGAATGGGGTGTGCTCCCACCTTCGCTACCGGCTACCTCTGGCTCCTCTGTCCCCCGTGTGGACCCGGGATTAATACGGCAGGTGTCCCCTCATCGTTTGGAGAGAGATCAGCAAGCTTCTAGTCGCTGATCTCTTCTCTGATTATTGGTCCTGGAAGTGATGTGTGTCACTGTGCACATTATCTGGCTCCTGTAGCCAGGAGAAGGAGCTGGTGAAACAGATGGCTGCTTCATCAGCATCTTTGGGGTCCCTAGGTGACATTAGGGGTCTGACAGACTCCTGATGTCTCCATAAGAAGGACCCTGTCACATCTTATTTGCTATTACATAGGGGGCTTGTTAGTCTTCTATGTGATAGCAACAAAATTAAGTGTAAAAAAAAATAAAAATAACATAATTTTTTTTTACAAAATTGTTTAAAGTCCCCCGCACCCACGTACACACACATACAAATGCAAACACTTGTTGGGCTCGCAAAAAGGAAAATTGCGTCATACATGTTACATATTGCCATGAACATCAGAGCGAGAGCAATAATTCTAGGGCCATCAATCTCTGTTAACACTAAACTGATGAGCAGTAAAAGCTTTTAAAACGTTGCCTATGGGAAATTTAGGGTATTGTAGTTTTTTGCAATTTTAAGGCTTGACATGTTTGGTAACCATTTACCTGCCGTGACCCCATCTTTTATATTTTACAAAAAAAATGGGTATTATATTCTGTTTCTGTGCACTAAATTTCAAATGAGTGTATTTCATCCTAAAAAATACTGGTTTGATAAGCATTTTGTGCAAATACCGTGCGACTTAAAAATTGAAACTAGCATTTTTTGGGGCCTCTGCTTTCAGAAAATATTTAAATGCTGGGAGTTTTAAGATGTTTTCTAGCCTAAAAAAATCTGATTTTATTGTGTGTGCAACTATTAAGATATTTCGCCGGACAGCAAGTGGTTAAACTTCGATCGCAAAAATCGTTAAGCTTATCTCTACGCTCTAAATAAGAACTTCAAGTATCCTTGTCTCCATGAAAAGTGCTACTGTAGAGAGAAACATGTTATATTCCTGTCTGAAAAGAAAGCTGTATCAAAGGCTTTGTTTAAGTTTGGAATTGTCATAGCATTTGCTGAGAACGGTGCGTATTTCCTTTAAAACATATGGTGGCAGGTACTGTTTGTGTATAAAGGGTTAACTGCGGAGTTAGCCAACCCTAGTAAATTGTTGTCCTGCAGGCTGGTAAATCTCTCTACAGGGTGAGGCGTGGAGTGGTATCACCACATCCTTGTGATGGCTTGAAACTGTGTTTAGTCACGTGTTATTGACTTACAGTGGGTTTGGACCAGCACCTCCTTCACACATAGTACAAATGTTTACATTCTGATACATTTTGCAGTTAGTAAGTGCTTGTGCATAGTGGCCGTTAATAGTAGGAGTTTAGTCAGGGTGTGGGCCAGCACCTCCTTCACACATAGTACAAATGTTTACATTCTGATACATTTTGCAGTTAGTAAGTGCTTGTTCATAGGGGCCGTTAATAGTAGGAGTTTAGTCAGGGTGTGGGAAATCTTTAACATATTTTCCCAATGCTTTGCTTTGCAAATGTACAAGAATGTGTTGCTTTGAGATGCTGTGCATTAACTTTAATTAACCCATTAACACTGCAAGAAACATTTTGTAGAAATGTTTTTGTGAAGCCTGTGGACATTGCCTAATGTGCAAAGTAGAATTTAGTTGGAAAGATTCAAAACACCAGCATTTCTGAAAGGTTTCAGAGGCATCTGATGTTAATCTTCAGTGATTCTAAAGGAATTGTTAACATTGCTAGCTACTGACAGATGTCAAAAAAGGCCTTTCAAGAAAATGGACTTATAACAAACATGTGTCAATGCTTGAACACATGGGGCATTTGCTAAGTTCTGGTAACAGCACCAGTACCCCTGTGAGCCAACACTAACTGAACTGTGCTTCTGTGTTGATTCTACCTACATATTATCCTTGTCATTTGAGCACTTTATATGTGCTTTTAGATTAGATTTTATTACCTACCATCGTTATACCCTTTTAATGTGCTTACTATTCTTTCTTCTAAATATTTACTCATTGACTTAGACCTATACATGTAATTAAAGGGTTTCTAAACCCTCAGCTTTTTTGCATATATCTACTGCTAGCAAGCAGTAGAAATATGCAAAAAGTTTAAACAAAAAAAAATCCGCTTTAACAGCGGTTTAAACTTACCTGTGTGTTCCCTGCACGCTCTCGTCTAAAAATGTGAAACTGAACTGGCGGCCGCAAAGCATCTTGGGCCGGGCGCATGCGCAGTTCACATTTTCGGCCGGGATGGGAGTGAAGACACAAGGTAAGTCTATGGACTCGTGCACCCGCATGCAGACACAGTGGGAGAGTACGTGCCAGCAAGCTCAGAGGAGTCAGCGCTGGATCGGAGATTTGCCGCAGTGCTGGAGATAAGGCTGAAAACTACAGAAAGAAGAAGATGATCGGATTAAAAGACATCATTTAAGGTAAGTGCTTTAATTAACATTGGGGTGAGGGGAAAAAATTTGCCTTTAATGTCACTTTAAAGTGGAACTGAAGCCAAAACATTTTTTCTATAGGGTAGAGAAGGATTAGAACACCTGTCAGGTTTTTATTGCTGTCTATGTCCCGGATAGGGAGATTCATACACACTATTTGTCCCAGTGACTGTTATCACTGAGAGAAAATCCAAAGTTTTGGGTTGTCATCAGAACAGAAATAGATGGAAAATCTTACAATTGTGGCCCTAGTTCTGGTGACCCTATTTACGACTAAGGATGGGCTCAGGCATGTTCGCAGCTCCACGTGACGAGCCTGCCAGGAAGCTGACAGCGCGCAGCACCAAATCACAGGTACTGAGACATTTTCCCGGTCCGGTCAACTGCGGAACTGGCAAGAATGAGTCACCCGCTCTGGAGGTAAGTGGGCAATCAGTCGGGCACTCCTGGCGTCACTCTCAATCTAGTGCGGAGAGTTAGGAGTGGTTGACATCATGGGCCCGTATTACCTAGATGGTAGTGAGTTACAGTTAGGGAGTCTTGTTGGGGTATTACTTCATACCCCCCTGAGGACTTGAGTTAAGAGTATGGAATGCACAGTTTTCTAGTAATATGCACGGCAGAGCCCAGTTGCCCAATGACACTACAGTCCTGATTATGAATAAGCAAATATTAGTTAATAGTTGTAGGCAGTTCCTAGTGCAGTATCTGTAGCACTTAGCTATAGTATATTCCCATGGCACAGAAAAGGACATGCAGGATTGCACAACATGACAGGGTACTTGCGGTTCCCAAGGGGGATAGCAGCTGTCGATCACTGGCGAGTGGGAAAGTCTGTCCTGTGGTATTTTTTCCAGGCAGTGGTTGATGGAGGAGGGAGTCTGCAGGCCTCTGCAGGGTTGCCGGCATTCAGGGGTAGCAGGTGTGAGACCCAAAATAAGCGAACACCTTTCCTTACCCCCGAACCGGCTTTTAAGCAAATCGCGGAAGTGCGGCTGGGAGGAGCCTCACGCCGGACACAGTACTTCTGCGTTCCACCGTGGAGCGCAACGGCGCCACAGTATACGTCACTGTGTCTGCGCCGGCTGCGCTCCACGCCGGAACGCAGCCCGCAAACATTACAGTGATTGGCGCTGCCGCTATCAACTTCCTGGCGGGCTCAGCACGTGGAGCTGCGAACACGCTCGAGCCCATCCTTACTTATGACCGGGCATATTTCCTCACTTTGGAGGAATTTCCTCTCACTTCCTGTTGTAGCTATTGGGCAAGAAGTGAAGGAAAATCTCACTGATGAGACGCAGAGGGTGAAATAAAAGCTGCTAAAAGCTTAATCTACCCGAAAGTAAAAAGAAGTTTGGGCTTCAGCTTTAATTTAAATCTCTTAACAAAGGGGTCTATTCACGAAGCTGCCGAAGGATCTGGCCGCAGCCTCGGCCGATCCTTCGGCTAGCTTCGGCTCCAGGACCCCTTCGGTTCAGGAGAACCGAAGGGGTGCTGTACGGGCTATTCACAATAGCCCATACAGCTCCCGATCATGGCAGAGCGGCTCAGCCGAGCCGAACGCATATGC
>NW_017306521.1:1207863-1234534 GCF_000935625.1 Nanorana parkeri | reverse complement strand
GAAGCCACACGAAGCAAGCCGATGTACGGCTGATTTCAGCCGATGTACGGCTGAAATTAGCCGTACCAGCCTGAAGTGAATAGCCGAACAGTGTTCGGCTCACTTCACTTCAGATCGGTCATTCACTCGGCTGCCCTCGGCAGCTTCGTGAATAGACCCCAAAGGTTCTCATTCATCCAGGTCAAGGTATAGCTGTATACTATAGGACGTTTATGCAGTAAACAAACAACAAAATGGCTTTTTTAGACTGTTTGGTAACAGTATAAGAGGGAAGGAGGCTGGAAATAGAGGTCTATCGAAAACCAACATACACATACCAGTACCTGTTATTTTACTCCCACCACCCTCTAGATTACAAACTGGGAGTCATCAGCACAGTGGCCAAGGCAAAGAAATAAAACACCTCAGAGAGGCCCTTAAAGCAGGTATCCAGACTGGGCCTTTGGCAAAACAGAAAGAAGAAGAGGAAACAACACCAAGACTACCACTGAGGGTGAAATACATCAATCCAATAATGATCTGTGCTTTAGGATAACAAACCTCCCCGTGTGGATTGTGCAGCTGTGCTAAAGGTATTAACCCTTAAATATGTATCAAGTGTATGCACTGCACATCAATTACCTATAACATCAAGTGTGCTGTGCTAAAAGGTATTAACTCTTAGAGTGATGCATCGATCACCATCAAGTGTGTTGTGCTAAAAGGTATTAACCCTTAGAGCGTGCATCTGGTGTATAGACTGTGCATCAATCACCAAAAACATAAAGTGTGCTGTGCTAAAAGGTATTAACCCTTAGAGTGTGTATATATGCGAGGGAGGGAGTGAAAGAGGCCATTTATGTAAAAATGGAAAAGCCAAGCTTGAATAGAGGCAGGGTGACACATCTATTGTTTGCCACATACAATGCTGTTTTAACACCTCTCTTTGGGCGGGTTAATAACACCTGCTAGCTCCAACTATGCAAATCCAATCAACATCTTACCTCCATGAGTTCTGTGACCCTATGCTGGTTATCTTTTGCAGATTATGTTGATTGGCTCAACATTCACAATATTTATTCCCAGAGAATGTTTCGTACAAGTCATTATGAATAGAGAAAGTTAATCGGATGACCAGCCAAACATCTTCAAGAAAATACACCAAGTCTAGATTTTTTTTTTTTACAGATACTGATGGATGAGAGGTTGAAAACACATATCCCCTATACCAGGGCTCAAAATTTCAAGTCCTGAGCTACTAGCCAGTTACAGTTGCCCCACCTAACCCCTACCCTGCCCCTGACTTAACTCCGCCAGGTCAGTGGTGTGACGCAGTGGTGTGAGTACAGAGATCAGTAACAACGTGGAGTACAGAGTCCAGCGGTGTCACGCACAGTACAAAGGTCAGCAGTACAGAAGTCAGTAATGTAACTCGAAGTGCAGAGGTCAGCAGTGTTAAGCTGCCCATACACCTTACAACCATTGCACGTCTTACGTTGTGCGATGGTTGTAAGGTCATTCAAATTTAATATACGACCTGCCCATCTTGGACAGGCAGATCATACTTACGATCATCGCAAGCCCTGCCCGCCGAGGCGATGGCTTGTCGATGATTGTAATGCTTAGTGGGCAGTATGCTCTTATGCACAACGGCCCGTGCAGCTTTTGTCTTCCAAGCACACCACCAACCCGCCAAAAATCATACGATAATCGGCAGGTGTATGGGCATCTTCACACAGAAACTTACAGTGCATAGTTGATCTGATTCAGGTGCTCTCTTCCTCTCCTGGTGGGGGTGTTGGGGGGGGGCATCAATGCTGCCTCCATGTACCAAGGTGTAGCCTCCAGCAGCCTTGTTGAGCCTCCCTTCAGGTCCGACGCACAGTACAGAGGTCAGCACACACAGTTCAAAGGTCAGCAGTGTAAGGCAGAAATTATGCACGGTAGAGAAGTCAGCAATAACGCACAGTGGAGAGGTCAGCGGTGTAAGCCGGAAATAACACACAGTGCAGAGGTCAGCAAGAATGCACAGTGCAAAGGGCAGCACAGTGCAAAGGTCAACAAGAACGCACAGTGCCGAGGTCAGCAAGAATGCACAGTGCAGAGGTCAGCAAGATCGCACAGTGCACATGGCTGACCCGATTAAGGTGCCCTTTTCTTCTCTTGGTGGGGAGGAGTACAGAGCGATCTGTCCTCCATGTGCAACTTGAAGCCTCCCTTCAGGTCCTGCGCTGTCCTTTCAGCCAGCCAATTGGAGCTCTGCAGTCTTCCTCCCAGCCCATGGCAGCTAACGTGGGTGGAGGAAGACTGCTGATGATGAAAGCCAGCTGAACAATCTCCCTTTGATTCTCCTCTTCGGTCCTACTCTGCTTTGCAGGACCTTTTTTCATGTATGTTCTAAGCTTTTTGCTCTAGGTCAGATGCTGTATAAAATGTTACATTACTAAAGTCTGCTGAAGCCTGCTAGTTGTTAGGTCTCGTTTACACAAGCGTAAACAACAAGCAACTGCTTCATATTATTGAAGCTTTTCAAATGCTTTGCAAAACCAATGCCCGTTCTGTAACATGAAAGGTAATGCTATAACATACACATACAATTCAGAATTAATTTGCATTACTTTGCTTTTCGTCAATTTTGATTTTGCATACAATGTTTGGCAGGCGTTGGCAACTTGCAAAGCTTGCCAAATGCCTCAGTTCAAATCAATTACACCATGCCTCATAATTGGCTTAAGACACTCTGAAAGCTTTTGGAAAAGCTTTACATTTCCCTCTAAAATTTAAACCCTATTTAGCAAGGTGTTCTAAAAGCTTTGACAACACTTCGTCAAAAATGCATCAACACTTCTATATGTGTTTTGCAAGTGAATCTTTTTAATGAGGTGTACAAAAAGTCCAGAACAAATTTTTAGTCCTTAGGTTTCTCAGTTCAGGCTACAATACTCATCTTCAATATGGAGCTGTTTCCACACTGCCTTTTCTTCTCCATAAAAGATCTTCATTCTCTTGGATTTAATGATGGCCTTATGACTTAGAGGATTGAGCAAATAATGTGAATGCAAGGTGTAATGACTCTGCCCCCTGAGGGGCGATCAGCATGAAGCCCTTCATTCACAGTGTACTGGTGCAGAGAGTGGCCATCACACCAGTGTTACTCTCTGAATCACTAAGGACCCCCAGCACAGAGAGGAGGCAAAAAGGATGGGAACCCTGTTGTATCAAGTGACCAACTTGAATACTTTGGAAAAGGTATAGAACCACAAAAAGCATAAAATACAGCCAATGGTGGCCACAAGGGGGTGTCAGATTGGGAGGGGTAGAATTTAGAGTGCAGAGTTAGGGTGTAATGCACAGTTTCTTCTGTCTTACGTTTTATGGTATGCAAACTATTTTCCTGCAAATCCATCAATAAGGCTAGAGCTACATATCAATCATTTGTTACTGATCTTAATTGTTGTCACCTTATTTGCAGCACACTGGCCTTCATGTGTCAGAAATTAGATGATTGTGAGCAAGTAAATATCTGCTGTATATACTGTAGTAAAATAATGAAATCATCTGTGCAGCCCAAAGTTTACTTTTCCTTGAACATACTAATATATTTTGATTTCTTATTTTGTTTGCCCTATATGGTTCTTCTAAAGGTGCCCATACACTGCACGATTATCGTACGATAATCGTATGCGATCGGTTTTTCGTACGATAATCGAGCAGTGTGAACGGAGACGTGCGACCGTTTCTACTGTACGGTCGCACGTCTTCAGTCGAACCAGCATGTTCGAAAACCAGCCGGGAATCGTACGATTCTCGGCTGGTTAGAACGGTGCTCGGAAGATAAATGCTGAACGGGCCGGTGTGCGCACGCGCACACTGCCCGTTCAGCATTGCGGTCATCGGAAGCCCGCCCCTCAGGGGGGTGGGCTTGCGATGATCGAGAGTGCGATCTGCCTGTCCAAGATAGGCAGATCGTACGTTTTTTTAATCCCTTTACAACCATCGCAAGACTAAAGTCTTGCGATGGTTGTAGAGTGTATGGCCACCTTTAGTTTGTGCTCATGGTTTAATAACTTTCTTTGTACTTACTTTATAATAGTCATGCAACCTACTGTGAAATGCAAGGTTCTCTTTAAACAAATTAGTTATATAGCAACTACATTTTGAACAACTTTGTATAACATGCAAAATACAATCAGTGCAATCCAGAAACAATGTGAGTTTTAATTAGTAGCAATCCAAATAAATATGACCTTTTGAGCAATGACAACCAATAGCAACTAGTTTGTTATCCACTTCACGTTAAGTAAAAAGTGCAATCTGTCTATTCCAGATCCGAGTGAGCTTTTACTTGGTAGTATTGGCAATTATTTTTTCTTTTCCACCAGGGAAGTGCTCTTTAAGTGTTATCTTGTGCCCCCTATTTTAGGCTAACTCACTAGGTGAGACTGACCTTCTAACAAGAAAGGTTTAAAAACACTTTCCCAAAATGGACTATATTGCAATTCTTGCATCCAACCCATCCTCAGAATCACAGATCACCATTACTCAAATGAATGCAGTGTCACATGCCAGCACTAACAGGCATGCCGGCACTAACAGGCAGCCGAAGCTAGCTGAAAGATCAACCGTAACTACGGCTGATCCTTCGGCTAGCTTTGTGAATAACCCCCTAAGTTAAAAGTTCTTTTAACTTAAAAAAGTTCTTAAAGGTGGTTCTAGGTGCAGTAACTCTGTTTGTACTAATGCAAATGTAAGCAGTCATAACCAGTCATAGCCAGGGTCCTAGGTGTCATCCTTGATTCGGACCTCACCTTTCTTCCCCACATCCAATCACTATCCAAATCCTGTCGCCTTCACCTTCGTAACATCTCCAAAATACGCCCCTTCCTCACCAAGGAAACTGCAAAATTACTCATCCACTCCCTTGTTATCTCTCGTCTTGACTATTGTAACTCCCTCCTCATTGGCCTTCCACTACACAGGATATCCCCTTCAGTCTATCATGAATGCAGCTGCCAGACTCATCCACTTGACCAACCGCTCAGTGTCTGCAACCCCCCTCTGCCAATCCCTGCACTGGCTTCCACTCGCCCAGAGGATAAAATTCAAAATATTAACAGTCACTTATAAAGCCATCCACAACTCTGCCCCCGGATATATCTCAGACCTTGTCTCAAAATATCACCCTTACCATCCACTCCGCTCTTTCCTAGACCTCCTGCTTTCCAGCTCCCTAGTCAACTCCTCCCATACTCGCCTCCAGGACTTCTCTAGAGTCTCTCCCATCCTCTGGAAATCTTTACCCCAACCTGTCCGTCTATCTCCCACCCTGACTCTTCTCTTCAGGGAAGCCTATCCCACCTCAACCTAACCACTGAACCATCACATTCTCAAACAATTCATCCCCACACAGCTACCTCCTCATGTATCATTTCCCCCTCCCCTTTCAGATTGTAAGCCCTCAGGTGCAGGGCCCTCCTTACCTCCTGTCTTGAATTGTATTGTAATGTCTTCGTTACATTGTAAAGCGCTGCACAAACTGTTGGCGCTATATAAATACTATGTAAGAATAATAATAATAACCTATCCCACCTCAACCTAAACACTCAACCATCATGTTGTCAAACATGCATCCCCACATAGTAACTTCCTCCTCTATCACTTCCCCTTCACTTTTAGATTGTAAGCCCTCAGGGACAGGACCATCCTTTCCATCTTGTCTTTAATTGTATTGCGATTGTAATGTCTTCCTTATACTGTAAAGCACTGCGCAAACTGTTGGCGCTATATAAATCCTGTATCATAATAATAACAACAGGGCATAGACATTCCTCAGCTCCTGTGTACACAAACCCCAAAAATGACAATAGTGATTACGATAAAATATTTTATTGCTATTTTATGATTTTTATGTTGATATTAGATTTGTTGAAAAAACGATAGCCTAAATGTTTTGTATTTGCTGACAGAAACATTTCCCATTAGCAATCATTTTAAATGTTGGGTTTTTGCTTGGATATCTGAGGGCACCTTAATGTACCTTAGAACGAAAGAACTAGTGTTTAGCATGCTCCAGTGCCAGTTTAATATTCCATTAATTTGCTTTGTCTGGTTACAAAATGAAGTAATAAAAGAGATCACTATCCTGTGACTGAGGATATTTTTTACAGGACTCATTTCAATGCCTAACTCTTTTTTTTCCTGTTCTAAACTATCTCGACAATAAAATATGCCATCACATAAAATAAATATCAGTGTTGAAGAAAAGGAATTAATAATATCAGTCCTTGCTGTGCTATATTTGAACAAGCTATGGTATAATGAATGTGCAAATTAAAAAAAATGTGTAGAAAAAAATTAGCAAATGTACAGATCAAAGAGTTACATGAAATGGTGATTGTAAACGGAGAGAAATCAAAAAACCCTGGATGTCAGTAACCCAATTTGACTCGTTTCCAATTGCTCCACTTTTGCAATGCCGATTTTTTTTTTTCTCTTAAAGGTAATTAAATATATTTTCTTTATTGCAAAGCCAGATTATGTAAAAAAAAACAATGGTTTTGTTTTAGTCTGCTGAAAAGAAAAAAGAGGGAAACACAATTAGAAATAATAAACGTTGCATTTTAAGTGTTGTATTTCAATATTTACATAATGGAATATAAACAAAGGAGACGTCAACAGCAACGGAATTATTAAATAGTTAGTAAACACAGTATAAAATAACTGAATACCTTAGGAGGGTCTTAGTGCCCCTTTGGTGTTTCCCTGAAGTCCTTGACATTTTGTATACAAAAGATTAGAGGAGGGCATTGAAGTAAACCATGCCCTTCCTCTTGCTAACCCATCCCATCTTGCTATCCCATCCAACAATGCCTGTGCATAGAAGCTGTTTACAGCCCTTTATTGCTTCCTTTCACATGTCTCTTCTCTCTAGTGCATCACCTTGATAAAGGGGTCCTGTGTGACCCCCAAATCTTCAGATGTTATGACACAGATTCTTAAAGGAAAATTAGAATAAGCAAGCAACATCAAAGGTGTTTTAGGCTTGGGTTGCAGTAATAGTCTGAAGGCAGGTGATTTATAATACAATACAGGTTAAGCCTTGCTACAGCACTGTAGTAAGGTCTGAAAATGATAATAAATACACAGTCCATTGACATGGGAATGCTCTGAGGAGTACAGTGATCTCAGCAGCTCGGTATGCAGGCAGGTGCTGCTATACATTTGCCCCAGCATAGCTTTCATGTGGGGACCCTAAAATATGATTCTTCTGGGGAGAAAACTGTAAGGCACCGTGGGTTAACCCTTCAGATGTCATCTCAGCTTGAGGATTATTACTTCCTATCACCCTGCAAACATGCCTCCAAAGCCATTGTAAACTTTGCTTGCCCAGCCAATGGTGGTATCATAAAGAAAAAAATTAACTTAAAGGCCAGCACTACCCTTAGTTGACCTGCATGATTTACTTAAAGTGTATCTAAAACCAAAAACAAACATGTAATATATTGCAGATTACCAATCCTTAAATGTGGTGACTGCATTTGATTTCTTTGCTTAGGCTTTTTTTCCTTTATTTTCACCTGGTGATATGGCCAGAAACACACTTCCTGTTTTAGGGTGGCTCTACTCTATGGAGGAGCCACCCTTGGACAGCTGCATCATTAACCTGTGGCTAAATTAGGGTTAGATGCACCAGCAGATTTCGATGGACTTGACAAATTAAATCCAAACTCCTAAAACAAGCACCGCTCCTCCACGGCTCAGGTAAGGAATGAGCCAGGTGCTTGCCACTGGGAGCACGTCCTCACTCCAATGTGAGCCAATACAAACAGAAGAAAAGCTGGCTGCACACCGGATACCGCTGGGATAGTTTATTGAAAGGGGAAGAAAGAGGGATGGGGGGATGGGAGAGGGACCAAAGTTATTTTCTTACAATATGTTGTATATTTAGGGTGTACTGAATGTCTGTACAGCTATCCAGTAAATAGAGATTACCTAGAAAGCGGGATTGAGCTGTAATTTGTCCAAAATAAATAGTTCTTATTTAATAACCGTCATCAAAATATTATGCCTATATGGGTTCATTGTTTTAAAGACTAGGGAATGGGCAAATTAATTTCTTAAACCACTAGTCTTATGCTTGCCATGTTTCATTAAGGACATAAAATCAGTATTGTCCCAAATGAAAGATTTGAATTGGGATGAGAGTTTTTCATGGGCTGCTTTAGATGTAAGAGCCTGTTTTTAGCTATTCCACACAACAAGACATTTGTAACCCAGAACCCACTAGTTAGATCTACAGACATTTCCGATGACAGCTGTTGAGTGTTTGCTCTCATAATTTTTCTCTTTTTAATAGTGTATTCTACCTGCAGAGATGTGGGGCTACTATGTGGCAACATTTCCCTTCTCTCCCTTGCCTATCTATATATAGGTTGGTGGGAGAAGCTTCACATCTTTGTAGGAAGAAACCCTTTTATTGGCTATATCATCTGGTATGGTTGCATAACTGGAAGTTGTATGATATCACCCATCCTTGGAAGTAGCTGGTAGTGGACTTCAATGCAGAAGAGGAGATGAAGGCCAGTGTAATTTGTCTGAATTACTTATATTGTCTGCGTATGTTCATTTGATCATCCCACGGTTATCCTCGTTTGAACAGGGGGAAAGGGAGCAGAACACTTCCAAACAGGTTCCTCTTTTATCCCTACCTTAGCCTGATCATATATGAGTCTTTCTTGTGACTGATTACCCAAATAGAAATATAGTAAACAAAAGATGCCTACAAACTGTTGGCAACAGCTGGCTGTGTGTGCATGGCCCTAATATTAATGCCTTGGAAGAGGGAAAGCCCTGTAAATACAAGACTGTCATGGGTGCCAAATAATAGTAGCCTGACCTTTTACTTCAAATAGGCTAATCAGGATAGGACTATTGACTATAAATGGCTGGATCGGATGTACATTTGCTAATGTCTACAGCAACTTTGGAGAACAGACATGCATCTCAGCACTTTTGAGAGGTAACATTATATTGATAACTTGTAAATTTTAAAGCAGGAAAAAGTGTAAAGCAGAGATGACAATAACATTGATTTGATAATAACATTTAACAATTTCTTTAGCAGTGCATGGATACCAAGATGATCGTCTAATTTGTGCTTTCCTAAAATTAGGTGAAATAATAACTAAAACACATTTCTACATAATCTTACCACAATAGAAATTGCTCAATACTCTGTGTAAGGCACAGTGCAGCTGCCAACTCAGCATGAAGACAAACAGAGTTAGTGGAACATCTGTTTTCTGTTATGATCCGTTTTTTCGCAACAGGTACTGTCATAAATATTCTTATTTTCTTATTTTTTTGGACAGATGTAAGATTTTCCTCCTGGTGTTGGGATTATATGTCCCAAGGTAATCTCTTTCCATTGTACTATTTATCAAAACATTTTTACAACTTAAAAAAAAGAAAATATGACAGGTCAACTAATTCTCCATGTGATTTCTATAAAAAGATCTTATTTGTCAATTGTTTTTCTAAATTATTAGCATTCAGTTTAGTTAAATTGAGCTACTGAATATTTTTCCTCTTATTCTCGTTAGGTCACTTAGGGAAAAAGAAAGAGGTAATTATTGGACAGAAACAATAGGTATGTCTCCATGGACAGTATGTAGCAAAACTATCATGATGGTGTGTGTATCCACAGTCTAACACACTATTATAGAAAACCTGTGATAGTCACATGAAATACAAAGCCTAGGGAACCTTTAATGTTAGCCACATGATAATATGCCTGCATTTTGCAACAAACAGCATTCTGGAAATTAGATGGGTAAGGATAATAGGCACTGCAATTATTTTTTCTCTTATGCAGGTTTTATTATGTGTTTGGGAAGAGTAATGGTAAACACTGGCTCTTTACATTAGGCACCATCTCTGATACCTTTTAAAACATATTTACATACAATTTGCTTTGTTTTGGTAAGAGTAGGGAATGGTTAAAACCCTTGTCAGGATTTTTTATGCTTTCTAGGTCACGTTCACTTCACATCAGAAAGTGAGAGGCCTGCTCTAAAATGTCAGAATTTCTATCTATAAGTGACCAAAATAAACACATTACAAAAATTGCTTTAGTTCTCAGAACTCTACACATACCGCTTATAGCCCGAGACATTATGGACTTCCAAAATAAATTCCTCAACTATGTGTGGAGAGAAAAACTACATAGGATACATATTCCTCAAAACCTCTCACAACCTAGGCACCTCTAATTGATAACCTATTTCAATAGTGTACCAACAAAGGCAGATTTGTGACTATACATTGAGTGGGTGTATTAAAGCCGTAGATTTTTATCAGGACAAAAGCTAAATTTCAATTCTAAAATTGTCTGATGAGTGCAAACATTATTCTTCTTGAGCACTTTAAAGTGAGGTTATTACTTCTGTATCCACTATTAAACACGTGTGTAAGGAAAGCACCCATGGGAAAAGGATGTAGGAGCACCAATTGAAATAAAACAATGTAAGGAGTAGACATCCCACACCTTTAAAATTTCTACCAATGCCTGCCTAATCAAAGCCAGTTGCAGATGTTGACATGGTACCCCAGATATCCTCCCCAATTGTTTTAGGAATTGTGGACAAGTTAGTGACATATATAATGGGTGTTTCCCATAATTTTGAGATTTTGGATTGGGATTTATATTTTAATCTGTTCTATCTATTTGGTAATCTCCCGAGACACTCAGGCAAAGCGTTGTTAAATAAACCTCTCCAGCATATCCAGAACATCTCAAACATTAATGTTCATTTTCATAGGAATTAAGGTTTCAATTGCTACATCCTGGAAAACCCTGTCTGTTAATGTAGCTTTGGTTAAAACTATAACTGGATCATGATAAACTTTCAGGTGTATTGAATGATAGAACAATTTTATTTGATGCCATGTAAGAACCATCACAATCTTAACCTGATGACAACATTCTTTGGACCCCCTCCTCACAGGAAAACATTTCTCCCTCACTTCTTTCTTTCTTCTTCCAAACCTTATTGTATAGTTGTGAACTTACTATATGAGAAACAAGTTCTAAATTATACGATTCCACTTTCTTGGCTACTCCAAACAAAGTTGATATCTAATAATGTTGCAGCACCATTTCTCCCCCTTTTCTAAGGTTGAAAAATCAAATGGCTGATTAGAAATAACAATGGATAATGTGTACACTGGACTTATACCACTAGAGTCAACTTGCAACATATTTTTTAAAACATTTATTTATAATATTAATTTGCAACCACTTGTGTTCATTTTTATCTTGAATGAAAATCATTAAACATATTGGAAAAGAAAAGGAGAACATAAAAAATATCTGTGTAACCAGAGTGAAGTGATGAGAGTAGGCACTGGAGACCCAATTGCCTTCGGTATGTTGTATAGATTTTCGCTGTGCTTCTTCGAGACACGTACGATAACATTGGAACCCCCTCATTTTGGCATTTATTGGTTTTTTTTTAAATGTAAAAATGGGCCTACGTTCCCTTGTTAATGAGTGCTTGCATGTGCTTCAATAAGATAATTAAGTTCAGCAATTCAGTCTTTCATTCCAAAATTGCTATTGCTATTTAGCTGAATCTTTTTTTTACTTCCAAAATTTCAAACAAGCAACTACTGTAACTCTATTTTTTTCACAGATTTGTATTTCAAAGTAAAAACGAAAATCAAAGTGCTGTAATATTCAGCATACTAATGCTCTTGACAAATCATTTGCATTCTAAATTTAATCCTAATGCTAATCAGAAAGTTAAAGTAAGGCACAAACTTTGCCTTTCTAATGAAAAGTAAATATTTTGATAGAATGATTGCTAAACAAAGAAAAGAATCAATAATACTCAAACAGTGGCAAGGGCCAATTACTGTGATATGTAATTAGGATGATGACACTTATCATGTCAAAAGTGAAACCAACACCGAGCACACATTTTTTTAATCTAAATAAAAGAATAAACAATATTCAACATTAGTATTGCATTCGCTAAAGAGAGAAATGTATCTTTCAGAAAAGGATAAGAACGCTGATCACGGCACTTGTCTAAAACAGCTGTGCAATACTCCATTCAAAATGTCATTAAATATATACTTAATATCCAATTTGCAGCATTTTACAAGCACATTTTTCACCAGAAAATCTTTTTCCCCTAAAATTTTATATTAAATAGCAATGCTTATATTTACAAATTGCGATAATTATCTACTCAAAGATCTTTTTGTGGCCCAGAATTGCGAAAATACTGTAATTGCCCAGACAGCTACAATTGCAGAGCTTTTATGAAAAAGCAGAACTGAATTTTGGGAAATGATTTCTACAAGATAGTGTATTTTCTTAAAGACCTGCATATGTAAATGTAAATAAATGTATTAACATTTCATTGTTATAGAGCTGTGGAACTCAGTAACTATTGGATTACCTGGATTAACATTACATATATATTTGGCTTTATATATACTGTGTGTGTGTGTATATATATATATCTATATATATATATATTTTTTTAAATACATATATAAGCCTTTGGTGCATATATATATATATATATAGCTTTTTTTTTTAGTTTTAAAGTGTAGGGGATAGTTATAGCTCTTCTCATCCCTTTTCTTCCAAAAGGAAGGAACATAATTTGAGCTAAAGTGGTATTAAAATATTAAAGGCAAAAGGTTTTTAAGGTATTTTGAAATGCTGATTAAATCACTTACAATGGATGCTGTTCCATGAACTTTAAAAGTTTTAGGTTCTTGCAGAATCCCCTGGTCCCCTGAGCACTGGTCCTGATATCCTGTTTTAGGGTGGCTCCATTCCTTTACAGGGTCCTATGGAGTGACCCTTGTGTGTGCTAGTAAGCTGTGTGTGTCTCCACAAACACAGGCACAGCTAAGGCACGATACTCTCCTACTCTCTGCTCCCCCTTCCTTTCTTCTCCCTTCTTTAAGCTCGTAGGCGAACAGCTGCTCAGAACTAGGGTCAGGCTCGATGTTCGAGTTGAGCATGAGTTCGACTCAAACATCGCTCGTTCGTGTGTTTGCCAAACACAAAACTATAAGGGCGTTTGGCGGTTCGGCAGGCGTTTGGCGGTCTGTTTGCCTGTTCACCTTGTGAAGCCCTAATTGGCTAAAGGCTTGCACCTGACCACAGGTCAGCTGCAAGACTTTGTCAAATCAGGTCTCAGTACTCTGTAAGAGCCATGATTGGGCAAAGTCAAGATGACTCAATGGCCCAATCATGGCTCACCTGTCAGATGACGTTAAACTACACAATTAGGCGGAGCTAGCGGTCACTGCTAGCTCCACCCAAGTGTTTATGTTTTGCCAGCATCTGTCAAAATGCCATTATGCTGCGGGAGTCCGTAGGGAGCCGATGGGATGGTGGTCATCATTTCTTTTTAATTAATATTTATATTTCTTTTTTATTGTTTTATTTTTTATTTCGTCGTGGACAATGCTGGATGTCGTGATTGACCCTGGATTACTTCGGTGGATACCCCTTTCTCATTCACAAATGGGAGGGGGGGCACCTGGGTGCCCTTTTATTAAAGGGTTACCCTGATGTGAATAAGCCCCCTGCCCACAATCAATGCCACAGAGTTTGTGCGGAAGAGTGCCTTGTCCACATTTTTCAGCAGCGTTCCTCCTGGTTTTTTTACACGGGGTCCCTCCTAAATATTCCTACCTGACCTCAAGGGTCTGGTATGGCTTTTAGGGGGAACCCCACGCTTTTTTAAAGCATTTTTTAAAACATTTTTTCCTAACATTCCTATCAGACCAGAAGGGTCTGGTATTGTTTGGGAGGGGGAACTGCACGCTTTAAGAATAAAAAAAAAAAATCATTTTATTTTCTTTAGAAATGTCAATTTTGCTGCAGCAGGTTCTATACATCATACAGATTTGCCACTTCACAGGCAGGTTAAGGGGACCCCCAGGCACGATATTTAAAGGAATTTTTCATTTGTATTGTTACCCTTTAAGTGATGTTAAAACCACTGCTCCTTTAAAAACTTTTTTTTTTCATTGATTCCTGTCCCCTTGTGCAGTTCCCGGACCCCCATGCCTTTTTTATGGCCAATAAATGCCATTATATAATATAGTGTATTTTAAAGTTTTGCTGAAGCAGTATGGTATGATTTTTTTCTTCTGCTTTCAATATTGCTAGTGCACAATGTATACGTGTATATGTATGTGTATGAATATCAGAAACTAAGTATACATTACAAAAGTATACATTACAAAAGAGAGAGAACATTTTTTTGTGAAAAAAGTGTCAATGGGGTAGGGGTTGTGGGAATCTGCCGCAGGAGAAGGGCAATTGTTTACTGTGTATCAATTGTAAAGTAAGTAAAGCCTTATTCAGTATGCATCAACATTTGCCATTAAGTAGTAGCAATGCCCACATTTTCATGAATTGCGTCATTACAGTCCATTCACACTATTGTGTTGTGGTATTGTGCAGCAACACAAATTCCATGCGTTGGCATGATTCAGTGCCATTCATTCTGCATGTAGCAGAAATGGTATGAGCACCTTTTCTGGTATTTTTTGGTGCTCAAATGAATGAACTGCCTTAAGTCAACACTCTGCTTAACATGTGTGTGCTAACGCACCACAATGGTGTAAGTTGGCCTTAAGACATTTGGTTTTTATGCTATTTGTTTTAATTTATCATAGTCCAGGTTATTCTTGTCTTGTGCTTTGCTATTGGGAATATGAAGAGTAATAGTTGAAAGTTTGAGATCCCTTTAGGTTTTGGTTATTGAGTGCTTTGCATGCTTTCTTCCTTTTATTTTATTACAATGAACTGATAAACTCTTGTCCATAATCGTTACTATTTATACATTTATGAAAGCAGAATGGCTCAATTAGCTATTTCAATAAAAGTTCTTACCTTTAGTGTAGAAATCAAAGACACTAATTGGTCATTTATACCTGCAAGTCAGTTTCATAAGCCTGTTCAGCAGAGAGTGGTTTAGTTTAATTTTTCTTTTGCAAAGGATTTTATCTGGAGCTAATTCACCACATAGTGGTATATAATGGTATAGTAATACAGGGGCTCCCCGCACAAAATTTAACCAAGTAAAGCTATATTAATAATGTCTTATGTAATAAAAAGGTGAAGGGAAAAGTGTTCATAAGTAAAGAGTTAAATCAATACTATGGAAATTGCACTGAACATTCTGGATTGAAGAAGGTGATACTGTAATTAGGCAGGGCCGTCTTTAATATTAAGTGGGCCCTGGGCAAGATTTTGTTGATGGGCCCCCACAACCTGCCCACCTTCATCACCTGCCCCCCCACTTCCCGACCCAGATCTCAGTATCCACCTACATCACCCTCGAAACAAAAAAATAATGGCATCAAGATAGTGGTCTTCAGTGTTTTTTTTTCTTTTTTTGATTGGACAGCTTGGACCAATGGCGCTTTACCAAACCATCCACAAAGCTCAAGCGTCTAACACCAAGTAGAGGCTTCTGCAGCTCTGGCCTCACTATGTTAGGTTACACAAAGCAGGGGGGAAGCCCGGTAACCTAACCTAATTTGTTACTTGGAGATCCTTCTAGTAACACCATTTTCAGTTACAGGCTGACAATGTTAAGCCACTGCCTCACAGTTATCAGCAGTGTTGTCAGCCTACCATGTGTGATACATGTGGTTCTTCAGTTTCCCCTTTGGGCTGTCTATCAGATAGGCAATCCAAGGGCCAACTGAAGGAGCTTGCTCAGCAGTCAAAATTGTTGCTAATTCTGTGGCTTAGCTTTGTCAGCCTGATGCAGGAACTGTTGTTCGCAAGAGCAATATGCACCAGACTCAGCTCCTTCTTCGGTGTGGTATAACCCTATTAACCTCTTGCCGTCCGCCCGTTAAGAAAAAATGGACGGACGTCAGACTCGCATTAGCGTGTTGCCGTCTCCAGACAACATTTTTTCCTGCTTTAAAAAATAAAAACCCCAGTGGTGATTAAATACCACCAAAATAAAACTCTATCTGTCCCCAAAAAATGGTATAAAATTAATTTCAGTACAGCGTTGCATGACGGAATAAATGTCAGTCAAAGTACCGCAGCGCTGAATACTGAAAAATGGCCTGGATGGGAAGGGGGTTTAACACCCCGGATGTCAACTGGTTAAAAGGCAATTTTGAGATTGTAGGAGCCATATGTCCCTTAAAGCCTCAGGCTCTACTAAAATGGCCTTAGAGTCCATGGTAGTGGGCAGTTTTGTTTGCTCCTTACTCCAGCCCTTTCTGATTGTGCCTATCTGCCTATCAGCACAACTATGAAACAATGAAAGTGTGACATCAGCGGTCATGTGACCTAAAGCCACACCTGCCCACAAAATCACAGCAGGAGCCCACACACTGCTTCTTGCTCTGACTGCCACACTCAGCAGTGCCCAACACCAATGGTGCCAGAAACAACCCTCCTTAATATGAGGGCAGATTTGGACACAGGCAAGAACCAGCACCAGATCCCCACAAACATACTGAAAAATAGATTTTGGGTTTGCATACACTTTCAAAACTGAATTTTGTGTACTGTCCGTGGTTTCTTGTGTACCATTTTTTTTTAATTGCATGCAATTATAAGTCATTCAAAATATGAATATATTTTCAGTGTTAAATATATGTATTTCAGGTTAATAATAAAAAAAAGCCATAGATAGTTGTGTTGTAAGAGAAAAACAGAAAAAGGCACACAAGAATCATTTCATCTTTAATCAACCCTCAGATATTAGAGACACCTAGAACCTGTGACTACTTAATCAGGCAACCGAAGAAAAAGCATGTGCTAATGGGATGCTATTAATTAAATTGCAGTGGTGACAGTCAGGGCACTATCACATAGAAAGGTTCATTAGAAGCAGTGGAAGGTTCTGTGTGATAGTGGAGCATTCTAAATGCTAGTAGTTTAATTAATACCACTATTGTGGTGAGATTAATTTAAGTCCTAATTTACAGGAGAGAAATTGCATAGCACTTTGCTGTCTGAAGTATTTATTTCTAATTGTTCTTTCAAACCGAGCCATGATAAAAATCTAATTTGCCTGAAGACAAAATGGTAATATAAAATAAACATAGCTATTGTCAATATTAAATATTTTATTATTGTTGCTTTTCTACAGATTACATTTTGGTAATTATTTAGCGCTACATCACCTGTTTGTGGACTGAAACACTACAGGTGAGTGTTGTAACAATGTTTTTTTTTGTGTTCTAGCATGAATATGATAAAAGTCATATGAGCAACGTGCCATGCTCCAGTAAGCTGTTTGCCTTTACTAGCAGTAATGCTGTCCAAAACATACAAACCCTTGCTTATTCTACCACTTAAACCTTTTTGGCCTTAGCTCTAGGTTAATTGTTGCCTTTGCTAAAAATATAGTGACATTTTTGTATTATGCTACAACAGAATGAAATAATTAATGCTGTGTAAGTGTATTTTTAAAAACTTTGTGAAGCCAAACACTAGCCACAAAAACTTCATTTAAAACCCATTTGACCACTCAGTTTAAATCAGCTAAATACATGCTAGGTGCATCAAAACAAAAGCAGCCACATTCTGAGTAGAAAAGACTGTCTCCTGCCAGCAGCTGCAGCATGGGACCCTTGTTCTCTGTGGGGAAGCAGTGGTCTTATTGCAGAGGTCCCCCTGCTGAGTTAGACTTATAGCTCTACAATCAGCAAAGCTCCTGTTCCCCACCAAATAGAGAACTCTGGATTTCACTTGGCAGGGAGTGTGTCGGATCTCTGCAAAGAGATCACTGCTTCCACACAGAAAGCAAGGGTCCTACTTTTCAGCATGCTGGCAGTGGACAAGCTTTTCTATTAAAGCTAGCTGATTTTTAAAGAAAACAAACTGGAAGAGTTTGCACACATTTTGTTTTGATGCACCTGGAATGTATTTAGCAAATTAAACTGAAAGTTAAGTTGGGCTTAATATATATTCTCTCAATAGCTACAAAGGATATAAATCCACTTTGTGTGGGACAAATACCTATAGCAAATCCAGATATCACCTTGTAAAAGCAGTGGGGATGTCATTAGACAAAGCCTGTGCAGGGAACAGAGCTGTGAGAGTGACCTAGCAGATCTGCCCAATACAAGCTTCCGGTAAAAAACCTACAGGGTGCAGATACAAGACCATTCACCATGCACAAAGAAAGAACATGACTGGTCTTTATCACAGGACACACCTGCATAGAGGCATAGGTACATGCTAGGGTACTTCTAGAAGAAGTACACAAAGGACACCAAGATTCAAGTAACATTACACATAACTCTTGTATTTAAACAATTGGTTAGCTTGCATATCTGTATTAATAGACACTTGTGATGGGATAATATGTAGACTTCCACTAATAACATCCTTCTGAAGATGCCTCACTAGCTCAGGATTCAGTCATTTGAGGCACAGAACTAGTGAGCAGCAAGTGAAGTCAAAGCTCCTGATCTGCAAGCTTGTTGTGTGTCAGAAAATTCTCAAGTCACTTGATGTACATGGTATTTGCAGTTAGCATTTTCAGGAGCAGCCTGTTAGACTTGTATTAAATGAAAAGAACTGGAAGAACAAATCTCTGTTCTGTACTACTACACAGAAAGCATACCTGGAATATGTGATATGCATGTGTGTATTGTACAGAATGCTGGGAATGGGTCCTGGATGGACTGTATATTCCATCCTTGTTTAGGTCTTGGTCCCTTTAAGGTATTGACAAAGAGGTTCCTGAAATGTAGAGGTCTCACAGATTTAGGGTGAGGGGTTCTGGGGTGAGTCTTAGAAGGGAAACTGGGTTGCAGTTTTCCAGGATTATTTAGTCCTGTTATGGGTCCCAGAGTCCGGAGGCTCAGATAATTTTTGGGTGGGACTGAATATGGGAGTTTTAGACCTGACAGGGTTAACCCACCTGCTGGGAGTGTTTGAAGAGGAACAGGAAGCCAATCAACGAGTGTCTGTGCAGTGTGTTTGGAGCAGGACACATGTCAATGTGTGAAGTTGTGGACTGCGTGCTACTCAGACACTGCTGGGCATCTATGTCCATGTTTCAACCCTCTGCGGGCATGCTGGGGCTCTCTTTCAATATTTATTTAATAGAGTTACATTTCAACAAAGTAAAACAAAACATACTGACTGTTGCAATCGTTGCGTACAGGGGTAAAATTGCAACCATACAGTGGAGATGTACAGTAAGGATTAACTTTGCACCAAAAGGACATCACAATACAAAACTTTATAAAACAAGAAGACATAAATAAAAAAAAGGATCAGTTATGTGCCAACGGTTATGAGGAATTATACATTACATCCATTTTACTCATGTAGAGTAAAAGACGGGGTAGGTGTTATTTTTCATAGCAAACGTGTTCATGAGAGCATTATGTGTTGATTAAAGAAATCGGATCTGTAATATTAGGCAGGGTCGGTTGGAGTCATCTATGAGTAATCAGAAATTTAGCAGCATAAAAAACATGAATAACAATAGTGCAGGCTTCAGGTGAGAGAGTTTCAATGGTAATGTGTAATAAAGCGAGCTCAAGGCAGGGGGAGAGGTCTAATGCGGTGAATTGCGAAATGACTCGGAAGACAGAATTCCAAAACACAAAAGGGGCTTACAATGCCAAAAAATGTGGGCCAACAAGTCAATTTCACCACAAAGTCTCCAGCAAAGTGGGGAGTTGGAGATAGAAAATTTTGATAATTTATAGGGTGTATGATACCACCTGTGAATAACTTTTTGGAGGAGTTCCCAGTGGTTAGAGCAGCGGTAGCTTTATAAGTTATTTTAAGTGCCGATTTCCATTGGAATGGTATTGTAAGATGTTGGGAAGCACTAATCCACCCATAGATTTATGTTTATAGAGAATTTGTGATGACCATCTAGGTTTTTTATTTTGCAGGACATAATGTAGAATCAATTTTTGTAGATAAGAAAAAAAAGCAGAGGGAGGAGTTATGGGAAGGGTTCTGAAAATGTAAAGTAGTTTGGGAAGGTGCAGCATCTTAAACGCCGCTATTCTGCCAGAGACTGTCATATAAAATCAAGAGAGGGCAGCTAGTTCTTTAGGGATAGATTGGAGGAAGGGGTTATAATTAAAATCATATATTTTTGATGAGGATACCGGACGTTGAATTTCTAAGTAGGGAATAGTTGCTGTTGTCCACGTATATGGAAATGTGGACTGTAACATAGCTTTCATAGAAGGTAGGATATGTAGACCCAGAGGTTGGGACTTTGTATTACTTACTTTTCAATTTGACTTTGCCAAATTGATCGATAAGTTGTTGGACAGCAGGGAGAGATGAAAGTGGACTAAAATGGATAAGGACCAAATCATCTGTGAAGAGACCAATCTTGTTGATTGTAGGGCCCAATGTGACTCCATGGATATAGGAATGTGAATGGATAAGATCCACGAGTGGTTCCATTATCAAAGCAAATATGAAGGGAGAAAGGGGGCAACCTTAACGGGTGCTATTGGATATTTAAAACTCATTGGAAAGGTGGCCAGAAGTAAGCACTTTTGCATTAGGAGTGGAATATAAAGCTAAAACAGCATTCACAATGGGGCCAGTGAAACCGAATTTTAATAGATAGAAGAATTTTAAGTTCAAATGAATACAGAAAACAAGTAAGTGCCTTAACCTCCCTGGCGGTCTGATTATTTATTTATTTTTTTCCTTTTTTGTTCTATCTCTTTTTCGTTTTTTGTTTTGTTTTAACTTTCAAAATTCCAGCCGGTTCCGCACCCCTGAAACGCGGATGCTCGCAAGGGACGGAACCCGGAAGACGGATGCCGACATCGGCCGGAGGACACAGCGGGGATCGTGGACAAGGTAAGAGACTCTACGTTGTAATCCCGAGTGTGGCTCAGGGTTACCGCTTATGGTACTGAAAATTAACCCCGAACCACACTTGGGAATACCGCCAAGGAGGTTAAGATATTTAAGAGGTGTCTGGTACCATCAGGGGCCTGACAACCATGCACAAATCCAACTTGGTTGGGATTGATTAGAAGAGGGAGAATATGTAAAAGTCTGCTAGATAATATTTTAGCATAGATTTTTATTTAATTGTTTAATAGGGAAATCGGTCTGTGGTTACTAGGTGAGGAGATCTGTAAAAAATAAGTCAAGGCAACTGGACTTGCTGTATTTTTCTTGAAGACGTTTCACTGGACATCTGACCAGCTTTCTCAATTCAGAATGACTTGTACAAAAAATTATCTGGGAATAAATATGGTGAATGTCGCTCCAATCCACATAATCTGTTAGTCACAACCAGTTGTTGATTTAATTTGTATAATTGAAGTCTAGGAGGTGTTATTAAATGAACCTGTTGAGGGAGCTGCGGGCCCTCTTCTTAGTCTCTGGGCCCCCCCTTCTTAGTCTCTGGGCCCCCCCACCCAACAGGCGGAACACCAGGGCCTGGTTGCAATTGTGACCGCTGCGACTCTGGTAGTTCGGTCACTGCAAACAACTCCTTTGTGTCCCATTAACCAACAGATCATCCAAAACCACTGGTTTATGAAATACATACATAAAAGGATTATACGCGGTTGTTAATCTGTCTGCCTCCTAAAGTACAACTCCACACTTTTGGAAAAGGAATAATTTGTTATTGGTCAGTTACACATTGCAATGATCTTAGCAAACTTTAGTGCAGAATCCTACCTGTTTTAAACTGCACACAGAATCCACTTTCTTACAGTTGATAGAATGCTAAGTGTGAGGGTTTTCCTGCTTTTCTCCTGTTATTAGCCCAAGTTGCATCATTAAGAAAAACTGCTAGGAAACTAATGAGCATATCAAATAAGCAGAAAAGGGCATTTCTGGAAAAGTTTTTTTTTACATAAGAGCATATAGAATGTCTTCATTGTTGCCTTGGTTACAACAGCTACAAAGAAACCATCTTTGATTTTTTTTTTGCCATTGTTTTCCACAATGGAAAAAAATAAGTAAATGTACCATTATTTTACACATTTCACAATGTAAGGCATGTGTGCTGCAGTGTGGTGTATTTGCAGCTAATGTTCTTGTGTGTGTTGGGCTTCAAGCCTAATGATTGATGTTGGTATGTAAAGTATATCCATCCCACATACATAACTCAAGAACCTTGCGACTTTCCAATGCACGACTTACGGTGGCATCGTCTAGGACAAGTGCAAGAATCCAGCAGTCCACAAACGTTTCTCACTCTTTTTCTTTATCTGAAGCAATTAACCGTCATTTCAAGGATACCGAGGTCACCTTTGAAGGTAAACTTGATAAAGGGATCTCCATGTTCCCGAAACATACGTTTATTATTTAAATGTATGACATGGTGAAGGTGCAAAGCTATGCTTACAGTGTACTTGTACCCTTTGTTGCCAAATTTGAGAAAACCCGCCAATATGTTTGTCATGTGTTACCATATATACTACTATATACCAAAAATAATTTAACAAAATATGTATTATCTTTCATGCTGTTTCCTTGGAGCATGTTTATACATACGACTCTAAAAGGTGCTTGCATTGTTTAGAATAGCTTGCAATGTGCAATTAAGGGACAGCTTTTGAGATTTTTAACCCTTTGTTAGGGACAGGCAGTGTGCACATTTAGTTTACAACTGATAATGGCGATCAGCTGGCACAGTACTGACAGGGTTAATTATGGCAAGCATAGTCCCCCAGCCCCCTCCTTAACATTACATAGAAGGGTAAAGCTAAGTAAGGTTTTACAAATTGTAAACATTTTTATTTAAAGCTATTCTACGTGGATGGTAAAATGTAGCAAATATAAAGTAGGTATTATCCAAAAGTGGAAATACACTTTACTGTTGGTGGTGGAAACAAGGATACAAGGGCTGAATATTAAGAAACCTTTCTTTTCTTTTAATTGACTTCTGTATGAGCACCTTTTTGTGGATATTATATTTCTAAGAAGAGGGAATAAAAGCCTTCTCATTGATGCTCAACTGAACTCAAAGAATTTCTGGTCATACCAACACAGATCAATAAAGAGGAGATAAAATGTATACAAGCAGACTATTGTCTCTGTCAAAAGCATTCAAGAATAAGGTACAATGCCGGTTTAATACATTTGCATTTAAAAATTAAAGCTGTGATGCCAGTATAGCTGTATTCATAGCCTTCGGTGCTACTGATGAAGGTGACAATTATTATTCTCCTGTGATTCACTCCAAGGTATTTTTTTTACTGTTTGGTGCCTTTTCTCTTTGTCCCCTTTTCAGCTGTACTCACAGAACAATATCATGCAAGATTGTTGTGTTCCTGACTGAATTATTCAGGAACAAAGACCTGGAAGAACTTTTAATATACAAATATATTCATCTATCAAAAAAGCTCTGTACTTCACCCACACATTTTCAAAATCATACGTCTGAATTGGAACAAGTGCTGCTGATGTACCAATAACTGTTTATGGAAATCTACAGTTAACCAAGTCTTTATAGTATAAAGACAGAGCTGTTCTCTCCTGCAGAGAAGCTCTGCTGATCCTGCCCAGAGAAACAAGCCAATCTATTTTCCAATGCCAGCCTACAGCAGGTGATAAATAACTCAAGTTGTTTTTCATACATAGTGGCATGCAAACACAAGCACTTGCTAGATCAACACATTACATAAATCTCTCCCAACCCCTTTTTCTGCAGTGTTAGGTGGACGTTTTACTTTAATTTGAAATTTTTTATAATCTGAAAAAAGATCTTGTCATTTATCATTGTTCAAATTGAACCTCTAAATTTCAGTAAATTTGTAAGGAAAACATATATTTTGCTTGGGATAAATCTAGGAACATGTATAGTGATTAGAAAATTGCAATCTGCTAGCACAATTAGCAATTTGCAATTTAATTTTCACTTATTCTGAATAAGTGCATAGAGATTTGTTCATTGCATAAACATATTCTGGATAATTAAGGTACAATTAACGCTTACAAAAATTGGTTTGATGCGCACTGTAAAAAAATGGCTGAACGTCACAGTTCTAATGCAGTGTCTACAGCAGAATGTGCCAGCGTTGCAACAGCTGTTTGTAGATGAACTCTGGAACATGCTGAAGGGAGTGAAGGCATGGCAGGTGAATTGACTAATTGAAATGACTATGGCTGGATTTACATCTTTGCATTTTTGGTTGATGAGCTTTCTAGTGAAATCAATGTAAAACTATCAAAATGCATCCCAGCACATGCATTAGGATGCATATCAGCATGCGTAATGGTGCATCAATGTGCTCGTTGATGAGTCATGATGCTATGTCTGGTAGGACAGGAGGCCTGACTTATCTTTCCTCCAGTTCAGTAACACTTACACGTCTACTCCCCATCCACAGCCTGTAACTGAACATTAAAAGAAGAAGTAACACAATGATAAGCTAATCTATCTGTCACTCTTCTTTCTCCCCTTATCAGCATGTTCCACACACCACAGCAAAATTAAATTTCTGCTTGTGCTGCTTCTACCATCAATGTTTTAAGCACGACTGTACTAAGAGAATGATAGCAAGAGAAATTCAAGTTCTTACACTGCTTGCAAAAAAAAAGAAAAGAAAAATGGACTAATAATACATTCAAAGAGGCAATCATTTATGTCTTTTATATCTGCTTGAAGGTTAGATTTTTGTACATACAATAAAAAAAGTTCTGAGTTTTGTAAGTTCTGACAGAGTCCAATTCAATGCAACAGAGGATGGATTTGTGTGGCTCTTTCAAAGTAAGGCAGATGGTTGGTTCTTGATGATAATGCGCTTCTTCTTTTGATGGTATAAAAAGCGTTCTGTGGATATTATGAGGAGCCTTCTTTTGCAGTAGCTTTTTGTCAGTCCTCTAGGGGGTGGCCATAAGGCAGGGCTGGGGAAGATGAGCAGGAGGGATAAACTTTTATGATGTCCTTCTCTGCTCCTCCCAAACTGTCAATTTAATTTTAACTGCCTCCGGGCCGGCCGTAGTAAAAAAAAGCGGCCGGCCGGGAGCTCTCTAGATCTGAGCGGGCGTCTTTAGACGTCCGCTCACACACGCCCACTCGCACGCCGCTGGGCGCGTGCAAGCGGGAAATGGCCGAAATTTTAAAACAGGCAGTGATGCCTGTTAACATACAGGCTCCCTCCAGTCCCCTCTCATCTGAAAGAATGCGGAAGTGTTGTATATTACATCACTTCTGCATTCTTGTGTCACTCTCCAGCTTCAGAAGCTGCAAAGAAGCTGATGGAGCAGATCTGTGCTTCATCAGCTGATGTCTCCATAAAGAGGACCTTAAAAGTTACACATAAAAAAGATTATAAAAAGAAAAATGTAAAGTCCCCACCCATACATCTAGGGCCATCAATCACTGATAACACTAAACTGATGAGCGGTAAAAGCTTTTAAAGTGTCGCCTATGGCCAATTTTGGGTATGGTAGTTTTCTGCGACGTCGCTTCTCCAGGAAACCAAAACCTTCCTTCTGACACCAGCTCCGGGGGCCACTTTTTAAGCTCCCTCAACTCGCGCTGTCTGTCCGGAGTGGCTCTTGGCACCGGCAGTATCTCTGAGAAAACTACCGTGGAGGTCCTTTCCTTCATCCTAGCACCTAGGTCTCTGAACTCCTGTTTAAGGACACTCCAATTTCCTCCTATTTTGTCATTGGTGCCGATGTGCACCATGACAACGGGGTCGTGCCCAACCCCATCTAGTAATCTGTCAATTCGTTCCGCAATGTGTCGAACACGAGCCCCCGGCAGGCAGCACACTGTTCGACGCTCACGGTTCCGATGACAGATTACCCTGTCAGTCCGCCTGATGATGGAGTCTCCCACCACCAGGATCTGTTCATAGTTTAGTCTTATATAAACCTTAGATTATTGTGTTATATGAAATTAACTTCTAATCAATCCCAAACCTGTCTTGTGTGTGAATTATGGCTGGCCCAGGAGGGTTAATGTGGATGGTCAGGCCTCTGAACATCGTAACCCACCCATCATTGATATGTGTAGATTTAGTTGATGAGATGCAGCTTTTTACGCGATTCATTTTACAATATAATTCTCTGATTCTGAGTTATGAGAATCTGTCAATGTCAATCTGTAGGAAATTAGATGGACTGTGCAGGAAAATTACTGGGGTGTTAGCTATTTATGACTCCTGTGGTAAATAGACCATTAAGGCCCATCCACACTAGGCCTAGGGAAAGCTTTAGATAAACAACTTTAGATAAACAATCAGGTTGTAACTGAATTACATTAACTTTTCTAAAGTACTGGCTATCATAAACAACTGCCTTTTGCATCTCAGTGCTGCTGATCTCCTCTGGCAACTTTCTGTCTGCAGGTGTATGCTTTCCAGCATCAGCTGCATCTCATTTTCCAGGGCAAATTTCTGAATCCCTGTGAAACAGGTTAACAGTTCATAGTAGGGCAGAGCATGATAGGGATACAGGCACAGAGCATTGTCATTCCATTAAAGGAAGTGGCTAAACTCCAGGTATCATTTTTATTAAAGCTGTAAATATATGTTTTTTAAAAGATTGAAAATTAATTATGAAATAATCTTATGTTAATCTAATGTTAAATAAAGTTATAATGTAAAAAATCGTTTTTTGTGATTGGCTTTACATTTACTATAAGCTACTCATAAACTTTGGGGGGGGGGGGGGGTGGGCCAGAACTGTCAACACGTT
>NW_017306521.1:1162866-1207696 GCF_000935625.1 Nanorana parkeri | reverse complement strand
GGGGTAGACCAGTAGACTAAATCAGATGTAAAGTGTCTCTAAACCCAAAAGCAATATATAATACATTGCAGCTTGACAATTCTTAGATGCATTAGTTTTCTTTATGTAGGATTTTTTCCTTGAACAAATCAAGCTGTTCAACAAAAGTAGCAGAGAAGGGTTTGAGACACACCATTTAACACTGACAGGTGGCATTAAAATAGTCATCTTTTATTTATTTATGTAAAACCTTTATTTTTTTTAAAAAAACCTGCTGCTTTAACTGCCTAAAATGTGTTAACAGGACTTTGAATTTAATTTGTTAGTTGGTTCAGCTAAATCTGCTAGTGTATCGAACACTACCCTCTCCACAGGTTGCTCTTCCGTAGAGTGGGGTCACCCTAAGACAGGATGTGTGTTACTGGCCTGATCACCAGGTGAAAGTAAAAGAAAAAAAAAGCCTTCAAAGGGAAAACTAATGCAGCCAACACAGTTAAATATTGTTAAGCTGCACCATATTAAATGTTTTGTTCTTGGGTTTAAGCCTTGAAGTCATCATTGCACAATTAATCCACCCCACAAGGAAGACTCCTCTGTAAACACTGGAGCAAGAGGGAGGTTTACAAGACATTGCATCAGAAAATTGCAGTCGTGCAAACTTCCCTTCTTTCATCTAGCATTTAACTAGAGAGCTGCAATGGCTAACATACATTTGAACACACTCTTGAACATACATACACAGAAACCTCTGTGTTGCAAGCTGACTGTTGAGGAGACGTTAGGCTAAATCTTCCATAGATCAATAGTTTTTCTGCCAAACAGTTCTTTAAAAAAAGAGAACAAGTACATGGAAAGCCACAAATGTTTATGTTTTCCTTTATTTTCTGCACTGCTTTGCAAATTCCTTTGCATATTATTGCTGGTCGCCTTACATAATACACCTGTTTATGTACTTAGAGGTAAAACTTTCTGTAAGTTTTGAGAAAGTCCTACTTTGTGGTGGCATTCTGTGGTTATTTAGGGACACATACCTTACTTAGTAATACTTGAATTATTTCCCAAATGGGGAAATCTTTTTCACCATGTATCCTGAAAATGTAAGTTTCTGAAATCATTCATAAGAGATATTTGTTTCTGTATTCTTGATGTGCATCATGCATTCAGTGAACAATAACAAAATGTTCTCTGCATGTAACAAACTGATTGGAATTGTTTTGTCACGTATGTTTTTTGGCTATTCTAGCTTGGCAGAAAAAACCCTGCAAATCTTAAAATATCATTATAAATATTAAGATAAATCAACAAAATGTATGAACAACCTTCTGATAAAACCAAATTATATATTCTAAGAGATGTTATAATGAATCAAGACTCTCTCCTAAAAAAATATTTTTTTATAAAGAAAGATCTTTGTTTTTATATAATACATATGAGATGATGTTGATTATATTATCAACGTGTTTCAAAAATCTTGTTTTAAATTTAAAGAATCAAAGTCTAAAGCAAAGTCTACAACGTTCATCAACAAGCCAACAGACTAGACAATAATTAAATTAAATACTTGGAAATCTTAAAGTACTTCAACCCTATACTGCTCAGTATTTTTCATGTTATGTTAAGAGATTAGGCTTCCTTTAGGTTTCTTTTCAAAATGTTGCTAAATACAAAATATTTAGAGCTTCTTTTTCAGATTTTGATGTAGGAAGGACACAGTGTTTTCATGTTAGGTCTTCTGCGACCGCAAGCCTGACAGGAATTTGCACTCGCCTGCACTGCATTTCCACTCGCCAAATGCGAGCAGGCGAGTGGAAATTTTGAGCCCTGGGTTAGGAGATTAGGCATTGTTGAGATTTTCATTGAAAGTATATCTAAATACAAAACATATTTTTTTGGTGGGGATTTTTTAAATAGGTACTTCACCCTTATCCTTAAAATGACAACAAAGGCACCTTTAGAAATGTTTAGTAATGACAATCTACAAACAGATACTTATAGAGAATTGCAGGCTTTTTATTCTTTAACTACTGTAAGGTTTTGATTCAACTGGTAGGGCATTAGGGACATGTGCACTTGCCAAAAATCCAGGGTTTTCTTGTGTACTTTTATTAAAAGAAAGATCTTAAACAATCATGCAGTTGCCCTCACATGGGTTGTTCAACATTTTTCTTTAAAAAAACATGTATTTAGCCTTCTGGCTTTGCTCTTGCAGCACCACTGCTCCGGCCTCAGTCCTCAGACCCCTTTGCTGTGTCCTCCAGACAGTCTCAATACTGTGCTAACCTGCACACTTGGTTCACAACCCTCAGCTCCTTGCTGCACCAGACTCCACTCTGACTCCTGGGTGTAGTCCTCCTGATTCCTGGACTGAGACCTACTCTGTCTCCCAGGTGGAGACCTGAACCTTAACCCACACCCTTACCATAAGGGCTGTGCGCAACTGTGCAAATCAACAGGTGCTGGTCACCACCAAAACATGTGCCCAGTAATAGAGATTCCATCTCTCCCAATTCTCTTTGAAACCTCCAGGTTCCAGGATCCTGTAAGGGTACCTCTCGTATAAGACATTTCGGGCCGCGGGTCGGCCTCTCGATACAGCGGCATGACGTCACCAGGAGACGCGGCCGCCGCTCGTGACTCCGCCCACCTCAATAGACCGATCCCCTTATAAGGAAACGAGTTGCAATGCCTCGGCGTTCTAGTATTGCTAACGCCGAGCCATTGCAACTCGCCAGCGAACCCACACTGCAAGGACCTTCCTCCTAAAGAGACAACCTCGTGGAACCAGTCGGACGTAAATTGCATATTCTGGACAAACGGTCCTGCGGGAACTACCCCTTCATTCCTGGACTCTTGTTGCGCCTCTGATCTGGGTATATCCAGTGGAAGTAAACCCTCCTAATCGCAAGTAAAACCTGCCTGATTATAACTGTCTTCCTGTGTAAATACAGCACTTCTAAGTGATTGTGCACACTACTGCCATCCTAGGTTCAGTAACTGTATGTGGAGAGTTAGAGGTACTGCAACAAGGCAGCTCCTATTCAGATCATTACCAATTGCATAAAAAGGAATCTAGTTCATATATGTTGTGTAACATAACTACTAAACCTAACTTGAGATACCCTAACCATATCCTGCCGTATATATATACTTCAGAGTTCTGATTACCTGCACTTATACAAAGATTGGCATATGATGTTATAGAGGGTTCCACCATCACTCCAACCATACAGAGTGTATCCGTGAACCCTCGGGCTGAGTCTAATCTAACCCTGGTATATAACTAATCTCCGCAGCTGAGATCCACCGTCATAACCTGTCGGATCGTTACAGATCCCAAGAAAAAATCCAAACATTGTGGAAAGAACTGAAAAAACAGCTCTTTCCCTGTAAAAGCACATGCTTCTTGAAATCTTTCCTGGGTGTCCTTTTGATTTTATCACACAGTGACAAGGCACAGCCCTGACACACCACCATATTTTTATTTTCCTCCTCATTCTTTTCACAGTGGCCATTTTCAGTAGGGGCAGATTAATCTATCTCCCTTTACTTCCTGGATCTCTGACACATGTGACTGGTACATGTGACAGTGCACATCCTCCCAAGGGAAAAAAAGCCTTTCCCTGAGAACATGCAAGATTTTGCAGTTTACAGATGAAATTGTCCAGCATGCATTGTGATATCACCTTCCTAGGATGCATTTTTTTAGACCCGAATTACATCGCTAATGCCTACGTGGACCAGGAAGTCTATGTGCACATGTTATAAATGAACAGGAGTACTCAGTATAGAGGTTCCCTGTTCATTTATAACAGGGGCTGCAGAAAAAAAGATTGAGGATTCTGTGTTCGTAATCTATTTATTTTAAAAGGGAAATATTAGGGGTCTGTTTAGACCCCTAATATTTCCCCAAAGCCCCTAAAAGTAAAGTAAAAAATATTTAATAAATACAAATAAAATATATATATTTTTTAAAGTTTATAAAAAAATATATTTAAAAATGTTTGAATAAGTTAGGAAAAAAAGTTTTGGTTTTGGTCCGACATTTTTTTTCATTTCGGTTTTGTTTCGGTTTTACAATTTTCATTGCAGTGCACCTCTAATGGAAACCTCTGATGACATTATTCAACAAAAGTGGGTGTGGCATTAGAGACATCTTTCCATTGCAAGTAATCCACAGTATAAACATGATGGCCTAACCTACTGGGATCCTTTAAATTTAGTAATTCATCAAGGATGCAGATTACCTTGAAGGCCATTTTGTAAATTTCAGAGGTAAAACATAATGCATACATATTACATCAACAGAACAAAACTAAAGCCCAACTCTGGGGAAAAATTTTTTTTTAGACTTGGATAGATTGGGGAAAGGTATAAAATCCCAGTCAGGTCTTTATTGCTTTAAGTCATTTGTGAAATATCAGTTTAGAAACATTAAGCAGCTCTACTCTCTTGTCTCCAATCCCGCTGCTTAAACCTTGGTGCCTGGTAAAGCTTCCGCCAGAGCCTTCACTGAACAATAGGTAAAAAACCTGCACTCGCAAGGGGATCCGTCCATCCAGTACTTTATTTATAAAAAGGAATAGCAGCAGCAAACAAACAAATGCTTACATGTTTCAGCCCCCAAACTGGCTACGACTAAGGCCCAGTTTACTATTGTACTATTTTGTCCCTGATTTGTTAATGTATTGAAAGCTGAAAAGGACATGTAATGGGAAAGACATACACACACAAATTTACATTAGATTGGCTGGTTTATACAACCATCTCCTGTATATAGCACCAGCAGATGCTCCTAGTCACTTGCTCTCAAAAGACGACTATTTCCTCCATCCTCTTTCATAACATGCAATATATGTATTATGCAATTTAGCATGTTTATGTACAAACGCAGCCAGAAAAAAATGTTCTAATGGTTGGACGACACCACTTTGACTTATAAAGTAGCAAATGTGCTAAATAGCTGTTTGTGCTGAGCAAATAAACTATACATTATTGCACTATATGGTCGCCAGCTTCTAAGGCCCCAGTTGCACACATAAGGTACAGTTGAAAAGCAAATTTTGTGTTTGTAAAATAAACACAAAATCATTCTCTTTGGACTATTCTCATGCTGTATAACCTAGCATGTAAAAGGATTACAACATGCTCTGTTGGTATCAACTTGGAATGTACAGAGCAATATTCTTCTCAGATGGGGCTGCTGGACAGTCCAATGGTGCAAAACAAAACAGTACCAAACAGCTGGTCACTCAAACACAGCTATGTACTTTGGCATTGATCCAGGCCTATTACAGAGAGCACCTGGTAATAAAGTAGCAATGGTTATATATAGCATCAGTTGCAAAAAAAAACCCTCCACCTGCGAAACAAATACAGAAAACACAGTATGACTAATGCAATCATGTTCAAATGTGCTGGAGTAAAGCAAAATGTATGAAAAAATAGAAAGAAACTGCAGGGACAACTAGTTTTTTCATATAGAATAGGGGATATATCTTATTATTAGACATGTAAGCTGTGGAAAAATTCGGTTAGGTCCGGATATTTCGTTATTTCGGGATTTGGATCCGAAATTCAACTCTGTTCAGGTCCGTATTCGGACAAAATCCGAATTTTCGTTAGTTTCGGATGAATACCACAGAAAACCATATACAGATATTAATACTAAAACTGAATCTCCTAGACCCGCATGGCATTTGGGATACGAATTTCCTAATTCCATTCGGGAGCTCCCAAATGCCATTCAGGTCTGGGAGCCACATACATATATCACTAAAGCTGAGGCTCCCAGACCCGAATGGCGTTCGTGAGGTCCCAAATGCAATTTGAAAATTCGTATCCTGAATGCCATTCGTGTCTGGGAGCCATATACATATATTACTAAAGCTGAGGCTCCCAGACCCAAATGGCATTCGGGAGCTCCCAAATGTAATTTGGAAATTTGGATCCCGAATGCCATTCGGGTCTAGGAGCCTCAACTTTAGTATTATATGCATATAATGTATATGGCTCCCATGTTGCCATAACGAAAATTCGTGTTCAGACTCATTCGGATGCATTAAACTGAAAAACACATCTGATTAGCCAGAAAAATCACATGTCTGATTCAGTTTACTTTTTGCATGAAATTTAGACGGGATCCGAAATTTGGAAACAGAAATTCGGATTCAGACACATTCGGATGCATTGTGATTCGAAAATTTAGATGTGTCCAAATTTCGTAAAATTTGCACACGTCTACTTATCATCATGAACAAGAGGTAAGGGGAAATATCACAGTGTACACATAAATCTTAAAGTGGGGATTTCCTCTCCCTCATCGGAGCCAGACCATCAAGGCAATGTAGGAAGGAGCCTAGAGTGTGGTGGATGTCCATAGGACCCAGCTACTAGTGAGGGGTCAAACACCCCCCTGTTCGGTTTGAATTCGAACTTTAGAACATGAAAAAGTTTGAATTCGAACTTGAACTCAATGCAAGTCTATGGGGCTAGAACTTTGAAAATCAATTTACCCCAATTTGAAGGCTTATTTGCAATTTATTGGCCATAAAAAGGGTATGGGAATGGGTACTGCGCTGGGGACAAGAATCAATAAAAATAACACGTTTTTAAAGAAGCAGTGATTTTAACATCACTTAAAGAGAAACAATAAAAATAAAAAAATAATTTAAATATTGTCCCCTAAATTGCCTGTAAAGTGGCACATCTGTACAATGTATAGAGCCTGCTGCAGCAAAAATGATATTTTTAAAGAAAAAATTACATTAAAAAAAGCATACGGTTCCCACTCCCAAACAATACCATACCCTTTAGATCTGGTAGGAATGTTAGGAGAAACCCCACTGGAAAAAAAGAGTCACACCAGGCCCTGTAGGAATTTTAAGGAGTGACCCCACCCCGAAAAATGAAGAAAAAAATGTGTGGTCCCCCGTAAAATTCCTAAACAGACCTTTGATCCAAGCACAGGCTTGGCAGTGCAGGAAAGGGGGGGGGGGACGAGCGAGCACCTCCCCTCCCTGCCATACCAGGCCACATGCTCTCAGCGCTGGGAGGGTGCTTTTCCAGGGTCGCCCCTGGAAACACCTTGTCCCCATGCCGATGGGGAATAGGGCCTCTTACCCACAAGGGGCATTGGTTGTGGGGGTGCAGTCAGGGGGCTTATTCACATCAGGGTACCCCTTAAATGAAGGGGCACCCAGATGTGCACCCTCTTGTGAATGAGTAAGGTAACCCATTCACTAACGGGTTAAATCAAATTGTAAATTAAAAGGCCAGACTTTTGAAAAAATGCTTTATTTGAAAAAAAACAAAAGGCAAGTTTTTGACAATTCCTTTATTGTACCCCCCCCCCCAAAAAAAAATGGACCAACCAACATAATCCAGGGTCAATCACGACATCAAGTGTTGTCCATGATGACGACGACTCGACAAAATAAAAAGTAAAACAATAAAAAAATCGAAATATTTTTTTTTTTAAACAACGCCTGCCGTCCCGTCTGCTCGTGACGAATGGCATTTTGACAGATGACAGCAACATATAAACAATTAGGCAGAGCTAGCGGTGACAACTGACTCTGCCTAACTGTTTACAGTTGTAGGGCATCTGAAAGGTGAGCCATGATTGGACAAAATCATCATGACTTTGCCCAATCATGGCTCTTGCAGAGTACTGGGCCCCGATTGGACATAGTCTTGCACCTGACCTGTGGCATTAGCCGATCAGGGCTTCACAAGGCACCAAACACACCAACTGCCGATATATGAGTCAAACTCATGCTAAACTCGAACATCGAGCCCATCACTTACCAGCTACAACCTTCAATCTCCTACAGTAAGTCAGACAGAAAGGAGAATACACTGCTTTTAAGAAGTTGGTGTCTGATGAGAACTGCTCAAGCCACAACAGACATAAATAAATATATAATGTATAAATAATGTAAATGTGAGAGGGGCTGCTCTGTGATTATTGAATCCTCATTAATGACAATCAATGGACCCCATTTTGTCTAAATCCATGGGCATGTCATGTGTCTAGGACAAGATGTGTAAAGCATTTTAACAACGGCTAAATTGGGCAGGGGTTCTAACCTTTGCACACTCTATTCAAAACATAAAAATTTGTGTTGCATTTCTCTTAAAACAGTTTAAGTGTAAATAGGCTCTTGCTGTTTAATCCCATTTGTACTTAGCACAAGCTAACAGAACAGAAAAGAGTTAAAGCAAATCTAAAGTTATTTAAGTATCTTGTGCTAATAAGGCAACAAGGGAGATTGCACTGAAGCATTGGTAATGTAAGTCTTTATTTAGCTCTGTAATTTGCAAATACAGTGGGTGTCAGACTGAAATCAGCACAACATCATATTATGATCTGCTATATTGTTTGACTTCAGGCAAAAAAAGTTAGGGTAATGCTGTTTGTGTGCACATAAATACACAGAAATACACACCCCTACCTGTGTATATATTTCTCTGTAGTCACCAACCATCATAAGAAACTTTCAGCAAATCATTAATAAACTTGGGGAAAAAAAACAACTACTGGAAATCAAAATACAACACTAATCATTTTCTTCCTACTAAAAAAATGACATCTTGGAAGATGAAAGGCACTTATTACACATCAGTTATTTTCTATGTCTCTATAATGGACAGATCAAGGAAAATCAAATATTATTAATACAGAACATTTTGGATGCATCCTAATTTTTCTCTGCATGTCATTCAGAATGAATTTATTTTGTTAAACATTAAAATAAAATAAAAGCAGCATGGAATCCCCTCCCTAATTCATACCAGACCCTTTCGGTCTGGTAAGAATTTTAGGGGGGACCCCACGCCAATAATACCTTACTAGCCCTTTTATCCATACAGCAGCCTGGCAGAGCAGGAAAGGAGGGAAAGCATGTGCCCCCCTCCTGCCCTGCACCATACCAAGCCACATGTCCTCAACATGGAGAGGGTGCTTTGCCCAGGGGGAATCCCCTGGCAAAGCACCTTGTCACCATGTCGATGAGGATAAGGGCCTCTTCCCCACAACCCTGGCCCAGTGGTTATGGGAGTCTGCAGGCAGGGGGGCTTATCTGAATCTGGGTGCCCCCTTTCATAAAGGGGCTCCCAGATCCTGCCCCCTTGTGAATAAGTAAGGGGTAGTTGTTACCCCTACTCATTCACCAAATACAGTAAAATAATAAACAAACCACACTTTAAAAAAATGTATTTGTACAATACAGGTCTTTTAAAACTCCAAAAAAAGTCAATTTATGTAATTCCAAGACCAACCACGTCATCCAGCAATGTAGATCCATGTCAATCACAAGCCAGCTGACACAGCCAATCCCAGTGAACACCGGACACAAAATTACAGTTTTGACCCGAATGTCAACAAAGGAGCAGAATGAGGTGTGACCTCACGGGATTTGTTCCGTCCCTTTGTTGACATTGGGGAGCAGGACTGTCAAGATAACAGCTCTGGTCCCGAATGCTATTGTCAACAAAGGGACGGAGTGAGTCATGACATCATGGGACTTGTTCCACCCTTTGTTGACTGTCATGATAATAACTCTGCTCCCGAATGTCAACAAAGAGGTGGAACAAGTCCCATTATGTCATGACTCACTCTGCCCCTTTGTTGACATTTGGGTCAGAGCTGTCATTTTGCAGTGAGAGTTTGTCATAGCGGTGGGTGTCAGGTATTTTGTGGTGAGTCGGCCAATGTTGTTCAATGTGATTGACATGATGGGTCCCCCCTAGCAAAGCACCCTCCCCAGGTTGAGGGATGTGGCCTCTTATGGTGCAGGAGGAGAGGCTGCACGCTTGTCCTGTCCTTTCTTGCTCTGCCTGGCTGTTGCTGGGAACAAGGGTCTGGTAATGGATTTTAGGGGGACCTTTTTATGTTTTTTTGGCATTAGGGTCCCCCCTAATTTTCCTACCAGACCTAACGTTTTTTCTGTGGACTGTCAAAAGTTAAAAGAAAAGTGTCACTTTTTTTCTAATGTCACTTTGCTGCAATGAAAATTTGTTTGTAAATATAATTTAACTCATCTCAAACGAGCAAAAATGTTGGATTCGTCTGAATCTGAATCCCAAAACGAATTGACTTTCAGACTCAAATCCAAAAAAAACGAAATAACGAAAAATCTGAAACAAACCAAATTTTTTGCCAGCTTACATGTCTAATTAAATTACATCAATAAATAAATAAAATACAATAAATCAAAATATGTCAATAAATAAAAACCTGATTCCCCATTATTTAATTGCCATACCAATGGCTTGTACATTCTGTCTATAACCAAAAGGCAACTATTTTCCAAATTTGTGCTTTTGAAGAACCTTGTATCCTTAAGTTCAATAGTTTATTCAGCAAAGCAGAGTGACATGACATTGTGAGAGACTAGATGGAATTCGCCCTCTAAGTTGACAACACCATTAAACAAATGTGTTTTTATATATATATATATATAACTAAAGTAACTAATTTCTGGATTATTCAGTGAATTACCTTTTGCTGTGACATTCTTTTTAATCTGTTAAAAGGCAAATGACATAAAGCATTTGGTTTTTTAACAGTATGAAATTATGAGTGCGCAGCATATTTCACAAAATGACCCAGGCATAGTGTGATGCATTGCACACTGGGTCCTTTAGAGTATAGTAGTTATGTAATTCAGTACGTCAGTCGTGCTATTTTTGGAAATACAACCCAATTTATAGTCACAGAAGGTGAGCAGCTGGCCTAAAATGTGGATGCCATAGTTCAACAAAACAAACTACAACAGAGACATAAGCTGATTATGGTCCTCTTGCAGGTAGAATGAATTCAGTGACTATTTTAGATGGTACATTCTTAATGAGGACAGAAATGAAGGCTAGTGCGAACACAATGACAGGTCAGTAACAGCTATGCATTGACTACAAAAGCATAGCTGTGCATACTCTGTAGCTATCAGGAACATGCTAATATTGACATTAACTAAACAAGGCTAATAGAGGTAAGAAATGTCAAAAGTATCTAGCCTGAACTTATCAGATGTCAGCAACGATCAGTCTAATGTCACAACATCATCTGAAAAACATCTGAAATTCTGGGTTGTTGGTAGAAAGGTATGGCAGTGCACTGAGAATATGTAATCCATCCTAAAAAAAGTGTGCCAGGTAAAACAGCAATACAATTAATATATTGCAGCTGTGATAGTGCTTTAAAGGTTTTTAAAGTAAAGTAAAGGACGAGCAACATTGTATGTGGATATTCTATACTGATCAACAAACTTTCTGAAGTACAAAGAGTCAGAGTGTTTCTACAGTGTCCATAATGACTTGGAAAACTTTATCAGTGTATACACAACATTTTCTCACCTGCAACCATTATAGTTCTATCAATGCATCTATTTGAGCCAATAATAAAGACTATGCAAAATTAGCAAAATGGAATCACAATGAAAAATGTCTTTGGTACATAAGTATCTATAAACTAACCCTAGAGTAAACTCATTACAAAATGTCTTTCCATATTTTAGAAAGCTGATATATATTTATGTGTGATAAGAGATCACTTGGCTATAAAATTGGGGAAAGCTCATTTATATAGCAGTGATGTGCTGTGTAAAAGAACAATTTTTAGACCGTAGGGTCCTTTTGAAGAGCTGTACAATGGTTGCTTTGACATATTTATTTGTTCTGAATGGATCTAAGTAAAAAATCTGTTGTCTGAGTTCTTTTAAAATTGTTTTCCAAACCATTTGACAATGCTTCTTTTAAAAACATTGCCATCTTTTAAACCCATGCATATTTGAAAAATGTCAGCAAAAACAGGTGTGCTTTCTTTGGCTATATCCTGGATATATATCAGTGCATAGGAAAATAAAGAAAACAGGATCACATTTAACTAGTATCTTCCTTCAATGGATTATACAAAGGAGTGTATTTATAAAAACATTTGCGTAGTCATTTGCTTTGTAAACATCTGACTTTAACATTTGCTTCTCAGCTCCATCCATAATTGGTGTGAATGCAAAAGTCAGATGTTCACATCTGAGTGAACAGCTCTGCAAGCATTTTATAAATACACCCCAAAATATTTTAGGGACTAATAGTCTTGTTGTTCCATATGGATCTTATCAGTTGGCGTTTTGGCTCCATTAAATTGGAAGTAGGGAACATGTTGAACTGGCGCTGCAGCAAAAAATATTTTTTGGCCGGGGGGTGGGGAGAACAGCAAAAGTCATATAAGCTATCTCTAATAATGAGTATCTAATGCTTGGATCTCTACTAGTTACTGTAAAAATCCTATCAAATGACAAAGGCTGGACTTTTACATGTCTGGATATGTCATCGATTAATACTAAGGGGTGTATTCATGAAGCATGCCGAATGATCTTGCCTTGCTCGGTCCCTCTGAGGGACCGAGCAGAACAGCCGAGACCGAATGCCGCTCAGCGGCATTCGGCTATTCACTCATTGCTGTTCGCCATCTATAAGAATAGGCCGAACAGCAGTGAGTAGCCTGCCGGAGGGTCGGCTCAGCCGATCCAGATGTTGGATCGGCTGAGTCGAACTCCTTCTGCACTTCAGGTCGGCCGAACATGCTAAGCATGTTCGGCCAACCTGAAGCAATGTGAAGCAAGTAGATGTACGGCTGATTTCAGCCGATGTATGCCCTCGGCAGCTTAGTGAATAGACCCCTAAGTGAATAACATACAGTACATAAACATAATTTCTTATAAGGGAACCTGCACATGGCCCTGACCTGACTCCTATTGTACACCTTAAGTATGATTCACCTTGAATTCCATGAAAAGAATAGATGAGGGGGAATAATGGGGCAGCTACACTATGCCAGCCATTCACAAAGTCAGCTCATTATAGTCTCCTGGTTTAATTAGACTACTATACAGCAGACGCAGCAAAGCTAGAAAAAGTTATTTATAACTGTTGTTAACGGGTTGTGGCATAATGCACCAGTAGACCTCTGCACCTTTAGTCTCTTGTGAAATAAACATTACTCAGCAATCTTATATAGATGTCAACTGTGAAGTTTGTGGACACCTGACCATTACACCTATATGAGTTTGTTGAATATCTCATTCTAAAACCTTCCCCCTCTCCCCCCTGTGTGGCTATAACAGCCTCCTGATTTGTGGAAAGCATTCTGGAAATAATTTTCACAAGATTTTGGAGTTTATGTGGAGAAATGTGTGCCTGTTCATCCAAAAGAACATTTGTGAGGTCAAGTACTGTTGTTGGATGAAAAGGCTCACAATTGGTATTCCAATCATGCCTGAGGTGAGAGCCCTGTACAGTTCCCTCACAACAAATCGTGTCTATGTACTTTGTGTTATTCACTCAGTATTAATCGGTGATTTCAAATTTGGAAACATTTTCATCAATGTAAAAGTCCAACCTTTGTCATTTGATAGGAGTGATAGAAGGTAGTAGCATGAAGCAAAATGTGAGCAACCATTCATTTTTCCAGCTCCAACTAAAAAAATAACTAGTGCAAGAAATAAGGAAATACAAGCCAGTGACTGAAAGTCTGATAATTTTCCATGTTCACCTATGAAGCGTGAGATGATTTGTATCTGTCTAGCTTTTTATAAAGTGTATTAAACAAGATAGTGCTGAGAGTCAGGACTGGATTTACCCTGCCTGCCTCCCCAAGGCCAGTTCCCGCAATCGATGGACTGGCGACATCGCCGAGATCACTTGTAAAGAAACCAGTAGCTTATCCCATTCTTCATTTAGCCCTGCTTGTGCAAAGCAGGGCTAAATGTAGAAAACAAATTACCGCCCGGTGCCCGGAACTCCATGTTCCGGGCGTCGAGTGACTTCAAACGTGTGCCGCCACTCTTGTCCGTGCCGCCCCGAGGCCAGGCCTCGGTGGCCTTGCCGGGAATCCGGCACTGGTGAGAGTATAAAAGAACAACCCACAAGTCAGGTAGGAAAATTAAAATGAATGATACATAGTTGTGGCACTCCTGCTGGACTATTAGCTATTTTTTAAAGACACAGATTTTAGGGGAGGGTATGCCATAGACATTGGAATCCAAGCCAGGGATTCCTATAAAAATTATGCTGTGGGATCCAACTATTTAAGGTTATAGCTCTGGGTAATTTATATTTTAAATTGATTTCACATATACACAGTTTATGTAAATAAATGATCCTGGTCTAGGTAAGCATACCAGTTAAACAGTCTCTGCATATTGGGATGAACATGCCTTAATGAACATGTTCTGCTAACTTCTTCAGGGTGTAGAAGTGTCAAGAATTACACTGTGTTTTTTTAATGTTTAACCTTGTAGCTCCCATCACCTTTTGTGAGGTGGCTACTAGAAATCTAGTGATTGCCAGAACTGTAGCCACTCTGGCTAAATTATAGTTGGCATTTATCTGGTTAATTCCAGGTGTTCTGGCATTGATTGTACCTACCTGGGTGGAGTGTGACTCTGTGGGACATCCAATGAGGGACACTGAGTGTATGTGCAGTTTACCAGCCAATCACTGGGTCTCTCTCAACCAGTGTTACATGCTGGGAAAGTGCTTATATACTCGAGGGATTGCCATGTGCTCAGTCCTGTCTTGTGCCAGCCATGGACTGGGTGGGGATCCTGGAGTGCGGAAAGTGTTTCACTAGGCCTCAAGTATGGAGGAGGCCTATGCTGTTGTCAGAGGTGGAGAAGCAGGAAAGCTGATGGCTACTGGAGGTGCCTGGAACATAGTGGACCTCAGGAGCAAGTCTGGTGTCTCTCCTGCTGAGGATCTGTGCTCATCTGCTGCTCAATTTTCTATTCAACTGTGCTACCAATGGATCTACGCTGAGATGCTAAAAAGGGGCTGAGGAGTCTGGTGTCTATGTCTGTACTACACTGTGATGTGTGGCATTCCCCAGCCCCGCCCCCCACCGGCCAAAGCCCCTCCCCCCCCAGCCACAGCCCCACCCCCTGTCGGACAAAGCTGACAGCTTTTTCCTCCATAATTCTAGGTGAGGCTCTGCCTTACCTGCCTCCCCTAACCGCACGTCCCTGGTACTAGCCTGGATGTCTAGGATCCCTATATCCTCTCTCCCTAGTGTGAATATGTTAACCAAAGTTCTTCAGCATTGTACTTCTAGCTTTGATATCAGCTTTAACTGCACTAGAAGAGTTGAATGCTAATGGTGCAGATGAATACTAAAACACCTAGACAAACTAGTGATGGCCTGGGTTATTCTGGCGTCTCCTTCGGGGTGAGCGCTACATTCTCAACAGGAAGCTTTGACTTCTAAAGCAGACTTACTGTCTAGGGGTAGGTAACACTATAGTAGACTGGTGCAGCTCATCTGATCCTGGGTGAGCAATGGAATGGGAACAGTAGTTTTAATCCTCTATTGCTGAACATCTCAGGAGCTAGAAAGAAGCTCCTTCAATTTTGTTATTTTTCAATAATAGTCTGATCTATAATCAGCTGGAGATGGTTACATTAACAGTTATATGTATACACCTTCCTACAGTGTATACATAACAAACACCTTGTGAAGCTACTGCACAGTATTGTGTATTTACAAGGACACATGAGCCCTGTGATTTCTGCCTCATTGGACTGACCATTATTGATGAGGTTCGACTTCATCACTACTATGGGTTTGAGGCAAATGCTGTGGTTTCAGGATTTGCATTTCTGGCAAATTTATGTGCAGATTCACAGAGGAGAATTATTTTTTTCAAAGATAATGCACTACATGGCCTTTGAACTATGACGATAAGGCTTTGAAGGGCCAATAAGGGAGCTTTTGGAAAAGCCACACCGTCACTATAAAATAGAGGGTAGAGAGCAGCCATAATGTTGGTGTAATGGAAGTTGCTTTAGATAAAGCATTGAGAAAGCTGGCATACTGCATAGAAGAGGATCAGTTAGGAAACTATACTTTAATTTTGATTGCTAGCTCCTTGGGTAATAAATCCCTTTGCTTCTTTTTTTGTTCTTATTATGTGGAGCTTTTTTGCCTTTTGTCATTTTACTTTGTGGTTTATTTGAGGTCAGTGGTCACTTTTTAGCACTTTATAGAAAACTACCTTTTTTTTGCAGCCAGGCTTCCCTTAAAAAAGTGTTTTTTTTTTAGGGTATTCATTATATTTGTTTTTAAATATTTTGTATTATTCGATAGAGCCCTTTTTTACGCACTTGAAGACTGGTGTATTAAACCCCCTTCCTGTCCAGGCCATTTTTCAGTATTCAATGCTGCAGTATTCTGACTGACATTTTTTTCAGTCATGCAAGGCTGTACTGAAATTCATTTTATATCTTTTTTGGGGGGACAGATAGAGATTTCTTTTGGTGGTATTTAGTCACCACTGGCGGTTTTTAATTTTTACTAATAAAAGAAAAACGTATCATAACTTTTTTTTTAAAACTATTTTCTCTACGTTATGTTAAAATTGTGTGAAAATGGCAAAAAATGCCATAGGCGACACTTTAAAAGTTTTTACCGCTCATCAATTTAGTGTTTATAGTGATTGATTGGCCCATGAATTATTTCTTGCACTCTAGCATTCATGGTGATATGTAACATTTGTGGTGTAATCGTTGTTTTCACATGTAGGAACACCTGACACATATTTAGGTTTGTATGTGCATGTACGTGGGTGTGGGGGACTTTTTTTGAGTTTTTTAAATGTAATTTTTTTAATAGTTTTTTTTACACTTAACTTTATTGCTATCACATAGGGGATAACAAGCCCCTGATGTGATAGCATATATACAGCAACAAATCCCCTTTATAGAGACATCAGGGGTCTATAACACCCCTAATGTCACCTAGGGACCCCCAACGAAGCTGATGAAGCACAGATCTGCTTCATCAGCTTCTTCTCTGGCTATAGCAGCCAAAGAAATTACAAGCTGAGGGCGGAAGTAATGCAATACACACCATTTCTGCATTCAGAGATCAGAGGAGAGCTCAGCAAGTGGAAGAGCGCTGATCTCCCTCCGAGCTCGGTACAAAGAGCCGCCATGCCAGTCCCGTACCCGCAAGGGCGACAGCAGAGCCCGGGATAGCCAGCAGCCATGGAGAAGAGGGGGGTGGAACACACTCCTTGGCTTTTTAAAACTTGTACTGTGGTCTGCACGCATGCGCTAGTGTGAGCAAAAAACAAACCAGACATGTACGGCGATCTGCAGTAAGACACTTGTCATCCGTCCATTTATATACAGCGGGTGGATGGATCAGTAGTTAAGTTTGAGGTGTTCAGAATGCAGAATTTACTTGGCATTGTGTACTTTTTCTGCAAGCTGCTTTTGTTCGCAGCACTCCTCTGCATAGTTTGACAGAAAAATAAAGTCTAAGAACAATGTGTACCTAAACCACCTAAAAGTATACAAGTCACATTCACTGCACTACTCTACCCCATATTAAAAATAAAAGGTAGACATACTTGATAAGGCATATTATCCCTGATTAAACTTATCCTGCTGCTAGCAAATGTTACACTGCTGGATCCTCTGCAAAAATCTTAAAGTGTATCCTTTTTTTAGTTTTGTATAGAATGGGGAAAGGTTAAAACCCCTGTCAGGTTTTAGTGGTATCAGTGGTTCCATTAGAGAGATTTCCCCCCACTTTGTGTTCTAGGGACGATGTTTTACTAACCAGGAATTGGCGGGAGATATGCAACAGGAAAACAGAAATACAAAGCAGGCAGAAGTTCTAACATTTCCCTGCTTAAATAAAAACATTTTTTTACTTCTGTATGTGTTGCTGTTAGAGAGATTGTCCCTCACTTCCTGTCCTGCTGACAACCCTTTACCAAGCAGGAAGTAAGAGAAATCTCTACAATGACACCTCCAATGGAAGTAAAACCTTCCCCAAAATTCTCTTCAAATCCAAAACTTAAAAAAAAAATGTTTTGGCTATAGATAAATTTGTCCCTAACTGTAACATTCTCACCTGTCCTTGCTCCAGCTCTGGTATTCAGCGCTGCCTCCGTGTCAGAGGCTGAGCGTCATCCAGCACCATCTTCAGAGCTGGCTAAAGGTGCCGACACACTTTGCGATAATCGTACGATAATCGCGGGAAATCCCGCGAACGTACGATTATTGCAAGGTGTGTGGAAGGCGTGCAACCTCTGCTACTGTAAGGTTGCACGACTTTTATCTTAGGAACATTTTCGAAAACCCGCCGAGAATCGTACGATTGTCGGTGGGTGTGTGGCATGTTCGTAATATAAATGCTGCATGGGCCGGTGTGCGCAAGCGCACACTGCCCGTTCAGCATTGCGGTCATCGGTAGCTCAGCGGGGCGGGGCGGGGCGGGCTTGCGATCATCGCAAGTACGATCTGCCTGTCCAAGATAGGCAGATTGTACATTTTTTAAATTACCTTACAAGCATCGCAAATATTCTCGTACGATCGCGGGATTTCCCGCGATTCTCGTACGAGAATCAAGCAGTGTATGGGCACCTTTAGACAGGAAGTTCAGTTTCTCAGTGTTCAAGCAATGTGCTCACACTGAGCAGTTGTCCTCAGAGAGCTCATCATCCTGTCTACTGCTGCAGCCTGTTCCACTCTCCTTCCTGGCAATTGCTACATTCATCTTGACTGGAAGCTATTTCATTCCACTCTCCATCCTGGCAGATAATCAGCATCTCATCTACTCACATTCATCACAGCGCCTTTCAAGGCTACTAGTCCTCTCTCCTACTCAAAAGGGAAAGTGTATGACATTGGACGCGCTGTCTCCTCTGTTGCTGTGCGTAGACTAGCTGTGCCTCCATATCCTACCTCCCTATACAGGATGAGCATTGCTCAGCTTCCAAGAAGGCCTCCATGTTGTACAGCCAGCGCAAGTAAAGTCTATCCACAAAACCGCAAGTACTTTAACTCAATACTGCCTTTCATAAAAATGTGTTTATGATTTTGAAGTGAAGTCAACTTCTACTGTTAATTTATGATTGTTGGACTGTGAAGTGAATCAACTTCTATTGTTTATGTTATTGAATTATATGCCAAGTAGCTGGACTGTAGTGGAATGCACGCTGGACATTAGTACTTCCTAATTTTAATTGCTGGCGATAACTCCTCATCTTTATCTAAGAACAGACAGTTCTTCTAGGGAATCCTGTACAAGTGGCTTTTGAAGTAATATAGCCACACAGTTACCATTGTGTTGAGACACATGGACTCTGTGTTCAGGTAATTAGCATATGTATCCGCAGTTGAGATTCAACCTTCTATTGATTTGTTATAGTGTGTCATTACACTCACAAATTTGGGCCTAGTCTTACTCATTAAAATTGTCCAGCTGCTGGACATCTTTACACATCTGGATCAGCTGGGGTCCTTTAACTCTTGCAGTAAAACACTTGCCTGTACTATTTGTCTCCAGTACATTTCAGCCAATTATCCCTGAATAAAAAATGTCAGTTACTGACCAAGTTTACACTGCTGCATCCTCAGCAGTATCCTATTTTTTGTAGTAAACCCCCTGTCTGGGCTCTTTCTCTCTAGTAAATTTGGGCCTTGCCTCTTTTTTTTTATTGTCCTGCTGCTGGCCAACTTTACACTGCTGTGTCATCTGAAGTATGTTAATTGTTGTATTAATTCACCTGCCCGTACTCTGTCTCTAGTAAATTTTTGGTAATTCTCCCTCATTAACAATATCCTGCTGTTGGTCAGTTTTGCACATTATCTGTGGCCTCTTAATTCTTAATGAGAGCTTGAACAGTTTTGCATCAGTGAGAACAACAGCAGGGCCGCCTTGGCAAACTACTGGCCAATTTATACAGTATTTGCTGGTCAGAGCATCCCTATTACCAATAAATAAAAAAAGCCGCATGTGTCACTGTTAAAACTACTGGGGGAAAAAGCATATTTTTTTCAATCTGAAATAAATCAGAGTGGGGTACTGTGCTGTATGTAAGCTAAGGTAATTTAAAAAGAATAAAGTGAATTCCACAGCCAAGTATGTGCTGTCAGGGTACATTGTCACATAGACTGTATTGTAACACCACTTACAGATTTGAGGCACCCCCTCAAGTGTGTTATTTAAAGGATTTCTGTATTTTCAACATTGCCCTTGAAGTCACATGACCCTCTCCACTTGTATGTTTTTTAAAAAAAATTTTGCTTTATTATTATTATTATTAGGGATTCACCGATACTAGTATCGATATCGGTGCCGATACCGAGTATTTGGGCGAGTACTCGTACTCGCCAAAATGCTCCGATGCCTAGCACAAGTGCTTTGCGCCTGGCATTCTGATTGGCCGGGAAGCAGGCTTCATGCTCCCTCGTCATCTCATGACGAGGGCGCATGGAGCCGGCCTCCCGCCCAATCAGAAAGCATGGCCTTCTTCCGGTACTTCCAGCTGGGTACCGGAAGAAGGTTGCATTCTGGTGGAGAGGCCCCGGGGGTGACAGGCTGGACATACCAAGGTAAGAGGGGACAGACTTTGTTGTTAATCGGGAAGTCGGGTGGCGAGTCTTTACATGCTGCACGGCTTCCAAGCTAATCAGGAAGCCAGGTGGTGAGTCATGACACGCCACCTGGCTTCCTTAATGGGACTTCCATTACTCGGTAATTGGTATCGGCAAGTACCGGAAAAAAATGATCGGGGGCGCATGGAGCCGGCCTCCCGGCCAATCAGAAAGCATGGCCTTCTTCCAGTACTTCCAGCTGGGTACCGGAAGAAGGTCGCGTTCTGGCTGGAGAGGCCCCGGGGATTACAGGCTGGACATACCAAAGTAAGAGGGGACAGACTTTGTTGTTAATCGGGAAGTCGGGTGGCGAGTCTTTACACGCTGCCCGGCTTCCAAGCTAATCAGGAAGCCAGGTGGTGAGTCATTACACGCCACCTGGCTTCCTTAATGGGACTTCCATTACTCGGTAATTGGTATCGGCAAGTACCGGAAAAAAATTATCGGTACTCGTAGTCGGTACCAACATACCGGTATCGGTGCATCCCTTTTTTATTATTATTATTATTATTATTATTATTATGTCTTCTTTGGCATTGCACAACTTCCCATTCCTGGTTTTCACACTAGTTTACCTAAAAATTTCCAAAAGTTTACTAACAGTATTTGCACAGACTTCAATGCGATTCTCTTAATTCGGGTTTGCTACATTTTTAACCCGGGTTTGCCGAACCCTTGGTGAATCCAACCTTGGCAGATTCACTAATTCGTGCTAACTAGCTGTGTGATTTGCATAACACTACATAAAGTAGTGTTAGTACTTTAAAAATAAAGCAGGATTTCTTTATATTGTACTCTGTACTGTATTGTCAAACATTAAACATATAGCTAAAGCAGCAAATAAGGCCATTAGCACACTAAAACTGTATAGTACTAAACAGAAAAACATATCTTCTAGGAGGCAATTATGCAAAATGAATATTATATATTAATATATCGATAATTAGATAGTCTCATCTAAATTATAGCTATTCAAATGCAAATCACAGTCAACATATAAACAGTGCAAATTAGTAGTTCTAGAGTCTTCTAAACCCGTTAGTAGTGAAGATAAATGTTTATTTACATGTTGCTTAAGCAGTTATCATTTTAAATGTTGCATGAGCAGATTATTGCTAAAAATAACATATTCAAGAATTTACAGATAGTCATACTAATTTACATTTTAAGAGTAAAATAGAATGGCCTTATGATGCAATTCTAGTACCTCAGAAAAGCAAGTTTCTAGAGATATTTGCAAACCGAACACACCATTTTCATCAGGTCAGATTATGTCGCATTAAAGTATGCAAATGTTTATTTAACCTCTGTAAACATATTTTGCATAAAAAGCAATTCACATTGTGCTTTTTAATACACAGCAGAGGATTATGTGGCTAGGGGCAGATTCCTGTTATACACATGTTATATGAATTAATTGGCCTGTCCTGAGATGCTACTGTTATTAACAATAAGCTTTGCATATTCAAGGTTTAAACTGATGACCACTCTAACAGCATCATAATCATTATACTTCTGCAGAGTAACCAGTTTCAAGGACTCTTCTAAGGCTAATTTAGACTGCTTATGCTTTGGCTGTACTTAGCACTGCTACTTAGCTATTGTCATAGAGAACCCATTCATGTGTATCAATGTGAGTTTCTGTGTCTTTATAATATGAAAGGTGCTGTTATTTTTTAAAAGAAATGAAAAAATGAAAGAAACCATTTTCGACTTTCATACTAAGATTTTACTCAGACTCTGCTTATTTGATTGTGGTGGATAACTGAAAAAATGTTAATGGTTCTCACAATAATGGGTGAGATTTTAGTCCCTGGTTACACTCAAGTGGGCCCCATCCTCCTCTGTACACAATGACCTTTTGTATCTCCTGCCCAGTCCATTTATTAATTACAGTGCTTTAGAGCCACAGTGTGTGCTGGGAATCAGGAGAAATTCAGAGCTTTACTGTGCCACAATATCAATGAAAATGTGCACATTTTGGCAAAATGGTAGATGGGGAAGGCGAAATGAAGGAGGTTTTTGGTGGTTATTAATTGGCCTTAAATGGGAAGCTTCCTTTAACTCTTCCAGACTTGTTGTTTTGCCAAAAATCCTAACATTAAAGCTGAACGTTGGGCAAAAATGTTCTTAATCCTTGCAGTGGGGCTACCCAGTGCGTATAGAACGTTATGATTTAAGAATTCGTAGACCGTTACAGCGGAGGGGAAGAGAGGCTCCAGGAAATGGTCTAAAAGCAAGCCAGCTCTGAGGATTGGGAGAGTATAACTTTTATTTAGCACCTAGACAAAAACGAGCACTTAACTCTTGCAGTGTGGGGGATAGCTCTACTGCAATGGTTAAGAACATTTTTGCCCAAAATTTTAATTGTAACACTATCCCTAACAGAAACCCTGACCCTTTGATTTTAAACAATGTCATATGACCACCATGTCAGCACTGTCCTCCGTATAAACAAAATCATACAAGTTCTTTCATGGTGGATAAGTAATATGAAATATATGGTAGAGACGTCTTCTTTGCTTCCTTGGGAATCACCACATTTTTTTATTTTTTTTACATACTTTCAAAGAGGTTATGACCTATAATGTGTATATGAGTTCTGTCATAAAATACTTGTTGCCATTGAAAAATCTCTGAATCTTGGAAGTCCATATGTTGGTTTCCAGGAAAATAAATCATTTGTGAGATATGAATCTCTATATATGGAGGCACTTTCTAGCAACCCTAAGAAAGCTGCTCTCCCAAAACCTGGAGCGAATACCAGGTTGGCCAAAAAGTGACATGATGTGAATGCAATTGGCATCATTTCTATTGCAATTTTAAGAGGGAAAGGGAGTGTGATAAGGTAGGACACATTAAAGGGGGTCACCTTATGCGTGAAGTCATAATATTAGGTCTATAAGTATAGAACGCTTGGCTGTTCTGTTTGAAATCAATGTGGCCTAAAAAGTTTTAAAAACTAGAGATGGTTGAGTCAGTTGAGAGGCATAGATGAAGCTGTGTAGCCCCAATACACCCAACTATTTCTAATGGTATGTACCTTGTCAACCTCGCATCCTATAAAGGGATCCTTAGACCACTGCAGCGGAGGGGGAGGGAGGCTCCATGGACCAGTCTAAGAGCAAGCCGACTACGAGGATTCGGTGAGTATAACTTTTTTTTTTGTGGTGAGGTCAACTGATTGTGACTGGGTTGTAGTACACAGTATGTTTCTGCAGTCAACAAATTTCAAAGTGGTGTATTGCGGCTGGCAGTCTTTCTAGGGTTTTTGTTACTGTTTATTTATAATAGTTATTTATACTGGTGTTTATTAAAGGGCTGTTGTGGTCATTTTGAACTCCACTTAAGAGAATTTGTATTATTTGTGGTTACAAGGAGGGATGTGGGATTAAGGGATGTCGTTATTGGTAGCAGGTTACCTCTGGACTACCGTGGCCAAGAAATCAATGTATATATGCATACACTGCAGCAACACTGGCACTATTGCATGCTAAACAGCTAATATTCAGTAGAACTATCGGGCAGCTTGTATTAGCAGGGAGCAAATGCTGAGAATGTAAATAAGAAGTTATAGAGATGAGGGGGATGTATTCTGTAGTCCAGCAGGGGAACACTCACACAGGGTTGGCAATGCCACTTAGGATTTTAATAGTAGTTTAGCAGAGGAAGAGCTGTCAGTCCATAGCAGGTTATATATGCTCTCACTGTATTTTTGGCAGATCAACAGATCATATTCTAAATTTAAAGGGATGAAAAATGAGGAAATATGCATGCAAATACATATTGCATTGGGTTTTATTTTGTTTGGTGCATCCTGGTAAGTTTGTGAATCATTTAGGAGCGTGTCATACATCTGGTTTACCAAGAGAGGATTTTTTTGTATCTTTATATACACTCTATATATTGAGGAATTTTGTGTTCTTGATACATTCTCCTGGACCCTTCATCTGAAAGAAAGAAGGGAGAAGAGCTCTCACATGCTTGCCTTTGAAGATCTCTGCATTCTGCTTACATCTCTGCTGCCCCATGTGCCAAAGCATAGGTTTGAGCCTCTGCTGCTATCCGTGCTGTTCTATGTGTCAAAACATAGTTTTGAGCCATCTTGGCCAAACATCAGTGTCCCCCAGTGTAAGCTGCTGGATTTTTTTTTTTTGCTTGTTTTTTTCCAGTGTTTTGATTCTGTTCTGGTTTTATATTTTCAAAAGTTCTCACAGTAGGAAAGCAATCAACTCTACAGGCATATATTTATGTTACAATTGTTTTATCTGTAGTGACAAAAATGTATACTGTATATTTATGTTGCAGTACATTATTTATGTTTAGTCAGTGTGACAGTCTCCCACACATGCTATGGCTGTACAAATATGTATGATTTATTCACAAAATTCACACAAAAAAAGAGACTTCCTTTATTGTGTATTTAACATAGTTTTGCTCCAGCCTTAAATTCTAATAATTGTATGCAGTAAAAACATTAATAGATGAGGGGGATGTATTCTGTAGTCCAGCAGGGGAACACTCACACAGGGTTGGCAATGCCACTCAGGATTTTGATAGTAGTTTAGCAGAGCTGTCAGTCCATAACAGGTTATATATGCTCTCACTGTATTTTTGGCAGATCAACAGATCGTATTCTAAATTTAAAGGGATGAAAAAATGAGGAAATATGCATAACATTAATAACAAAACAGTTCCCTTGATTTGTGGATTCCTTTTATTCTATGGTCACAAAAAAAAAATATTCCTTATATCTTTTACTATTCATAGGGCAGTACAAAAAAAACTATTAACACCCTGAACTCATCACTTACATTATTGTTAACGTGATTTCTGCTGAGTATATGCTATCCCCAGGACATTCATCATCCTTAGACATTTAAGATCTTAGCTTTGTTCTACGCTGAGCCTATTTCTAGAGGTAATAGTCAATTCAGGATAAAGTAGAGCAATCATTGTGCATCTGTAATATTTCACAGAAAAAATGCTTAAAACTTCAGCTGCAATAAGTAGACATTGTACAAAAAAAAGACTTTTCCATGTGGTCCTATAATTTGAGATATTACTAATTTCACACTACCCCTGTAGGAGCTGCTGGCAAATGACTCTCCTACCTTTCCCACCTTGTAACTCGACCGAACAATACATCAACAATAAATGGCCTTTATTAAAACTACCATTAACCTCTGAAGAAAAGAGGTGGTTAAATGGGCTTGACAACAGTAGATGTAGTGGTTCAATAACAGTGATATAATTCAGTAACACAGCATGGTGAACAGGACTGGTGTTTGCTCTCTTTACTATAGGTGAAATGCCTTACCTAAAATGCACTAGGCAAGTGGCGAACACAGCAGACAATAATAAGCAACAAACAGTGCAACCAATATCTCCATTATGTAGCAAGGAGGATGTAGCTGGCTATGGGGCCTAACTTTTATTTAATAGATCTCACTAACTAACCACTGACGAGTGGGTACATTTATCACAGTCTGGGGGCAGTGGGGCCCATTGAACTCAATCGTGAATCATTGAACCTTCAAGTCTATCTTTGCAAAGTTACCTAAACAATCAACAGCAAAAGAGTACAGAGTTTATTTCCACTTTCACAACCAAATTGCGATACCACCTATTTTATATTTGTTACATGTTCCAATTTACATAGCATCAGCAAAAACTATTTTAAAAAGCTTCTTGTAATTTTAATTGCTTTAGCTTAAGGTTACGGTCTCTTGGCCTCTTAAGGGTTAAAACTTCTACTTTTTTCCTGCTTCTTTGTAATGTTGGAGGGGCTGTTAAAGGATTAAATACCTGGCTTCTCTATTCTATGTTAATGAGAGAAACAGAATCCTCAAATTTCAGTCCTAAGTCTTTCTATAAGGACAGATCATTGTGAAGGTACTCAGAAAAACCTGGAATCAGCCATGTTGCCTGCTTCAACAAAACATCAAGGTAGGAAACAAGGCAACACAAGACATTTTTTTAAAATAATTTTTTTTTTTTGTATGCTGTGTGAATATGAACAGACAACAAACATGTGTGAGGGGTTTTCTCACATTTGACTGCAAAAGTGGAAATACACTTTACAAAAGCTTCATAGGTAGTAGTGTCCCCAAACGGATATAAGCAACATTTATTACACCAGAGGGAAACCAAAAAACAGCTAATCACTGATGTCCAATGCATTTCCTTAATGCAGCACCCATGGCCTAACAGGACCATCAACCAGGGCTATATTAACAAGCAGTTGGGTTTTTAGTGTACCATTAATGTTAATGTTAAATAAAAATAGCTCCTAAAAGGTGTGTATATATAGATATCTATACATATAGATATCTATCTATATATCTATACATGTGTGTGTGTGTGTATATATTATATATATATATATAAACATAACAAATAAAAAACAATGCAAATGTAATCTTGTATTTTATTTCTGTTTGTGTTGCAAATGTTTTACCTGCAGCCAGTCTTGTGATGCAGGCATCTGAGTTAACCATGAAATCACAAAAAAACAATGCAGTGCTAATCAATAAAATAAACTTGTGACAACTTGTCTGTCTTTTCCTTGAGTGGTGTACACTTTAGAAAAATATATAAATATATAAAGTCCACAAAAATCTGTGAAGTAGTGCCCATATATAATGTAACAAACTTAAAAGCTTCATTCAACTGTTCCCATTGTGCGCTTTGTATATCCACACCCTACTCACCCCAGGTGTTTAACCATAGCTTGAAAAATGATGGTCTAAAGTGCTTTTCCTTAAGGCAAGGAAAGGAAAAGCACTTTAGACCATTCTTTTTCAAGCTTTGGTCAAACACCTGAGGTGAGTAGGGTGTGGATACACACAGCACCCAATGGGAACAGTTAAATGAAGCTTTGAAACACTTACTTCAAGTTTGTAGCATTATAATGTGGTCACTACTTCAAGGATTTTTGTGGACTTTATATATATTTATATATTCTTTCTAAACTGTACACCACTCAAGGAAAAGAAATAGACAAGTTGTCACACAGTTTATTTTATTGCTTATTAGCGCTGCACTGTTTTTTGTGATTTCACTGAGAAGATACACAGGTCGTGCTAGCAGCTTGATTTATTAGTTTTGATTAGTTTACATACACTTAGCACGGAATACTTGTATATTTTCACCCCAGTTAACCGTGACAACTAGGCCTTAACCTTAATCATTGGTCAAAGCACACCTCAGCCTGCTGACTGGACAAAAAGAAAAAAAACCGGCAGGTGAGGTCATCCTTCTCAGTGTGTTCTCTCCTCCTCTCCTCTATTTTAATTGCAGTACAGGTTCATACAACAGAACCTGATTGGCTTCTAGTTCCCTTCCCAGTCTGAGGTCTGCTGAACAGGGAGTACAAGAAGCTAATATCAAGACAAATGTAGGTACTTACACTAGTTGTGTATATATTTTTATTAATAATTATATTATTTTGTGTTAGATGCCCAGTTATACTATCCTTCAAAGCGCTCCCTCATCACCTCCTCTGTCCCAGCTTTAACAAAATACTTGGTTGGTAATAAAGCTTACAGGGAGTGATTAAGTCACCCCCTTCATCATGTGATAGTGTTCAAGCAACTGACTGGCAAGAATTGTATTATGGGAAGAGGTTACATATCACACACCTTAGCATAACTAACAGGGTTATTCACAAAAGAGTGAAGTGTTTGGAGAAGGCAGGAGAAGTGAACAATCTAGGACAACATAGCTGAATTGGATAATTTTTTCTAAATCAGCTATTTTGGCCTAGATTGTTTACTTCTCCTGCCTTCTCCAAACTCTTCACCATTTTGTTAATAGCCCTGTCAGTATTTTGCTGAGGCTGAGATGGAAGGAGGAGTGGCAGGGGAGCGCTGTAAATGCAAGTATAACTGGGTTTGGTCATGGGCTTAAAAAAGACTTTCTTGCTTTGCCCTGAATGGACAAGGTTCCAGGGTCTTTAGGAAATATTGCTGTAATATGTGAAATGTAATATTAGACTATATGTAGAGGATTACCTTTTAGGAACCTCAGTTGGGAAAAGTTGATTACCGTCAATAGGAAATTTAAAAATAAAAAAAAAAGCTGCACAAGCATTTGTATGTCACAAGTACTTGGAGAATGCAATTCAGCATGTTTAGGTGCCTGTTAGGTGAAACTGTAAAGTGAACATATCAGAAAAGTAAACTTCTCTTACAGGAATTTATATCAGCAGGCACCACACAGTGCCTGAAGTTACCTTTTAAGATGCCTTGACTTTACTTCGATTTTTGGAGCTCTGGCATACCCTCTGCCATCCAATATCCAGTGAGTCACTCCTTTATTGTTTGCTTATTTTTATAACATGTTTACTTTAAGAATAAATAAACGATAACTTTGTCCTTTTGCAAGCAAAAAGAAAATCTTACTGAGCTCAAAGTGCCTTAATGGTTAATGTTATTACTGCTTCACTCTAGGTCTTAACTACTCTTCCAGTACTGGCATGCTGGTCATTTTACGCATCTCTCATTTTGTCTAATTTTCACCATGGTGTCTCTAAATGGGTCACCAATTTAAGACACATTAATACTATTCCTAGAATAAGTATAATGAAAAATGTAAAAGCCTTTGGCAGCATTCTAAAAGTATCAAGCTATTGATTTTGAGGGTTAATGGTATTAAAGAATCTCTTAACATCATCTGCTAAAAAGGGAGGTGTGGCTGAGAAGTGAATGCACATTTATTTGTTGGTCAGTCTATCATAATTGTGTTTTTATTTTTACAAAATATTACAGGTCCAAAATGGGAAAATAGCTTTTGTATGATGTAATAATTTTAATGAAATATATGTAAGTGCTTTAGCTTACGCATATAAATAGTTTCCATTAAGTATTATTGAGGTGGACAGAAGCTTACAGAAAATCATCAAAATGCTGATAATGCTTAATAAGAACTTATAAAAAAGAAATATATTATGTTTTGAGTGGTAATTAGACTTCATGTATCTTTTGTTTTTAGGTACAACAGCAAAGGATTGTTCAGCCTGCAGCTGCTTTGTCACAATCAGCTGAGAAGGTGACTGCGTGATATGGAGGTGTAATAATCTAGCTAGGGTTTGTCCTTAGCATATGTAGGGGATGTGTCGTGGGCTAGACTTTAAGCATGCTAAAAAAATGAAAGTGGCCACTCCACTGAAGTATCTGCAGAAAAAGGTCCATTACACTGCACAAAGGTAGTGTGATTTCTCAACACAAAGGGATTTTTTTGCACAGTGGTAACAGTTCCTTATATTCAATGATAGTGATAGTTTCCAGAATACAACGTAACATCTCTAAATGTATTGTATTCTTTACATTAAAAAAATGCATCATACAGGTCGTTTAACCAATCACACAACTTTAACTGTAGCTTTTTTTTTTTTTTTATAAATTTATGACCTACATTATTCACCTTTTTAGGACATATTCCTACCAGAATGCAAGAGTTTAGTTGCTTTTGTCACCTTTATATGAAATACAAATAAAGGCTTCTGTCTAAAAAAGTACCAAATCCAGTTACTATGTGATGAGCTCATAAGGCTGACAAATCTTCCTTTTCCTTACCTGACTGTGCCAAATCCTGCTTCATTTGTGTCTCTCACACTCCCCATCCCAGAAACTGCAGGTCACAGTGAGAGGGTTTTAGCAAAAGATGCAGTGCCATAAATCCAGAAAGCGATGGGCGGGACTACATATGGCAAGGTGGGGATTTACAAACTACAGGCTTGGGAATTGGCAGTGATTATGTTAATAGCCAAACTCCCTAAATCATCTTCTCTCATGTAGGCACAGCCTACATGAGAGTGGCAACTCTGCTCTGAATTTAAGAGTAGTGCAGCATCATTGCCACATTATCATAGGCCATGATAATACTGTAATAAAATCCCAATCTGTAATGAAGCAAGTAAAACCCTTTTCTGCTGCAGGTGCCACCAAATAATGATCAGCTGCAGAGAAATCATCCCCCAAATGTGTTTCATAAAGTGACAATTCCAGGAGTGTCCACAGTGCTCTGTGGTCCCTCCTGTTGACCTCTATATTACTATAGGACACAAATATCCTATAATGTGCATTAGATGGTGATATGGTATCATTAGAGCGATGTGCAAGCTGTTGGCGTATATAAATCCTGAAGAATAATAATAATCGGAGCAACCTTGATATTTAATGCATCCTACATGAATGTTTTCTGGAAAAGATCACCAGACATGTGTTTGACAGATGCAAACACACCCAGAGATAAAGCACTCCATAACTTTGGTTGATGACTTGCACACCTGTAAAATCTCCCATCTAATCTCATTGTAAAGGATTTTTTGTAGCAATAAAATCCATCTGTTAATTCCCTCCCAAACTTTGAAAGTAATTTATTTATCGCCAAATCTGTCTAGAAGATATTTAACTTTTTTATACAAAGCATACCCAGTTGCTCAAAATTTGGTGCATATTTTTACAGAAGAGTATACCCACTCAGTAGTTTGCATATAATAATATATATTATATAAGCCAGTGTGCCTAAAGTATATCAGCTAAAGGCAAGAAGACTGGAACTGTTGTCCATCACAACCTCATGGACAGATGCATTTTTTTTACTCTTCTAAAGTGCACTAAATAAGTTGCATTAAGGAGCAGGCTGTTTTTTTTTCTCTTTATTTTCTTTTCTTTTCCTTTCTTTCTTTTTCTTTAGTTGTTGTTTGTTCTCTGTCTTCTTTATTAGTCGCTGTTTTTTGTCTTATTTTTATCTTCCATATTATTGAGGATTCTCCTATATATCAAATCCAGGGTCGTTTTGATTGGGCTTTAGATACTCATCTGAGCTCTACCTTCTGGTTACAGTAAAGCTTATCTCATATATTATAGTTGTGAATTTTTGCTATTTAGTGATAATGTATGAATAACGTGATTATTTTGTGATTATGTATGAATAAAGTCTGTTCCTTTTTGATGTAATTTTTCTATGTTGATATTGACTTATAATGTTGTATATATGTTTTTCTTATGCATGTTTAAATAAATAATTTATTTTAAAAAAAACAGGTTGCTCCAGGCAACACCTCAGTTTTTATTTTCTCCAAGTTTTAGATATAGGGCTCTTGACGGTTATTTTTGCTAAAGTTTGCTGCTTTGTAATTTTGTGTGGAGAATCAGGAACATCTTGTTTTTATTTTCAGATTTGGCATGTAGGCTTTTTATAGAACAGCATTTTCTCAAAAGCATAGCTAGCTTGATTTTGAAGTGTTTATTTTTTTCAGCCCCACTGAGTTAGAACAAAATCATGCCCCACAATACAATACAATTTAGAAAAGTGAATATTGACCAGAATACACAGAGACGGGCTTCTTTTAGGGCTCATTCACACCTACTTCCCAGACAGGATCAATGCAGACCATCGCAAGGACACTTAGAAAACAATTGTTTTCTAAGACACTGTCTTATATTTTTTTTGCCCCAAAAAAACACACTAGGTCTCATTTTCAGGGGATGTCTTATTTTTTTTTTTAATGTGCAACAAAATGTACAACAATCCAAAGTTATCTGGTGTCACTCCGCCTGTCACAGTAACTGGCGCTATAGAGTAAGTATCAGCTAATGCGGCTCTGCTTCATCCGCCACCGCAGCCTTGCTTTCTACAGCACCGGCTTCCTTTGCCATCAGGGACAGCGGTGCAGCAGTGGGGACATCAGACAGACAGCGCGGTAAAGTACAGTACCATTTACCGGTACACATTACAGTACCATTACATTAAGTGCCTTCAGGGGGACAGCAGTTAGTGATGTATGGTACTGGAGTGCTCCCTGTCACTGTGCACTGTGCTGGCCAGAGGGAGTCCCCTGTCATCCCCTTAATACAGTATGTCCCTGCAGGCTGATACCATCTCTCCTGCTCTTCAAGTTGCCTCTCACATGCTACCACCAAACTAGGTCTTATTTTCGGGGTAGGTCTTATATTACAGGAATCTTGAAAAATCGTGCTAGGTCTTACTTTCAGGGTAGGTATTATTTGCGGGGAAACAGGGTATGTGGGGACCGCAATGGTTGTACACTACCAATAAAGTTTAAAACAAAAAGAAAAAATGTAAACAGTGACAGCTCCAGCAGTGTGCAATACAATGCACAATGCCAAAGCTGCCACAATCCAGTGCCCATGCAGTACACTAGCCCATCCAGTGCCCATGCAGTGAGTTAGTGTGAAAGGGCCCTTCCTAAATAGAAGACAAAGGAACTTGTTGAAGTCTTCCATGAATGGCAGCCATAAAAGGGAATGTCAATTCAGACTTTAATACTGACTTGTAGACCCCAATGAGATAAGAATGCTGCAAAATAACATAAAAAATAAGCATGATCCAAGCCATAGAACAAGTTTGAATCTAGGTAACACATTTTGCATCTGGGGTCATTTGGCCTTAACATTAAAAGCTGAAATGTCTTCTTTCTGCAAATCATTTTCCACTGCAGAACTAGGGAAGGGCTAAAAGCCCTTTTCATGATTTTTGCTTGTTTTACTCCCTGTGTCTCAGATGCAACAGTAAATTAAAGGAAGATTGGACAGCTGGCCAGATGCAAACAGTCTATTTCTAAACTCATTTTTCTAGTCATTGCTGTTTATCTACCCCAATGTTTCTGAATTTCGTTGGCTCTTTCGTGAGCCCACAAACATTTAAGATTTCTGTACAATTCTATCTATACATGAAAGGATGTACAATTCAAATGTGTGTCGATAGATGGTGCTGAACTGAGGACAGGAGACAGTTTTTATGTACAGGCATTGTACATTATTGCTGTGTCATGTATGAACACAGGACATTGAGGTTTCCAGGTAGGGTATGCTTTTGTGCTAGGTATGGAACTTAGTGTATGCTTTTGTGCTAGGTATTGGACACGGGGACATGTATAGTGGTGACCCGAAGTTTACTCTCCCTCCCTTCCATAGACTGAATGGAGCAGGAAGTAATGTATGTACAGCTGGTGGGGCCAAGATTAAAGGAGCATGAATTTGAGGATGAATTGCTCCACAGTACCTGCAGTTACAGAGGTCAATAAGGCGTGTTTTAAAGCTCATTAACTATTTATTAAGAAACTTGTGTAAACCTTTATGTAAACCTTTAAATATGCACAGCCTTACCACAGTTCCACATTAAGGTGAACCTGTGACATTGCGCTGCACAAGCAAAGCACAGGCTCAGTTTAAGAATGTGTGGTTTGTTTTTGTTTTCTTTTTTATAAAACCGTTACCGAAAGATTATATTCAATCATATCAAACGCAGTGCTTTTTTATGATCCTTCCATGTGCTGTGGGCTGAAATAGGACTAGACCCAAAGAAAACCCTTTTGAGATTGACAAAGCATACTTGTCCGGCAGAACCCAGTAACCAATTCCTTGACCAGGACAACTTTATTTCTTTAATTTAAAGTTGTGGTGCATTAAAGCAAACGAGTCAATGCATGTTTTGCCCCGTGTTAGCATGCAGTCCGTTAAGGCAGCCAATTTAATATAAATGGGCTGACAACTCTCCGAAATGCCTCAGAAATGGTGCATGTACCATTTTCTGGCTGCAGGGCACATTAATGCACTGTTGTGCATTGCTCTGTGAGGCAAGGTGCATTGGGTGCCATCCAGAATTAATGGCACCACATCACACTAACGATATGTGCATTGCAATATGCTTTACCACAATATGATGGGAAGAATGAGCCCTTGGGATGGTCAAGTCTCCTTAAAAGAGGGGGATTGAAGCAGGCAACCCTCTTACCACCAGCTTACTGCTTCCTGAAGGTAACATACTGTGTTAACCCTATGAGAAAATTGGCAGTTGAAACATTTTATGGAATGCACTTCATGTCCTACACGCATGATTCATAGGAGATCTTGGAGAGGTAAAATCTTACATTTTAATCGTAATTATACCTTTTTGGAAGCAATATCATTAGTGTGCATTCTTTTTGCATTTTAATTACTTTCAAAATACATAACTGATTTCCACTTAATATACATTTATTGTGCATCATAATATGTTTTTACTAGATAATAGAATGTGCTGCTGTGGTGTGCTATAATTTTCTGTTGAATGTAATTTTCTATTACAGTGTGATATGATCTTGCAACCATTAACATCATTTGCTGTAATGCACAATACACTTTCACTTATTCCACAGCAGCTTGAGCGTGTTTTTTTTTTCTCCATCTTGGCAAATTGATCATGATGCCGCCTTGTAACATACAGCATAACAATAAATTTCCGTAGAGTGAAAGGTTACGAAAGTTAAGCAATCTGTCCTCTTCTGCCATCTCATCCCTATTCTTTACAGTATAATATTATGCTGCTTGGTAGCATCAGCCAACTACAGTCAAATCACCAATTAAGCTCTTCAGAGTGAAGCGTGCTAGAGGGAGAAGCCTAGGTGGCTTTGCATAGAGCAGCAGCACAATAAATTCTGTAGCAAGATTGTATCTCAGAGTGCAGCTGCCACTATTTCCTTTGCATGTTCATGTGAGTGAGGCTGTAAGGAGTTGGCAGAGGATCTGCTCCTAAGTCTGAGAAGATTGTACTCAAGTGGTATATGAAGGAGAGTGACAAACCAACAACAACCAGTTGATGTCTCAGCATACGTATTTGTTGTTTTTTTTTAACCATTTTAGTTAAGTTTATTCAGGGTTACTAGTCCTCTCTTTCAGCCTATCAGTGGTCTGTTGGTCTTGTTGTCTTTGAGCATGTTGGTGGTATCAAGTCATTTGTTAGCATTGTGGTGACCTCTAGTAGTCTCTTCCAACAGTTTCTATGTATTACATAAAATAGTTTACTTTTCGGCATACAAAATATTGCTTGACCATGCACCTGTTAACTAGTTGAAGTACCATGTGTATACCAACAGCGTCTAGATTAATGGACATTGTACAATTGCATTTGCTCAATAAATCATGCTGAATAATTACCAGTGGCAAAAGCCCTTATTGTATGCAGTTTCCATCAAAAACCTGATGATTGCATAATAGCTGCCCCACCTTGTTCACATCAGTTCTACCAACAATTTAAACACCACCATCATGATAGGCATATACATGCTGATTATAAAATGGCATACTGTGTTGCTTGAAAAACATGTACCTATCAATAGCGCAGTTTCAACAGGCTCCGGTGATGCAATTTGCATATCTACTGTGTGCATTGGAAGCTGTTATTTGAAGTTCCTTTAGTGAATTCATGAACTCAGCAAGGGGTTTTTGAGATTTATATTCCCAAAGACTGCCTATACAGACACACATTAAAGACCACCGAATGTTATGCTTCAAATAGAGTTCCTTATGTATGTATTTTTTTGTGAACAGAGACTTGCCTTTTGATTTATAAATTGGATCTGATGTAATCAAGAAGGGGGCTCTCTAGGTTTAGGTTTGTCTTACCCTTTGAATTTCTTTACAGTCATGGCTTTTTGCATAATTATGTCCCTCGTGTGTACTGCACAAAAAAAAATAATATGCTTAACTATGACCATAGCTCTAATACATTCATGTGTAAAAATTATAAAACATGACAAAAATATTTCCTTAGTCATGTATATCTAAAGACCTCAAGGGAACTGGCCTGGAAAAAGTTCCTCTCCTGACCAGAATAAGGGGTGTGCTTCCATGCTTCCACTCAACTTCATGTAATGTGACATATCATAACCATTATGAAGCAAGGCAGAAAAGCTTACAATCTTTTAGGATAAAGGCAGGATATGGAAGGGGCAAAATCTCACAATCTATTAGGGTGTAGGTGAGCATACAGAAGGTGGAAGATCTTACAATCTATTAGGGTATAATGGAGTATACATAATATGGGAGTGCTTACAATATATTAGTAAATAAGGGAGGGTACAGGAAGTACATAAAATTATAGTCCATTAGGTTTAGAGTTGAATCAATTTGAAGATAGTCCATTAGGTTTAAAAGGATTGATGCACAGGATAAGAGTCTACAGAGGTTATAAGAGAATTATACATTTTATGAAACAGCTATTTTAGTATAATGAAGAGATACAAAAGATAGAATACCTTGCATTCTATTAGGCTATAAGGAAGTGATATATACAGTAGGCAAGTTTACTCTGTATAGAGCATGATAGAGGAAAGCAGAGGATGGGAAATGGAATTGAATATGGAAATGCTTAGTCTATGTCTTTATTTTATACAAAGTCTAATGTCGAGACCTGTGTATGGTGTCAAGCTAATAGCACCATAATACTATATATTGTTTATTTTAGATAAGATAAATGTCTTAATTACTTTATACGACAGCACACATAACTTCCAGTGACTGAGCTGGTAAAATATACATTTCCTTAAAGTTTGCAAAATGCTGTGCAGAATACAGTTACTCAGTTAGCGCTTGGGGCACTGAAGTAATGCCATTTATTTTTTTGCTCTTCGTCTCTATACAGATGTGACTATGCTTTTTTTTCCCCATCCTAACATCCTAATGTCTTTTAGCTTATTAAATTATTAAAATAGCATGTATTGCTCCATGAGCAAGGCTAGAAGTATCTGTGGGAAAGACACAACAGTCTGGTGTTGGAACACAGTTGGGTTCTAGCAATAAGTCTGGTGGTGTGGAGTATTGGCACAGAAAAAATAATATTGACAGTACTATATTTGCTCAGTTTCCTCTATAGTAAAAGTACTGTTCCATACACAACTCCACAGGACTAGCAGCACTGTCTGTATTAGTGGCTCAGACAACTCATTACCGATGGAGTAAAATAGCTCCACAGGTTGTAACTCTAGTTTTCTAGTAGCCTTCATCATACTTAGAAGCCTATTCATGAAAATCAACAAAATAATTTTAATTTTTTTTCCAGTACCTTCCCTTAGTTTGCCTCTAGATGTTCCCAGTTGTATCTCTGGTTTTATAAAAGTCTTGTTAACAAAGAAAGCTGTGATGTCCAAGTTAAATGTGAAGAACTGGTGAAAGGTATAGGCATCGCTATACCACGGTATCATGTGGAGTGCTTGCAATGGTCGGCTTTTATTCATTTATTTATATAAAACCTTTATTCCAAAAGGAAACAATATTGCTGTAACTGCTTAAAATATGTTAGTAGAGTTAGTAGAGATGTCTTATGAGTTAGAATAAATGATTTTTGCACTTCCTCCTTTGTTAAAGGAGTTTGTAAATCTTTCTCCCATGCTAGCATGAAGTAAGGCCTTGTTGGAAATCGTGCTTTCATTATATTATGATACAATATGGAGAGCTACAAGTTTGTGTGTGAGTAAAAGGTTGCTGAAAGTACTTTTGTTTTGTGAGGTGGCTGAGATAATTGACTTATTCATGTGTGTCTTTCACCTATATGGGGTTGTAGAATATTTCCAAAGCTATGGTCAACAAAGTGGCACCACCACTAATTTTACAGTGTCCAAGTTAAAAATATAATATGTCACCTTCCTCCATGTATATAACTCACCTATGCTGCCATACCAGTTTAGATGTCACTGTAGTCTTTACCAGATACTTTCTCACAAAATCCCTCTAATTCTAATTAAAACAGTTATGGGGCTCTTCATAAGAAGTATAGTGGTTAGTTTGAGGTGGGATAGGCTTCCCTGAAGAAATTAGTTTTTAGAGTTCGACTAAAGGCAGTCTGAGTAGGAGATAGACAGGTTGGGGTAAGGAGTTCCAAAGGATGGGCAAAACTCTAGAGAAGTCCTGGAGGCGAGCATGGGAGGAGTTGACAAGGGAGCTAGAAAGCAGAAGGTCTTTGGAAGAGCGGAGGGGACAATTAGGGTGATACTTTGAGACAAAGTTTGAGATATGAAATAGAGGCAGACGCTAGATTTGCACACAAGGGTTTTAAAAGTTTGTTCCTGAGCTGCTTGTGCCGGCCGGATTTTTTTGCCTGTGTAAGTTACTACTTGTAATAAAGCTAAATGTTTTTGCACGCTACACTATGAGGGCTCTCTCCTTTTTTTATCTTTGAAATATTGCGGGACCACGGCAAGGAGTTTCGTTTGACACTGCGCCTGTGACGATCCAGCTTTACTTCTGGGATACAGCCAGCGCTACAAGGGAGAAAAACCAAACACTCACCTTGCAGGGACTGAGAGTAAAAACAACTGGGTCCAAGTTTGAAAGCACGATTGCAGGCTCAAGCGTCACTAACTAAAAGCCTTCGATCCAACTCAATTTGGTGAGTACCCACCCAAGGGGGGCTGTCGGACCACCGCTACAAAATATATACCACCATCAATATATATCATTAACAACTTCCTTTGTATATGTTTTTTACGTTTATTTTTCGTTGACCAATTTATTCCAATTTTTTAATATATATTTTTTGCACGGATCGTTTACATATTGTGACCTATTCGAGGTCTTTACACAGTGGTTGAAATTTTTTATTGTCCCAATCATTTTCTGTTTTTCCACAGCACTATTGTACTATTAATTTTATTTTTATTTTATATATATTTCTTTTATGATTCTATATAAGGCATATCACTTGTTTTAGGGCTAGACCGCCTAAACCTAAAATTTCACTATATCACTTGGTTATACTAAGTTTCATATTAGTTACACCTTTAGCGCTTTGATATATATTTTTCTCGATAGTTTGAGATATAGCCGGGGGCAGAGTTGTGGATGGTTTTGTAAGCAGTTGTTAATATTTAGAATTGTATCCTTTGGGCTATTGGAAGCCAGTGTAGGGATTGGCAGATAGGGGTTGCAGAAAATGAGCGGTTGGTTAGGTGGATGCGTCTAGCAGCAGCATTCATGATAGACTGAAGGGGGATAGCCTGTGTAGAGGTAGGCTATTGAGGAGTGAGTTGCAATAGTTGCAAGATGAGAGATAACAAGTGAGTGGATAAACAGCTTTGTGGTTTCATTGCTGAGGAAGGGGCGTATTTTGGAAATATTATGAAGTTGAAGGCGGCAGGATTTGGATAATGATTGGATGTAGGGCAGAAAGATGCGGTCCGAGTCAAGGATGACACCTAGCACCTTGGCATGGAGGGAGGGATGGATAGCAGTGTTATCAATCTCAAGGGAAAAGTTGGTGGAAGGTACATGGGTGGGAGGAAATATCATGAGCTCAGTTTTTGACAGATTGAGTTTTAAGAAGTGAGGTGACATGCAGACTGATTTGTCAGTTAGTAGATTAGTGACACACAAGGACACTGAGGGGGTGATTTGTGGAGTAGAAAGATATATTTGAGTGTCATCGGCATAGAGATGGTATTGGAAGCCATGTGAGGTTATCAACTGACCAAGCGATGAGGTGTAGATAGAGAAAAGAAGGGGTCCAAGGACAGAGCCTTGGGGGGCCCCTACAGAAAGAGGAAGATGAGGGGAGGAGTTAGATTTGTAGGTGACACTAAAGGAGCACTTAGATAGGTAGGAGGAGAACCATTAGAGAGCAGAGTCTTGTAGGCCAAGCGAGTGGAGTTTTTTGAGGAGCAGCGGGCTTTCAACAGTGTCAAAAGCAGCAGAAAGGCCTAATATCAAGAGCAAAGAGTAGTGGGCATTGTTTTTAGCAGTTAGTAAGTCATTAGTGAGTTTTAGGAGGGCGGTTTCAGTGGAGTGTTGGGGCGAAAGCCAGACTGTATGGGGTTCGAGAATTGTTATTGGTGAGGTGGTGGCTCAGGCAGTTGTAGATAAGGGGTTCTAGGAATGTGGAGGTGAATGGGAGCAAGGAGATTAGTCTGAGATTATGTTTGGTAGGGTCCAATGAGGGTTTTTTGGATATTGGGGTGACCAACGCATGTTTTAGAGGGGATGGAAAAAGCCAGTAGAGAGGGAAAGATTGAAAATGTGAGTAAGAGCATGTAGGATAGAGCAAGAGGGTGATCGGGGTAGTGGTAAGGGAATAGTGTCCAGGGGGCAAGTGGTGAGGTGGGTGTCAGAGGGAAGCTTTGTAACCTCCTCTGTGGTGACGGGGTCAAAAGAAAAAAGTAACAAGTGTGACGGTCGCTCTCATGATGTGCTGTGCGCACTCTCAGGTGGGCTGTCCGGGGTGTGGTGTCTCACCAGGGGTCCACAGGCGGGCAGCACCATGTCAGGGAGCTAGAGGAGGAGAAGACAAAGTGCCAGTGCCGGCGAATTTGTCCCAGGCGACCCATACAGTGCGTGGTGGAGCTGGAGGAAGATTTATCCTTCTCCCTCTGCCTGTCACTTCCTCCCAGTCCCCCACACGACCGCGGTGGAGAGAAACAGAGGGTGGGACTAGACTCAGTGAGAGACGTTGTGGCCCTAGAAGTGAAGTTACGGTGCCGCCCAGTGGTATGTGGCTTTCTTCGAGAGCCACATGTCTGGTTTGAATAATGTGCCCCCGTGTGAGGCGGGCACAGTTTTCCAAACCCAGACTGTCTGGGTGAATCCCAGATGGGTGGCAACCTTAACTGTAGTCCATCACAGGAGTGAGCTTGAAGTGGTGTCTACTTTACAACACACACACAGGGGACGTGGGGGACCAAAGGAAGGACAGAGTTAGCACCAGTTCTGAGATGATTTAAGGATCTGCAGCCGAGTGATACACAAGCTACATTCTAGTTACTAGTTAAGGCACTTAAATTAATTTTTTAGATTGAACTCCTGAGTTTAATGTCACTTTAAGGTTTAGGTGTTGGCAATGTTAAGTGAAGAGGGCTCTATTTGGGGGTTAACTGCTGGGGGGTTGAGGGCTTCCTTTTGGTGTTCTGCTATTTGTTAGGGTTAGGAGCAACTAGTGTTAAAGCATATCTAAACCCAAAAATATTTCTCCTGAATATAGTAAAAAATAAAAACCGCAGTGGTAATTAAATACCACCAAAAGAAAGCTCTATTTATCCCCAAAAAATTGTATAAAATTAATTTCAGTACAGCGTTGCGTGACGGAATAAATGTCAGTCAAAGTACTGCAGCACTGAACACTGAAAAATTGCCTGCCCAGGAAGGGGATCTAAACACCTGGTCTTCAAGCAGTTAAAGAATAATAATAATATATGCAGCTTACCAGTACGTGGTGTGGTGGCTGCATTCGATTTTTTTTTTCGTGTTTTTTTTTTTTATATAAATTAAATTGCTTTGTTTTTTCCCTTGTAATCCTGCAAATAAAACAATTTCTGCCCCTGGGTGGCTACATCTACCCTCCAATGTATCTATTGTGGGAACTATATGTCTCACCCTAGGGTGCTCTTCTGATATAGACTACAAACATTCCCTTATCACTACATCTCCATTACATGTGGGGCAGGGCAATTGGTAGTTTACAGAAGATAGCTAGGAAACAAGATAAGCGTCAACGCAGTTCACAGGGGTTGACAAGGACACTGAATTTCTAGGATGATCAACAAGTATTTTGTGTACTTGCTGAAAATGTTTCTAGCTTGAGAAAATAAAAAGACAACCAATGCAGCCACTACATCTGAGGACTGTAATATGTTACATTTTTGCTCTTGGGTTTAGATATCCTTTATGGAACAAGTAACGTGTTTGAGGAGTGGGGGGTTAAGTTTTAATCATCCTTTTTTAAAAAAAACAAAACTTTAATGGTCCTGTTTAGGGGTTAGATAAAGGACCCATTCATAACTTTGCATGTGTTAAGATACCCTCAGAGCACCTCAAAGTACAAAATAATGCACCTGCAATATTTTTAGTATAGCAGCACATACTCCACACCACAGCAAAGGCGGATACATTTTAAAATGCATTATATCTAAATTTTGTTTTAGGTGATTAAAAAATTATGAAAGTCAAAACACCAACCTGCATTGCCAGGCAATTGGCATCCTCTGCGGAAAAGATCAGCAATGACAGCCTACTTATTTCTCTCATGTCAGGTTTTCTTTAAATGCTCATGCTCCCTCTAGTGCCTGCCACCAGTAGCTGGGATAAGCATATTTTCTAGTCATAAATCCTGATCTCTGCTCTATACTGACAAGAGTATACCACCATTTCTACAATTTTGGGAACTGAATTTATATTGCATTACACTACTGTACTCTACATGGTAATGATTGTGAGGCACTGATAACATCTTTATCTGCTGTGCTGTCCAGTTTTAACCCACTCCTACTACATGTTACTAAAACTACAGTCCTGTCAAGTGCTTTCAAAGTATTGTTTAAATTAGGGATTTATGCTGTCATATTTCACATAAATTCACAATTACGCAGAAACAACACAATAGGAAGACAGACAAAAACAAAACTGCTAGACAGACAAAATAATCTCCTGCAGGGCTTTCAGATGCTGAATCTTCAAGAATGTTGCTTTTCGTTTTTATTTTTACTTTTGTAATTTTACATAAAGCAGCATTTTCCTAGCTTGTACATTTTAATGTATTTAGAAAACTTCACTGGTGTTTCACCATGGCCATTTGCCAGTTTTAAACCTTTTCAACATTTCATGATATTTCAGAAATGTATTTATGCCATAGTTGTTTACTCTGGACCATGTGTTATTTGTTACTTTGAGCGGGGCAAAACCAGACATTTTCATTTTTTCTTTAACTGGTAAAATTAACAGGACAGAACTACTGGTGAAAAAATACAAAGTACAGTGCTGTTTGCATCTTTGGAACCAGGGAACCTGGAAATGTTGTCTCAGCTAGGATTGCTTTATTGGTTCATTCAGCATATTGGCATATTGATTTACTATCTAGATCACATAATTGGTTCCACAAGCCAATGAACCAATGAGGGGCAATGTAACTTTTTCAAGCCCCAAAGAGATCTACCTCATTCTACAGTTCATAATTGCGGAGATTAAAATTCAGTTTTAAGGTAAAAGGTCCATGAAAAAAATATTTTTGTTTCTCTTTATAACTCTTTAAAACTATATTTGAGAAATGTGGAAAGCACAGTACACTGATTATGCACTTTCCTTGGTCTTTTCTATTTTGCATTCTTGGAAACAATGACATAACTTAGAAAAAAGCCCTTGACTGGAACCCTTAAGACACCCTTTACACAGGAAAGTCCAGATTACCAGAAAAGACAACGGTATTGGAGGAAGCAAAGAACATGGACTACGCTTGTAAATAATATGATCAGATGGTGACAATTTGCAGAGGTTTTGTATTTCTTGACAGATTACTGGACTGTTTGGAGAACACTGGGGAAGGGGTGGGGTAGAAAGGGGAAGGGGAGCACTGTTTGGATCTTGTTGGTCTGGTAAGGGATGCTTCACAATGCATAAAAAATGCATAAAAAATGCATACAAAATGCTGGAATGCATGCACCTGGTGAAAATGTTGCATTAAAGTATATCTCCACTTTTGCGGTCAGATTTGAGAAAACACCTCTATATGTGTGTCGTGTGTTCCTATTCACATGGCATGTAAAAAAAATATTTTTAAACATTCTTAGATACCTGGGTATATTCCCTATAACGTGAGAGCAGTGGTAAGGTATTTGTAGACTACCCATGCATTTTGTTTTAACTCTTTGGTAGAACACTTCCCAGACATCCCCTTGATGGTCATCTTTGGCACTTTGTGGATGGCTCTAGAGATATCATGGATATGCTAGTTTGATGTGGCCAGATTATGGATATTGTTATATATTGTTACATATAGGGCTTGGACAGTATTGTGAAGGGGTTCAATATCACTTGCAAAGTTGCGTTTAATAATGGAATCCTAGGTGTCCCACCCTGTTCTGGTTCCTCCCAGTCCGTGCCCAGGGTCTGTCCGCGACTGGGTTTAACCATTTCCTCATAAGTGGCCTTTTATGTAAGTTATTAATCACAACAAAATGGATTAGGAAATTTTTATGATATTAGTAACACTTTTGGTCTACCTTAGTGTTACTTAGCCCACTCCTGAGGAAGCGGTTTACCATGAAGTGTGTTTAGTGTATATACATAATATATACATATTACTTAATCATATGGACTGAAATCATATGTACCTAAAATGGAATAAAGCCCTCAAAAAGGCTGAAGAGAAGAATAAGGGATTCATATTTCTATGGATTGTGAGAAGTTTGGGTTATTGGATTTAATTTTGGAGTATAAAATTAATGTTTTTATATATTGTTAATATCTGACTCCAGGGGTACCTTTTTTTTTTTAAAGTCCGATTTAAATGTTTCTTCTTTTCTTCTTTTGTCCTTTTGTCCATACGATCTCAAGAGGTTGGAAAAATGGGCCAATATTCATTTAGTTCAACCTTTTAAGCCCTGCAGCTTTTGCCCAAAGGAATGCTAGTGTGTAAGGGCGCTCTCACGCCATGTCCACTGAGCTGTGTTGATCTGCTTACATCAATGTAGGCTCAATGGCACATTAAAAACAACTTAAACAACAAAGTACATAGTGCAATGCATTGGAACAATACACTGCCTTTCACAGTGCACAACAGCACTCATGAATATTTGGTGCATAACACACTGGTGTGGATGATTCCTTAATGTTGCCATTTTTGCCTTAATAAAAAAAATATT
>NW_017306521.1:1157901-1162754 GCF_000935625.1 Nanorana parkeri | reverse complement strand
CAAATGTTAAAAGTTGCAAGAATATTTTCCAGGCATTTTTTTAAATGACATTATTGTTCTTCCTCGTTTAGTAAAGTATTCCACAGCCTAACCACTCTTACTGTAAAGAACACTTTCTTAAGCTGAATCTTCATTCTTCCACATGTATGTCCCCTTGCCTTGTGCACAGTCTTTGGGATAAATTGCACATTTTCCAAATCTTTTAACTGACCTCAAACTTGTTTTTTTTTTTTAGCAATACTGTTTATTGAAAGAATCTGCGCTTAAGTACAGGTTATACATGCATAAGTATAGGTATTGAATATGGAATGAGGTAAATTACATTTAACTTAAAACATTGAAGTATATACTATTGTTACACCACGGAAACAGAAGTGGCATTAAATATACAGTATATGTATCATGGTGTACAATATGTGATACAAAATCAATTTATAGGGAAACATACTATACAGATAAGACGATAAGCAATAAGAACGTCAATAATAATCTTACAAATAATAATAATATAAACAGAAATAATAAGAAGACCAGAGTATCTACATTAAAGGGATGTTTTATTGCAATTAATGTTGCAGTGCGGAGGATGAGTCCTGATTTAATGGGAGTGAAAGGTCTAGAACACGAATGTGAGAAGAGCGGTTAGGCCATTTGTTAAATCAATGCTCGGCCCGTAGTAGCCAGTATGAACGCCCGTAAATCTTCTTTATGATTTACATTTACAGCTTTATGAATAAAACCGTCCCATTCCGATACGTCAAACTTTTGTTCGGTGGTTTGTGCTTCCTGCTCTAATAGGTCCATGGATAGAAACTTGAAAAGGATAAGGGTCAAGTTAGAGAAACTGGGAGGGTCCTTTGATATCCAGTTTTGAAGAATACACTTTTTGGCCCCAAGCAGGCAGAGGTGTTCCCAGCGTGTCAGTGCTGGCGGGTTAAGGGGGATGTTTATGTCAGTAGATGAATGGAATAGGCATAGCAGAGTTCAGCCGAGTCAGTTTCTAATCTGTCAATATGGTGTTCCGCAGAAGACAGTCTTTTATGTTGTGAATCTAATGCCGATTATATGTTCCCCAGATGTAGTTTAATGGCATCAGCTACTATATGGGTAATATCATTTTTCAGGTGAGATGCTACCTCAGATGCCAGTTTAGTATAGTCAATGGGGCATAGGGGTTGAGAGGTCTGCATCTCACCTTCTGAATCCTCAGTGGCACTGTGTGAGGTGATTGCAGCCGGCGCCATATTGGCTGCAGTGTGTTCTCCCTCAATGCTGTCTGCTAGTGATCGTCTCACCGTCTGGGGACGAGATACGAATTTATCCATGTCGCCCAGCGGGTTTGAGTGATCCGTTCGGCGGTGTTCGGACATGTAAGGCGGCGGGTACCCGTGTCAATAGGATGTTCGGCGGGACGGAGAGGACGGGATCGCCGCTAACTCATCAGGCGCCGGAACCGGAAGCCCCAAACTTGTTTTTTAAGTTACCTTGAAGGCATCATTCCTCCAAACTTAACATAGACAATTTTTCTAATGGTTCGCTCTAAAAAATGTTTTATTTCTCTTAAAACCAAATAGGACATTTTATGTGTCAATGTGGAAACAATGAAGCCCAGATTTTCCTTATAAAATAACATTTTCTTGAAATGATGGCAAAGATAAAAAATACCTAAAGATATTTCTACCATGCCTGTTCTATTATAATAAACAGAGATGTTTCTGATTATTTTCTAAAATCCTGACATGGCATAGTATAGTCTGATGACACCATATATGTTGATCCAGGGAATATCTGATTGCCCTAAGGGATCAGAAAGGATGTTTTCCCCTGTTGGAACAAATTGCATCCTGCCTTATATGGTTTTTTTTTATTTATTTGGATAAACTGTGCTTTTAGGGTCCTGTATATGAAAGGTTTTTTTTTATTTATTCAATTTTTTTACTGGTTTAACTCAGTGGACTAAGTATTTTTTCAACCTTACCAACTATATAAATAATTATATCCTGTTCTTTGCCACATGAAACTCAGGGGCAGTGTTTATATTAACACACAGAATTCTTGATTCGAAAGAAATATTTTGCACAAGGTATATATACTTCAACAAATGTATGCAGAGCGTACAGCTCTCTGATAATCTATACCCTTACACAGCTCTAATAAATAAAAGGAAAATAATTATAAGCAAGATGACCTATCTCCTTTAAATAACTCACATGTACCTGCAATGCATGTAATCACAATGTCCTTTGAGACACAGTGTCCCAGCGGTTAGCAGATTACTCAGATGCACTGTGATATGAAGGTAGTGCTGCAGCCAGACGCTTCGTCAAGTTTAGCTTCCAGCTTGGCAGCATCTTTGACAGTTTCATCAGCATTTTGGAGGAAAAAGCTGGGACAGGTTTATCACACTCCTCTTTTTCTTGTGTCTACATTCATCAGCAAAGTTGGCTAACAGAAGCCATGTTGACTAACTTTATAATAGCATGTGTAATTTAGTGCCTTTGTATTGTACTGGTAAAATACAACCTGCTTTGTGACTTCATTGTATGCCCCAGTCACATAAAATGCTTTGTTTGTTAATGTGATGCTGCATTGTATAATTTTCTCTTTAGTATATAAATCAGTGTTAAAGGAAAAATAAAAGTTTAGGGGGAGAATTTCACATGCATATAAATATCACCCTTTGAAGGAAACCTATGCTGAAAGAATAACAAAGGCTGCTTTTTGCTGTCCTCCTTCTGAAAGTACTAGTGTCTTTTTCTGGACCCAATACTTAACACTGACCAGGAAAAAGCAGGCAACTAGGGAAGTCCAAGGAAAGCAGCAACTATTGAACTGTGTGTTTTTGTCAGGTTAGTTACTTGGAAAGTATGGCCGCCTTTGGAGCATCATAACAGTCAAGCATCAAGTACTTTTAAAGAAAGAGCTCTGTAGGCCAGCCTATGTATTTTCTCAATACAGATTGCACTCCTCCTCTATAGATCAATATGCTCTATAGATATGTCAGAATCCTGGTGAAATACCCAGTTCTTCCAGGTATGCAAATAACCTAACATTATGCAGCGCTCAGGCTTCAGTGACCAATTGTTAGACCAAAACATTTCAATTTGAGGTAGAGGGTGACATCACTAACTCTGTGGAAGCTGTACCCATACTTACTTTCATTGATATTTTTTGATTAGCTCCAGAAAGTAAAACTGAGTGTGCACCTTTACTACTACCGGTATTTAGATTTTTGTAAATAGATTATATAGTCTGTTTTGTAAAGTGTGATCGGGTTATCTACTAGAATACTCTACTAGACATTATCTACTAGTAGCCCCGCAAAAAAAATTGTTTCGTTTAGTTTCGGGTCAATTCGGATTTTTATTTCTTTAGTTTTTCGGATCCGAAATTTGATTTGGTTCATTGGTTGGATTTCGGATCTGTCCCAATTCACCTTTATAATTTTAAGTCAAATGACTGTGCCTGTAATGCAACCCCAAACAGCCAAAAAACCCATCTGATTGGCCAGAGAACTGTCACATGTCTGATTAAGTTATATTTTGCATGAAATTCAGATGGATTCAAATTTTCTTTGAAGGAACATTCAGATTTGTTTGCATTTTGACTCGTTCTAACTCAGAAATTCGGATGCATCCAATAGTCCGAATATAACAACATTTGTATGAATATCCATTTGGAACAAAACAAATTTACATTTCTATTATCTACTGTAAGCCAATAAGGTCGGTCCTGTACAGTTTAAAAGTGTATGTAAGCCAAAACCTTTTCTTTTTAGTTTGGGATAAGGTAGGGAAAGGTAAAATCCCCTGTCAGTTTGTTGTCTTTTCCCCTTCACGTCCCATCATTGAGACACAACAAGAAAGGGCAGAGAAATTCCCCAAAATGAGAGAATTTCCCCCTTAAACCATTGTCACTGAAGCAGGTGCCCCATTTAATAGGATTTCCCCTCTTGTTCTGGGGATAACTCTAAAATGTCCTATCACTTTCAGTCTTAGTGACAATGTTCACCAGTACAAATAGGAAGGGGGAATGTCCCTAATGGGGACACAGGTAGCAACAAAAACTTGACGGAAGGTCTAACCTATTCCCACTCTATACAAAATTGAAAAAAATGTTTGCCATAACATACACTTTAAGTAGCACATTTGTTTTTACCAAAATAATTGCATGATACAAACGGTAGGGCTTCTATTAAATGGCTTCATGATGCATGTGCTCATAGGGATGCATGATGTCTAAATATAGCTTTAGCCGGAGTTCTGCTTTAAAATGAATCTGTCAGAATAGAAATAGGGAAGCTGTGACTAATTGGTTTTTGAAGCTGCATGATCTAGTGCTGTCATCTTTATCATTGCTTCATTACTAAAGTAGGGTATATACAGGTAGATTTTCGCTCAAACATTAGTATGACTATTCCCATTGAAACATTCCTTAATACCATTAGAGGCTTTGCGACTGTCGTTCAAAATTTTGTTTGATTTTTATTTAACATATGGTTTTGGAATGAATGGCGTTTTACAAACAAATATCACAACAGTGACGTTAGAATTTCATTAGATCGAGAAAAAATTTCCAACCTGCTCCTTCAAATAGTTTAATCACTGCAGCTGAAATCGTTCATCGATTTCACCAGATCAACGCTTCAAAATAGATTTTGTCAGCACTGGCAGCTTCCATTATCCTGTACTTACAAGAGAATGTGCCATCAGGATCATTTATTAGTTCAGGCCTTAAACTTTCTCCCCTCATGACCCCTGTTTGGCCAAGGAAATTTTTACGTGACCCAAGCGTCGCATGGTGTCTCTCCCCTCTTTCCCCCCAGCGTTGGTGTCTCCCCCCCCCCTAGCGTC
>NW_017306521.1:1154369-1157873 GCF_000935625.1 Nanorana parkeri | reverse complement strand
GTTGTTCGTTTGTGCTCCCCTCCCCCCCCCCCCCCCCAGCGTGGTTCGTTGTCTCTCTCCTACTCCTCTCCCCCCTACCATCGGTCGGTGTCTCTCTCTCCTCCTCCTCTCCCCCCGCCTAGCGTTGGTCGGTGTCTCTCTCCTCCTCCTCTCCCCCCGCCTAGCGTTGGTCGGTGTCTCTCTCCTCCTCCACACCCCTAGTGTCTTGGTCATTACCAACTACTACCCCCCTCCCCCTCTCCCTCCTTACCTTTACCTCCAGCAGCTGTGCTCCACTTCTGCTGGGTTAAAGAAAGCTCCGTCAATAGGAAAAAATGCAAAAAAACCCCTTCCTGCGCATACGTGCTCATGAAGGTACCAAGTGCACCGGGGGGGGTGTGACCTTAACAACTACAAATAAAAAAATCTTGCTTGGAGCCCAGGCCTCCCCGGCCACCTGGGCCCCTCACACAAGTACCGGCCTTACCCCCCTGATGGTGGTTCTGGCCAGGGATTCAGATTGCGACCCCCCCCTCCCTGTTCACTTGCGTGACCCCATATGGGGTCGCCACCCACACTTTAAGAAGCACTGTATTCGTTCAGTTTTCAAGTGCAATTACCGAAAATGCAATAACCCAAAGCAACAAATGGCAATATATTTTACTGTAGTCAGATTTCTTAGGAGATGATTTCTGTTTGGTAGCACACACTTAATCAAAATTTGCAATACTTTAATAAAGAAAAATAATTATCCATATATTAAAGGGGACCTAAAGTCACCGCACATACTTTATTTTTACATCATCAGCATTGTAATGGCTTTGCAACCAAAATCTTACTTGAAAAATCTTGTTTCCTGTTGTGAGTGTTGCCCTGCCTATCTGCTGAATAACTCTTTCAAGCTGTATTGCCTGCATGTGGTTTACTTTCAATTTCTAGGGACTAATTTACATTACATATATATTCCATTACAGCCTGCAAGCAGTGATAATGTTACATGTGGTGTGTTACCTGTACATACTATACCTCCTGCAGTTCCTCCTTCTCAGAACATCCAGATAAATAGTTGTTCAGACAGCAGGTTTTGAAAATGGGTGACACAGCAGTGCATATCCCCATACGTCCTGAATTTCTGAGAAGAAAAGAAGACCCCTTCCAGCAAAATGTATTTAGGCAATGGAGACAGTTTTGTCATTGTCCCTGTTAATGTATATGCCACAAATGATTGGTTAAAGCCAGAATTGTATTTCTTTCACCATTGCTTTACCTTTTTTATTCTGGCTTTTTAAAATAGTAAACAAGATAATTAAGAGATAAGATACAAGTTTTAGTGCAGAATAAAACTTTTGGTGGTTAAATAGTACCCTTTCATAGTCATCTGTACATCAGATCAAAAGAGGGACAGATAAATTAGGTTCCAAATAAGGGGCAATCCCAGCAGATGAGGGACAGCTGGGAGTATGTAGTGAATATGTATTGCTGCATTCAGGGCTTGTTCACACCAAATGCAGACCAGATCTGCATGAGTTTCTGCACATGCAGTGCAGTGGGTTGAGCCGCGTGTTCTTTAGTTTAAAATGGCTTTTCAGTGCGTTCCAGGGTGTTTGCATGCATTTTTGATGCGTTTGCATGCGTTCCAGAGCAGGTAAAAAAGGGCTTGCTGCAGTTTTTTTACATGCTCTGGAACTGAACGCTGCGGTGTGAACTTGAGCCCAAAATACCATTGGAATACATTGGACACAGTTTTGATCCGGTCTGTAACTGCTCTGCTCTGCTCCTGGAACGTGCTTGGTGTGAACAAGGCCTCAGGGAAATAAATGTTCAGGTTTCTTTAAATAGTACGTTTTCAAACTTCAAGATCATTTAGATTAGGAGTAGGTTAAAAATAATTAAAATTCAATGTGGACATGAATATATTTTACATTTTGAGCACATACACAAACAAAATGTTAAACATAATTTAAACTGTTCTGTTTGTAATTTGCTGTAACCAATATTATTTTATATTTCCATTGTCCTTCTAAATGGCTTTTGAATTGATAAGGAAAATAAAAAAAGGGAATAACATTACAATCTTTCCTCATTTTCCATAAACGGCAGCTTATTATTGAGGCATTAGGGAACTAGGCAAAAAAAAAAAAAAGTGGCCTAATTTACTAAAGGGATATAGACAAAAGCAGAGATAAACCACTATGGAACATTTACATTTTGGGACTGCATGAGATGGTGGATATACGCTCACATAGCAAATGCAATCTCTGAACCTGTCTAGGAAATTGCAATAAACATCCATATAATGCTAGTTTTGTGCCTTCTGTACTGATAAGGTGTTCGAAAGAATGTGAGTGTTTAATATTTTACTTTTAAAGTAAAAAAAAACAACTAACTGAATGCGACAAGCAACTCGATTACTCACGAAAGCCTGAAACACACTTTTGCACTGCAGTGTGTAATGGTAACGCACGTTGCAGTGCTATTTATTTTAAATGAAACCCGAACACATTGCCCAATGCACCTACAATGGACATGCCTTGCAGACCACCACAACACACAGTACTGCAATACCATACATTGTGGTGTGCTGTGCTGGAAACAAAATGGTGCAGGTATGATTTTTTTGTCGATCCGTGTGTGCTGGCAGTCCATTTATTTGAACTGGCTGCCTTAATGCAAAATGCGCTGATGAAGACAAAAAAATGCTTATGTGATAAGGAAAGCAGTAGGTCAAAAACACTGTTTTGTTGGAGCAAAAAAGGCAGTATATGCATAGGTAATTTTGTTATTGGGAACTTGTTCATAGGCAGTAGAGTATGTAATTGTGTATGGGTGCTTGTCATGGCCACAGTGTGATATCTGCGCATCTGCACTGTGAAACACCCAGCACTGGATCCATTAGGACTTTTTCTCATTTACTTTTTCTTTACAGTTGTCTTTAATGTGCATTTTGATGCTGGAGCATACATTCCATAGCAAAATAAACTTCTTAGTAAAGTCTTCATATGCATGCCATTTCCTCTATTCCCATATCAACACAGATACACATAGTAAATACAATGAAGATATGATCTGGTTCTGCACAGGATTGATTCACCAGTGTCCTAGGCATCCCTGGGGGTCTAGCATGGCTCTGGTGTAGTAACACCTGTATGAAGGTAGGTGGAACCTGTGGATATAATTTCCAGGTAATGTATCTAAACACTAATAACCCAGGGGGGAAGCGGGCATTCACCACTGACAGCCTAGTTAAAAAAGCCACTCCTGAACAACTAGGTTAAAAGAGCACTTATTACTGACCACCAGATTAAACTGCACTCACCACTGACCATTTGGTTAAAAGGAGCACTCATCATTTATCATCAAGTTTGAGGGGACACTCACCACTGATCACCAACCAAATGGAAAATGTTCCACTGATCACCAGGTTAAGGAGGCATTCATCACTGATCACCAAGTTAATGGTTCATTTTGAAAGACAATCTTTTGTTTTGAGCAGTGCCGGAGTTACCGACGGTGCGGCCGCACCGG
>NW_017306521.1:1151341-1154313 GCF_000935625.1 Nanorana parkeri | reverse complement strand
CAGCACAGTTGCCGGCCGCTGGATAGCACCGGATCGGTATCCAGCGGCCGGCGGGCCCCCAGTCTCTGCGCCGGGGGTGTCAGTTTGCCCCGGCAAAAGCAGAAGCGAACTGACCGTGCGGCCGTCACCGCAGCTTCCGGTCAGCCTGCCCACCCGCATCAGACCTGGCTCTCCAATTGGCCGCCGCTTGCTCCTGAAGGGGGTCCTAAGGATCACACAGAGCTCCTGGGATTTGTACATGTTTTAATGTATGATTTTGTTTTTATAAATAAAGGGATGCACCAATACCATTTTTGCAAGTACTGATACTTGTCCAAGTACTTACAGATACAAGTACTGGTACATTTTTGTTTATTGCCATGTGACAGTTTTTCTAAAACAGTATCGACTAATGATTTCAGTACAGTGGTGGAGTGCCAGAGCTAGGTCCCAGCTACAACTGCTGCAACCCTGGTAGTTCTCATGAAAATGCCAAGTATCGGCATTGGTATCTGAAAAGTATCGGTGCATCCCTAGTGTGTGTGTGTGTGTATGTATATATTAAAAATAATGCAATCTATAAATGCATAAAATGTTTTATGTTTGTTAGCGTTTAAGAGTAAAGCTCCCTGCCTTTTGTCTCTTTCTGTTTGTCAGGTTTAGAAAGCATTTGTCTGCATATGTATAAAGTATAAATTATTAATACCTTTTATAAAAAGTTTATTTTCTGATAGTTTTCCTCTAGGTTTTTCTAATTATATATGTTTATGAGCCTGAAGTACACTAAAGTGCTGCCGCAACTTGGTAGATAAAATAACCAGGTCCAATTACATTACAGTCAATAAATCAAAGTTACTTAGGTGAATTGAGTTCACTGTGTCCCAAGCATAATAAGATATTCGGAGCTGGACCATTCCCAGGAGCTGGAAATTTAACCCGGGTGCTTGATGGATTACACATTCCAGAATGTGGAATGTTAACAGCAATGTGAATTTTTTTGTTTGGTACGATATCTGAGAAATATTGTTGTATAATAAATTACCAGTTAAATATTTTGCTACTTAGTTGTATCAGCTTTATTTACAAACATGCCTCTGTAATTATAGTTTATTGACTGTGGTAAGGTTCTCTCGTCAGTTATACTCTAACAAATATTGAACCGATACCTGCACAATAATCTTACACTGAACTGTTCATGCATACTATATCTGTATTTTTTTTTTATAGTGAACTCTCGTGTGAGACAACGGCCGGTTTTTACTTGTTTTATCAATAAATGTTGGTATTTACTTCACCATGAGGAGTTCCCTTTGATTCTTTTACCATATATGGAACATCATTCGTAAATATTTGGGAGGAAACACTGAGAATTCCATGATCCATGATCGACTTCAGATACCGACAGAGTCTTAAAACATTATCTATGTGGTGAGTGCGCATTGCCCATGGGGCTTTGTGTGTGACACTGGGAGGATCACCAAGCACAAGCACTTTATACGTTTTTGGATTTGAAGAATGACTTATGAATTTTGATCACTAAGCACAAGCACTTTATATGTTTTTGATTTGAAGAACGACTTATGTACTTTGGTTGTTTTTTCACATTTATCACTGACAGAATTTATTGTTTTTTTCAGCCACATTTATTTAGTCACATTTATATCTGGATGGTTGATATCCAGTCTTTATAATCATGTTGGTTTATTAATTTATTATATTAATTTCACATCACTTTTTTTTTACACTGTATTTGTAATATCAGGGTATTTAGCGCCGCATAATTACCATCCATATTTCTATGACCCCTGTGTCTGTTCTGTGGCAGCTGTATTACCTATATTAGGCTTTATTTTCCATAAGCGCAGATCTATAGACATATACATTTACAGGCATATACAGCATTTTTTTTAAGGGTGCACCCTTAAACTGCTGTTGATTATAGATATGCTGGGAGTTAGTGTGGTAGCTGTTTGTTTTAATGTTGATTTAAACATTTGTCAAATAAATGTGAAGTTTTATGGGATGCTTTTTCCTCTGGTAGTCTTTCTCTTATTCAGTGGCATAGATTGGTATTTTCCATAGTAGTCACACATTAGAGGTTTCCTGTATATAGTAATTGTAACTTCTACCTAGTAACTCTGAACTCCGTTTTTTCTATATCTACTCTCGACTGTTTTGCAGTCCCAGTGAGCCCAATTTGGTAGCGTGTTCTTTTCTCTGCTGCAATTAAGTTACACTTACAGGTCTTGTCCCTCCCCCAACCTTTGAATAGACAGTGTAAGAATAAGCAACATGCTGATGAGTTCAACTGTCATCCTGCTTTTTCCTTCTATCAGTATGCTCTTTCCTTCTATCAGTATGCTCTTTGTTAGCATATGAGCACTGCAGCACAATTGAATGATGTGCTATTTCTTCCTCTCCCAGTCTTTGCTCTGTTGTACAGTGAAATGCAAGAGGCTGGTACTAAGCCACATTTAGGTACTTACACCGCTTGTATTTATTAAAATACATATGTTGATGTATTAATGAATACAGGGCTGCATTTTTTCTGTTTTCTCTATCTGCCTATAGTTCGGCTTTAAGATAAATCAGGTGTATGTGCCTTTGGACAGTTGCTAATTCTTTTTACTTACAGGGTTATTCAAAAAAGGGTGAAGGGTTTGGAGAAGGCAGAAGAAGTGAACAATCTAGGACAAAATAGCTGATTTGGAAAAAAATCTTCAATTCAGCTCACTCTCCAGTTCAGCTATGTTGTCCTAGATTGTTCCATTCTCCTGCCTTCTCCAATCTCTTCACCCTTTAGTGAATAGACCTGTTATCTTTCCAGATATTGCTAGAATTATTTAACTGCCTGGGAGGTTTTCCCTGAAAACTATATATCTCTATCTCTCTCTCTCTCTCTCTCTCTCTCTCTCTCTCTCTCTCTCTCTATATATATATATTTGTATATATATATATATAATGTGTGTATGTTTATATATATATATTATCCA
>NW_017306521.1:1099582-1149379 GCF_000935625.1 Nanorana parkeri | reverse complement strand
ATATATTTGTATATATATATATAATGTGTGTATGTTTATATATATATATTAACCAGAACGGGTGGATAGAAGTAAATCAGAATGGTCATGTAAATGAAATATGATGCACTAGTAGAGTTTGGAAATTGGCGGCAGAGATTGCATTTCCTTGTCTGCCAAAGTATATAATTGGGTCAGATGGCTAATTCTGAATGTCATACAGCTTCCAACATTTGTTTGTCACAGTCATATACATTCCTGATCACAATACCAGGTAGCTGTTGGGTGATTTTGAATTATACAGTAATGTGTGGTTTTTTATGATTCCAGAATTCCTCTCATTGTTTTGTAGAGTTGCTCCAGCATCAGAAACCTAAAATATAACTCCCAGGTGAGACAAATGAGGCATGTATATTGTGACTGTATGATTGCACATTTGTTTTTTCGTTTATGGCTAGGTGATTTTAGTTACTGTTACCTGCAAAAGCATACTTTTACTGTCAACCCTGGAAGTAAAAAGCCAAATATAGCGTACTGTATCAAACAAATAGGAAAGCCATCACACTTTGCAAGACTTTTATGAAACCATAATATATTTTTGGCATATACTTGTTTTTCCAAAAGCCACATACATTTAGTTATCCAAATCTACAAGTACCAGCCAAACCTACAAAAACAGTGTGGATTTCTAGGTGCCAATGCTATTAGTATTATATGCCCTGAAAAACTCCTGATTGTGTTTGGGGCAGCAGTAGGAACCCCTAAACTTCAAGGAAGCTAATTTCTATCTTTAGGAAACCTGAACTTGAACTACAAACAGCTGAGATATGACCACTGTGAGGGATGGAATTGGGAACTTTCCTCTAGAGTCCTAGAAATCCAAGGTGACGGTCTTGTAACAGAATAAAGATATAGTAACCCTTTGCAACATGTATGAAAACGAACCTTGCAGTAAAAATTGAAAGTCTGCATATTTAGTGAGGGCCCTTTACCCCATACCAAAACAATGCACTATAATTAAAAAAAAAAGTGTGCAAAAATACATAAAATATTTAGCTTACCCTGGCTTCTGCCAGATATGGGGTACTCTGCATTTCCCTGGATCTCATCAGAAGGATGGTGAGGGCACCCCCTGCAGTAAGCCAAAGGAAAGGTGTTAACCTACTTTTTGTACTCACCATTTTTTTTTCTAATTTAAGTGCAACCTTCTGGCATCAGGGAGGGAGCCCTCCTTACTTGTAGTGCAAGGTCTGCAAAAACAATATATTATTATACTTATTATTGCTGGTGATTAAGCTACCAGTTATTTACTTTGGCATTCTATATTGTATGTCAGCCTCACTGTGATCAGACATGTGTTATCGGTGTTCTGTGTGCAAGGTTTGTCTTGGCCTTAATAAAACCTTTTGAATCACTATTGGTGTCTTGGTGGGAGTCAGGTTTAGTTTAGAGAAGGTCACCACTGAGCACTGGGGAACAACTGAAGGATCCAACAAGCAGCTACTTAGGATGTAAAACTCCACATGGGGATATCTTTCAGGATCCTCCTGGCCCCTTCCACAGAGTGGTCACCACATCTTACGAGCCAAGTCAGCAGGATGAACCCTGCTACTGCTGTCAAAGTGGTGTGAAGAGCAGAATGGCCAATTAAAGCTAAGTGTAGTAATCGACATTGTTAAAGGGTATTATTCATATAGGGATTATGTATGCATGTGATGAACATAAGTGATGATTGATTTTCTATATGTACATTTGTTCAGTATGGGAATATACGCAATGAGATTAGAGTCTGTGGTTCAGGTTGTATTTGCTATACATCTGTTACTGATCAAGCAGAAATGCTTAGAACCTCCCACATTCCTTATTATCAAGAAAGACTGTGAAATATTCTAAATCAAAGTTTATGAAGTGTTTACAAAGTATGTATTATATCTCTTTATTGCAATATTTCTTGATTAAGTTATTCATATAAGAAAGAACATTGTATTATGTATAAATATTGGTCTTTGTAACATTATATAGTTTATTATTGCATTCAACACAAGAATCCTCTATTCCCATCCCCCTTGAAACCTTATGGTTTGTCTAAAGTTTCAGATTACACTTGGACCTAGATGGCCGGAGAGGAGGGGGGGGTCTGGAGCACAAAGGACTCACACTGACACACACGCTGACTTGCTGGACACACACTCGGACACACGCGGTCATGGAGGGACACACAGACACACAGACATGAGACTAACATTTTAAACACATACACAAGAACTTATTAATACATCTACATATTTCTATACTTTAGTTTTATGCTATTATTTTGTAATCATTTGTAACTTTGTAATTAAACACATTTATGAGTTTCAAGCAAGAACGGAAGCTATTTTTCCTCTTTTAAACTTTTCACCCTAAGAACAAGAATATGAATATGACATAAAAATATAACACCATATATCATATTCAACAGACATCCTCAGTGAGGCAGGGGCAGAAGCAGATCAGTCAAACAGTTGCTGCCTTAGCAACTGATCGTTGAGCGTTTGTCCTAGATGCAAAGGTAGAGCATGACACCTCCCACATATATGCACTTTTATAGTTGAGAAAAGACGTTCTGACCTGTTCCTGGGGTGTGATTCTGAAACTGACAAGCAAGGTACAGCTAATTCAACTGAACCCACTGGCAGGCAGCCCAGAAAGTTAAAGTCATACAGTGCCTGACCCAGAATTGATTCCGGCAGCTTCTGCAGCATCCCCAAGATACCCATCTACCTCCTTTTCTATGGATCTGTGAAAACTTTACCCCACCTGTCAACTAAACATAAGAAAAGTTGTGGCTCTACTCGAGGAAGGAACCTATACCATTTGGGAAAGAGGGTTTCAAGACCTGGACAGACCAAGCAGCACAAGCTATGCATGAATGTTAGGTCTTGGACACCATGAAAAGACAGAATAATTTAGAGTCTGCAAGCACATGCTTTTTAAAATCATTCAAAACCTTGAGAGACAATCTGGGCTGCACTATTGCTGAAGCTCTCCCAGAGACCTACAGAAGTCTGTCTTCAGAAACACAGTCCAAGTGCATGAACCCAAGACTGCAAAACTTGTTGAAGTGACTTCATGAGAAGTTAAAGCCATCCTTAAAGAAATATCAGTTCTGCCAACTGTCTGTAAAAGCAACCCGACTCAACCTCAAGTTAAATGGCCTAGAAAGTCATGGGAATCAATACAGGGAGAGTAGTCTGACCAATGTTGACAGGCCTTCCAACGGCTATAGTGACGCCTAACTCAAACCCCTGTTCTGGCCTCTGCTAAGCCTTACAAACTACACATGAATGCCAACACAGAGGGACTCGGTGGAATACAATGGACATTTTAGGCATGTGGCCTATGTGAGTTAAACCCCACCAAGAAGAATTACCCAGTCAAAAACTGGAGTCCTTGACTCTGAAGTGAGTTGTGGTAGACAAACTGAAAGACTACTGGAGCGGAATTGTAAATCAAGACAACAGTCTGCTCACCTACATTCTTGGCCTATATTCTGCCAAACTGGACATCATGGAACACTGGAGGCTAGCAGTTTTTGTCTTAAATTTCTGTCTGAAGTATTTTCTGAAGTATAGTTGGAAACAGAGATGCTGACACCCTGTCCAGAAAAACGACCCAACACTGAAGCCTCTGAAGAAGAATGTATATGACTGATGTTGCGGGAATCCGAACCCCGTGTCTGGGAGTTGAAAATCGAGTCAGAGAAGTGGCGGGGGCTGAGGCTAATAGGGCTATTGGAGCTCATAGAGTCACTGCTGATTCATAAGGAATGGGATCAGTTGCAGCTTCATGACAGGTTGATTAATCTATCGATAGACCCCCGCTGACGATTCTAAAAACTAGTTGCAGCTATTCATCCCTGAGAAACATAGGGCACTGTAATACTGGCCCTACATGACAAGCATGGTCACCTAAGATCAGAGAAAACGTTTAAAATGGTCAGGGATCAGTTCTACTGGCCTTGCATGAGGACTGAAATTGGGAGCTTCTGTCATTCCTGTTTATGATGCATACACAATATGCTACCCTCCAGAGCTGCCCGAGTAGTTTAATCACACCTTACGAACATGCTTGGGACACTTACAATGAAAAAGGAGCATGGGAGCAGATACTGCTCAGGAGTTGTCCACGCTTAATATTACAGAAAATTACAAAGTACTCTCTTATCTTTCGGAGAGAGGCTCCTCTATTGATGGACCTGGCAATGAGAAGCTCAGTTGATCTAACAAAGGCTACACCAAAAACATCTCGCACCATTACCCCAAATTTTCTGTACCCCCTATTCACATATCTTCTGTTTTTTTCTAAATCCCTGTCTGTGTTTTGCTTGACCAGATGTCACTTGTCATTTGTAACCCCTGCTGCTGATAGTATGATCCAGCAAGGGGAACACATTTTGCTGCCTGTAATTCTGGAAGGCAGTAGTGGCCTTCTGAGAAAAAAAATATAACAAACATAAAAAAATTAAAAATTAAATAGCATTGGGAATTTTTTATATATATAGAATCCTTTAAAAGCATCCTCCCCATGTTGAGGACATGTGGCCTGGTATGGTGCGGGGCAGGTGCACGATCGCACACCCCTTCCTGCTCTGCCAGGCTGCTGCTCGGATCAAGGGTCTGGTAAGGGATTTCAGGGGGTCCCCACATTTTTTGATTGGCTGACCGAAGGCCGATCGAAAAATGGCCGACCGAAGTCCCCCCTAAAATTTATACCAGACCTTAAGGGGTCTGGTATGAATTTTGAGGGAAACCACACGCTTTTTTTTTTTAACACTTCTCAGTTAATTTCCAAAAATTCGGATGCATCTGAATTTTTGGTACTGCAGAATTCGTATTAGTCTAAATTTGTTATTTTTTGTGTTTTCGTAAATTCAGATGCATCCAAACATCCGAAAATGCTGATATTCATCCGATATTTTTGATGTCTAATTGTTTTTTTTTTTATTTTACATTTAATTTGGTGTAAATACAGCAGCATCCCAATCAGATTAATTCCAACTTGAAAAAAACTTTATAGGTAGTTTTGCCTTCAACACCAGATTTTTTTATCTAGCAGTAACCGGCCTGAACTGAGTGGTAGAAATAGCAGTCACAACAGATTTAAACAGATTTAAAAGCTATAAGAAAGTTTACTCATCCAAAAAAATATACAGCTGAAGTCTTCAACCTCATACCTATTGGTCGGTTGTGAAAGAATTTTATAGAATATTTTGTGATCTTTTTTGCAGTATCACACTGTTTAATAAACAGCAACTGAAGTTGTTTCTGACATACACAAAGGGTAGTCATAAAAATAACTTTTGGATCTATTCACTGTGAACACGGAGGTGGGTACACACATGTAGTATAAACATTTGTTTTGTTTGATTAAACGTTTTTAGTTTTCATTCATTTCATTTGAAATACTTTTTTTTTACTGTTGTTGGGGCTTTGTGTAAATATTAGGGGTCCAAATAGACCCCTGACATTTCCCTTTTAAAATAGAAAAGAAATTGAGGACACAGAGAGCTCCATTTCTTTTTCAGCAGCCTCAGCACTCAGTGAATGGGAAGCACTCAGTACACAGGCTTTCCATTCATTCAGACACTGATTGTGAAATATTTACTATCAGCCATTTCTGAATGGGGAGGAGCCTCTGTACTGAGTGCTTCTCCCCATTGAGGAAATCTTGAATGAACAGACTGTGATGTAAATCACATCCTGTTCATTCATAACTGGAGACACATAGTACTATGTGTCCCCAGTTATTTACAAACACTGGAGTGATCAGACGGTCGCTCCAGTGTTTGTCCTTCACACAAAGAGGACCAATGATATTTACCGATCCCCCGCTCTGCCACGTACAGAGCCGCTGTCATCCTGAAACTGACAGGATGACAGCGCCTCCTCTCTCCTCTCCGCTCTGCCATCCTGACAGCTGCGGGCGCGGCTTCTCTCACGCTCGGCCATCCTGACAGCAGGCAGCCCTCCCTCCTGCGCCCCCCGAGGAGCGCTGTCATGTCGGATAGTCAGTGCCCAGCGGTGAGGAGAGAAGCCGCCCCGAGGACGAGCTGTGTCGGCCGCCTGGTGCCTTTGTTGCCATGGCCCCCTGTGTGGCAGCACAGCTTGCACACCCCTAAGGCCGGCCCTGGGTACACAATGACATGGAACCCTAACGCACTGCAATCCACAGTTATGTTTCACAATACAGAACAGTGAGAGGGGGTAGCTTACCACACTGCAATTCATTGTAATAATTTTAGCACAATGCAGAACTTTATAATACTGTATATTGCACAAGTTGGCAGCACTATATGACAGCAACTACCTCTCCCTGCAAACAACATTCTTTCAGCTGTCCCTATCTATTCCACGTCTCTTCCAACACACAGTGGCAAAAGGCTGGTGGGCGACCTGACTTTTATAGGAAGGGGTAGCCACATAAGAAAATCGCCATTATTGGCCCTGCTAAGCCACTTGACCACAGTTCTAAAGCCAGGAAGGGCATGATTGGTAATTGTTTGCTATGGTGGCAAACAATTCTATTACTTATCCATTTTCCAGAAATGCTATGCTATGTTCAAACTCATGTTTGACTTGCATACCCCATAGTGTACATTTGCTGTCCCCTCAAAATAACTCAGCCATTCATGTCTAAACCGCTGGCAACAAAAGTGAGTACACCCCTAAGTGAAAATGTTCGAATTGGGCCCAATTAGCCATTCCCTCCCCGGTGTCATGTGACTCGTTACAAGGTCTCAGGTGTGAATGGGGAGCAGGTGTGTTAAATTTGGTGTTATCGCTCTCACACTCTCATACTGGTCACTGGAAATTCAACATGGCACCTCATGTTGGCCTTGTTCGGCTCTCATGGGAGACCCGAACGTCCCGGATCGCCTCTGTAGTCGGGCCGGTCACAATCAGGCAGCGGCGGTGACCTCTAAACAGGCAGATTAGATGGCCGCTTGCAGGGGCCTCCCGGGGTCCTAGCGAGGTGCAAAGACTGTATCCAGCTTTTGACATGTTCCGCCATTAGCATAGCAGGAAAGCTGTGGTCTCAGGGGGGCTTAGCAGGATTTGTGGTGAGCTCTGCGGGATCTATGGTGGGCAGAGCCCACCACAGATCCTGCACAGGCCCCAGACCCTGCAAAGCCCCCCACAGATCCTGCACAGCCTCCTGGAGGCCCTGCAGTCTGCAGAGTCTCAGGGGGGCTGTGCAGGATTTGTAATGGGCTCTGCCCACCATGGGGCTGCAGAGCCCACACAGATCATGAAAACCCCACACAAGTCCTGCAAAGCCCCTCACAGATCCTGCAGAGACCCCCTGAAACCCTGCAGTCTGCCAGATATCAGGGGGGCTGTGCATAATCTATGCTGGGCCCTGCCAGCACAGTGCTCCTACCTTACACGGGAAGCCCAGCCTTCACTGCTGCCTCGGCGCCCAATCGTCTCAGCTTCGACTGGCCCCTTGGCGACGCCTCCTCCATCGCGGTCTCTGCCTTTGCCTCCTCAGTCTTCACAGGCCTCTTCCATCTCCCCCTGTCTCCGCCCCCTGTCTCATGCCACTCCGTCCCTGTCTCCTCACGTCCTCTTTCATCTCCGCCTCCATCTCCCTCTGTCTCTGGCCCGGTCTCATGCCGCTCAGTCCCATGTCTCCTTCTGTCCTCTTTAATCTCCGCACCCATCTCCCACTGTCTCCACCCCCTGCCGCTCCATCTCCCTTCTCCTCCTGCTCGCTCGCCCGCCCGCCGATTTCTCCCCGTCGACATTAGACAGCTCGGCTGCCTTAACGTTTTGGGGCCTGAACGTGGGCTCACGTGCCAGCAGAAAGGGCCTCGCGTGCCATAGGTTCGCCACCACTGGCCTAGGCTATAAGAAGATTGCCAAGACCCTGAAACTGAGCTGCAGGACGGTGGCCAAGACCATACAAAGGTTTAACAGGACAGGTTTCAATCAGAACAGGCCTCGCCATGGTCGACCAAAGAAGTTGAGTGTACATGCTCATTGTCATATCCAGAGGTTGTCTTTGGTAAATAGACGTATGAGTGCTGCCAGCATTGCTACAGAGGTTGAAGGGGTGGGGGGGTCAGCCTGCCAGTGCTCAGAACATACGCCGCACACTGCATCAAATTGGTCTGCATGGCTGTCGTCCCAGAAGGAAGCCTCTTCTAAAGATGATGCACAAGAAAGCCCGCAAACAGTTTGCTAAAGACAAGCAGACTAAGGACATGGATTACTGGAAACATGTCCTGTGGTCTGATGAGACCAAGATAAACGTATTTGGTTCAGATGGTGTCAAGCGTGTGTGGTGGTAACCAGGTGAGGAGTAAAAAGACAAGTGTGTCTCGCCTACAGTCAAGCATGGCGGTGGAAGTGTCATGGTCTGGGGCTGCATGAGTGCTACCGACACTGGGGAGCTACAGTTCATTGAGGGAACCATGAATGCCAACATGTACTGTGACCTACTGCCACTGCCTTGCTAAAGAAGCTGAGGGTAAATGTGATGGACTGGCCAAGCATGTCTCCAGACCTAAACCCTATTGAGCATCTGTGGGGCATCCTCAAACGGAAGGTGGAGTGGAAGAGGACTCCAGTGGCAACCTGTGAAGCTCTGGTGAACTCCGTGCCCAAGAGGGTTAAGGCAGTGCTGGAAAATAATGGTGGCCACACAAAATATTGACACTTTGGGCCCAATTTGAAAATTTTCACTTAGGGATGTACTCACTTTTTTGTTGCCAGCGGTTTAGACATTAATGGCTGTGTGTTCAGATATTTTGAGGGGACAGAAAATGTACAGTGATTCACTACTGATGGATCCAATACTCATTTGTTGTGGTAGGGCACTCAAAGAGCAAAATGCAACACAGGAAATATTATAAGGCAACCAATTTCTCATGGTGGGTGGCCCACCTTTATTAAGGCGTCAATTTTGTACAGTATTAAGTTCAATATATAAGTAGGCATGTATTCAACATCTCTAGAATATTGCTAGAATACTGTTTGTTAGTTTTTTATTTTGTTTTTGTTTGTAAAATATAATTTTATTTCCGTCCTCATCCTAACATTGTTATACTAATATTCAGTCCTTCCTTAGCTCTAAACATTCCATGCAAATAACTCAGAATACATATTTTAATTATGAAATGTATTGTTATATTTGTTCCTAGTAACACCTCATTCTCATTAAATGAGGCCTAATATAACTGTCATAATATTACTTGTGGTTGCCTAACAGTCTTTTTAAGGCCAAGAGTTTATAATGGCATTTTACCACTAATAACACCACATTGCAGCTATAATGAGAAATTTTACGAAACTGCTTGTCCTCTAAATACATGTTATACACATTGCTCGCTTCCTAACAAGGCATTATATGGGTTTAAGGTATACACGCTTTACTTAATCTCAGTAATGTCCGGTCAGTTAGATATGCTTATTATTTTCGGTACATGAAACAAGCTACTGCAAATCTGTGTTCTATTTTTACATGTAGCTGTGGTTCTTAAGTTATCTAAAATGCATGTGGATCTGTTAAAGGGATTTTACACTTATGCCGAGGAATCTCTAAAAGCAGAGTCTCTAAAAGCAGAGTCGGCTGACTGAAGACAGCCGATGTACGGCTGATTTTAGCCGATGTATGGCTGAAATCAGCCGTACCAGCCAGAAGTGAATAGCCGAACAGCGTTCAGCTTACTTCACTTCGGCTGGGTTATTCACTCGGCTGCCTTCGGCAGCTTTGTGAATAACCCTGTAAATTGGCATTTTTTACTGAATGAGATTTTGGGACATAATCACCAACTAGAAAATTGAACATATTACATACAGTATGTTAAAAAAGTCTGTACTTTAGTATGCTATTTTACAGCCCTGAAAAACTTATTTGTACTGACTAGTAAATCAGTTTTTCCCTTAGGGTCAAACACAATGATGTGCTAGTATACAGTATATTCTACATTGCATTTAATGAGTAGTGATGAGATTACTGCTAAAAGGGGGGATTGAGTCTTGAATAACAGTTCTTTGCTCCTCTTGACAATGCACTCGACCATCTGCCAAAAGCATGTGTGTTCATCGAAGTCTTATTGAGCATGACACTTGTGTGTTATAATGATACGGAGTTGGCCAAGTAATGTTTTGAGGTTCACTGATTTGACAAGATTTCCATAAAAAAAACCCGTGATTTAAATCTTCTAGGAAAACAGTCATATTTCAATATAACGTGGAAATATGTCTGTATGTCAGCCTAGCAATGCACATGGTTCTAGGAGCCCAGTTAAGAATAATGTATCCATATACCTGACAAAGAACTATGCTCTATAACAACCAACTAGCTTGCAACTATCTTTTTACAGCAGAGGTGTAGGCACTAGCTCATTCTTTGCTTGCTCTTAGCAGCCACTAGCAGTAACTTATAGAGTTTGGGTGAGATGGCCATAGTTCCATTGGGGCAACCTATGGCTTGAAAGTGAAGCAGTTGTCAAAAGACTTGTGACAGTGAAAACAAGCTACAGGGTATAACTAGCTGGGTGTGGATGGTGGCAAACGGTTAGAAAGGATTTATAGTGCAGCTACTGGTGTGAATGCAGCCTAAATGTCAGACCGTGATAACGTCACGGACTGAGAGACTGTTCTGCCCAGACCACTATTTGGACCTCTGCTCGATGAACAATTTACTCACCACACCTTACATTCTAATCCATTACCCCTGACCTATGTTATTGGATGCAGTCTGTCTGCATCTGGGGTTGTACTCTGAGGCAGCGTTGCAAAAAATCTCTTTAACGCATTTCCTCATGGTGACTGCCTCCACTGCTTTGCACATTTGTGTTGTATACCGTTTTACATATCTGCCATGACATTGTGTAAATCCCTGCTATGTTGAGGAAAACATGAGCAGGGACAGTAATGCAAGTCCTAGGCTTAAGCAGCACCCTGTCCCTATGCACAAATGTAAACAATGGGTTCCTTGCCAGAAAAGGCCAACAGGTCGGACATTGGCTTTGCAGAGGGGGTGGCTTCTGTTTGCATTATAAGCACATGGTTCTCTACCCATTGTTTACAATTTTTCTTACAGAGATTGCATACCTGAGGGTGTCAAACTAGAAATGCAACTAAAACCTCTGATTTTAATGCATACTGTTGGCAGGGCTACTTGTTTGGTTGCAGGCTGGCTGGCAGGCTGAGGCCGGGGAATTTTTGTGTTTTGTATACCTGAAGGTGTAACTTGGAAAATTGCCATGTATTTTATTTATACATTTAAAGGACTATGAACGTTTTACACACTGTATGATTGTACAAAGGTAAACTGTAACCTTTATTATACAAAAGAAAGGGTAACTATAAAAAAATAAAATAAACAGTCAAAGTATGAATTATAAAAATGCTTTGGCCATATCAGGTTGTGTTGCTTGTTTGAATCACATATAATTATTTCCGCAAATGCAAAAAAAAAAATCTTTGTTTACAAATAATGGTAATAACATATCAGTAGAATGTAGACTAGAATACACAAGACTGTGTCTTTGAAATTCCCTTCGGACCCAGATTGTCTACACTCAGTGGAAATGATTCCTATACAAGGCACAGTGGTCCATGCCAGGTTTATAGTGACAACTGTGATTTCTTTAAGTCGGTTTAGTATCACAGCTATTTACCTACTGCTGCCCCCTCTTACAGCTAACTGCAAAGCCAGTGTTATATCAAAGAAAGGATCCTCAGCATCCCTTTAGATGCCTACAGTAAAAGTGTACATGGATGTTGCTGTATGTACAAACCCACAAGATACGGTTGTCCTTGTCTTATGTAAATGGCTGCACTATGAAACTAGTAGGAGGATGGTGGTTACAGCCCTGCAGTTATTCAGTTATTCCTCAGAGGCGATTGCTCTAAGGATCGGAGATCTCTATGTGCAATGAAGGGCTTGTGGAACTTTTAATTCTTTTCCCTTAACATTTCTGCTGAATGAGAAGTAATTATAGTGTCTGTGTTATAGAGGTACCAATGAGAGTTGGAGAACTGTACAGTTATAAAATGAATAGTTTTCCGTGCGTGCTTGAGAAGTTTCCAACCATATTTTCATGTTATGTTTGCCCTGTGAGATGTTTTAGGGATTCTGTGATTTAGGACACAATGTGATATCAGCATATTAATTTTGTTATTTAAGTAAAACAACCAGCAATTAAAGCATGGGTTAGGGTCTTGGGCAGGCTCCCACCTGCAATTGCAAAAGTGTATAAAAAAACCTATTCATACTATTTCTGTGTTTGGGGAGGACCCAGAAGAGCCTTTGGGGTCATTATAAGCAGTGGCGGAACTACCTCCATAGCGACCCATGCGGGCGCTGTGGGGCCGCCACAGAGGGGGACCAGGTCAGGAGCAAGATTGTAAGCTTCCCGGCCGGGTCCTGGGATAGGAGCGCACACAGCGGCTGCCCTGGGCACAGCAATGTGGAGGGTGAGGGGAGCGTGCCGGTGGCCGCTGCCGGCCGGACAGTGGCCGGTGAACAGAACACATGCAGCCGTACTGGGGCTTTGGCCATGAGGATGCACAGAGCAGCAGCCTGATCAGAGAGATCCACTACTGGCTGTGCTGCGAAGAACTTAATCTGATGGGGGGAGATCTCTGCTGCATTTTGTGTGTGGGCGGGGGGTAATTTCTGTCGCATGTGGGGGGGATTTCTGTCTGCTGCATGCCGGGGAGATCTAAAGCATGTCAGGGTGAACTATTGCCTGTAGGGGAGATTTGTTGCCACAGCAACAATATGGTTGCCGTCAAAGGGCTAGGGTCTATGGTGGGCTATGCGTGTTCCAGTGTTCTATCAAAGTTTGTGACTGCATTAGAATGTGTGACCGGTCACATGGTCACACATTTTAACGTAATCCCGCCCAGTTTTTTGGCGGTGGAATGTGTGACTCGTCACACATTTTAATGTAATGATGCCCACTTTTTCGGTGGTGGATTATGTGACCGGCAAAAGGTGAAGAATTCCAATGTTTTCTCAGCTGTTCCAGATCGGCATCGCAGATCGTATATGTAGGAGAACCGATCTGCCGTTGAACAGCTGATCGGTCGTGAAATGTCACTTTTATCAGACTTTGTGCGTGTGATCTCACAAAGTCAAGATTTTGCTATGGGGCCCTGTGATTTCTAGTTACGTCCCTGATTATAAGCCATCTATAACTAAAAAAGTATGCTCCCTTCTGAGTTTTGAGTGCTACTTGATGAGATCGAACTGCGGACAGTGATGTAATCTAGTACCCCGAATCAGTAAGAAATACTAGAGCAAGTATCTAGTTGAAACACAAAGGGGGTTATTCACAAAGCTGCCGAAGGCAGCCAAGTGAATAACCCAGCCGAAGTGAAGTGAGCCGAACGCTGTTTGGCTATTCACTTCAGTCTTATTCGGCTGATTTCAGCCGTACACCGACTAAAATCAGCTGTACATTGGCTTCCTTCAGCTGCCTTCGGTCAGCCGATCGAACATCTGGATCAGTTGAGCCAAAGCTTCGGCAGCTGAGACCCTCGGCGTGTGCGCCCCCGCTGAGACCCTGGGCGTGTGCGCCCCCTCTGAGACCTTCCATCCAAGATATCAGGCCGGCAACCCGGAGCACAGCTGCAACACAAAGTATGTAGAAAATTCATATACTATTATTCTACATTGCTGTATAATGTATTACTGGGATTTGTAGTCCTCTATAGCTGATGGTATTAGTCTGCATTGCTATATAATGTATTGCTAGTATTTTAGTTCTCTATAGCTGGTATTATTTTGCATTGTTATATAATGTATTGCTGGGATTTGTAGTCCCTCTACAGCTTGAAATCAATATTTGTAAAACATCATTAATAATATATTTAATGGCATATTCCTTTTTTTTATTAGATTAGAATAGTCATGATAGGATACATTTTTTAAGTAACTGCAAAAAATAAGTAGCTCTTGGACTTTTTAAATACCTCCTTTCCAAATAATATTTGATTTGCACAATACTAGGTTACCAACAATTAACATTTTTAAAAGACACCAGGAATCTCGCTCTCTCTCTCTCTTATTCTCCCTCTCTCTCTCTTTCTCTCGCTCACTCTCATTCTCTTTCTCGCTCTCATTCTCTCTCTCTCTCTCTTTTATTTTCTAAGAGAATAAAGATGAAACCCATATGAGCAAGTGCTCCATTTTTGGGTAAAAGTCTTTGTAGAGCAGAAGATTGCCTCTTGTTTTATTAATGAATAACATTTCTTTATCTAAGTCCTGGAAAGAAACATTAGGAAATTGTCGTTTTTCCACATCTACAATAAGCCATATCATATCCGATCAGTGTGGAAAGAAAAAAACTCAGTAAAAGTGACCAAATCCAGCCCTTAGCAGAGTCCTAAAGTGAACAACTGATCTGCAGCAAAGACAGTCTGGCAGGGACCAGCAAGAAGCATGCACATCTAAAGGGATGCCAGAGATGCGTCCTTTGATATAACACAGGAGCTCTTGACTCCTCCAAGTCATTGAGCAGCTAGCAGCGCTGGAGACAGGAGGAGGTAACCGACATCAGCAGGGAAGCTCAGCTCTGCTTCTCCCTCCCCATCACGTCCTGTCCTCTTCTTCACCCTGTGCATTGTAGCTTCAGGCATCTGTGATAAAATCATGGAAACTCCTGTTTTTTTCCCCATTTTCATCTGTGGCTTTGTTCTTCACTATTGAGCATTTTGTGTGTCTCTTTAGTTGAGTCCTGTATCAGCAGCCCTGTGTATGGCACAAGTGCATAGAGATCAGTCTGTCGGCGAGGCTTGGATGGCTGGCCGCTGCGATGATCTAATTCTCATCTAGAGTCTGGAAGGACGGAGCTGTCAGGAATGTGGTCTATGATGCCTCTCTTCGCAAATGCCTGCAGGTTGTTATTAATGCTCCGAGCAAAACTTGGGCAGCGCTGATTCAACTCGCTGAGGAAGAGCCTAGTGTGTCTAGAGATGAGCAGATCCTTGTGCTGTGGATGATATTGGTCCTGGTTGGGTTTTGGATAACTGTCGTTTGTTTCCATTGAACGGTGCAGACTGTATAAACAACGTGCCTTGGGAACTAAGCTACTTTTGCCCTGGTCAGGATTTTGTCAGCAGCCTACAGGGGTGGTCTTGCTCTGCCTCCTCTCAGGTGTTGTCTGGATTAACTAAGAAAACTCTACAAAGAGGAATACACAGCCCATAACTTTTTCTATCCAAACTTTCAATAGCTGCCTTTTCCACGGCTTCAAACACAGCTGAAGGATTTGGGATTTTTTAGATGCTCAGTTCATTCTGTTCTCATGGCCAGATTCTCCCTTTAAGGATTATAAGAAAATTAATCACTCCAGTGCGATAACAGCTCCGCAGCGCTATATTAAAAGATTGATGCATTGGTTAAATTGCCACTGTCCAGTTTCTCGCACGTCCGGCCCCTGCGTAGCGTCCGGCTCGGTCATGTGATTGCTTACAGCACTAAGCGGAGCGCAAAAACATTGCTATGGTATTGCTTCTGCATTCCTTTTGAAACAAGGCAACATGCCAGAATTTAAATAATCGCAAGGGAAGAAGAAGAAGCTATGAGATGTAATGCTGGTGCTGATGTGTTGTATCCTTTAGGTCATTCACATAGTGAACAATATGCATAGGGGAGCTGGTGTCTCAAATTATTGGTAAATGTAATCTGTTGGAAAAGGAGTATACAGAGAGTGCCATTGCAGCTGAACTACAAGAAAGCTTGCCATAGGAGCTGGACACTGCTTTTGTGGCTCCTGAAACCAAGGTGCCAGATACTCACTATGACTGCCAGGAGAAGATGCCCAGGGCTGTTGTGGAGCTTCTCTCACTACCATGGCCACTATGACAACTGCTACATCTACTGCTGCCTTCTGATTCTCATCACTGCCAGGGGTAAGTGATATCCAACAGCAAACAGACAGTAATAATCTTCACAATGTATGCATGGCATGCAACTGTAGCAAGGGCTATGAATCACATGCTGACTAGAAGCTACAGTGATGCTTCTAAAATAAAGCATTCTAGAGTTGTTTCCATTTAAATTCAGTACGTTCGCTGAAATACATGTAAGGGTACCGCTAGAGGTGTGGTTAGGTTTTGTTGGTGCTTTGTGATTCTAGTAAATGATGATGTCCCTCAGGCAGGATGCTCAGGTCTACCACTTAATGAAGAAGAACATACTGTTGTTCGTATTAGTTACACAAATGTAATTCATGTTTGGTTATAAGTCTCCTCTGGTTCAATGCATGTGTCTGCTGTTAACACTGGTCCAACTTGCAACTGGTTGTGATCTGATGTTTTATTGAATCCGCAGCATTGTTGCTCATAGATCATCTGGCTGGACCGAGGATGTTCCTGTCTCTTTTATGAGCAGTACTTACAAATGTCATAGGTGGCATGAAGCTTTTCTGGTAAAGGTGTGACATATTCTGCTTGGTCTTCAAAAAACCCCTGGGCACTTCACTCTGACACGGATGTGTATTGTGAGATGTCACATACATGCTGTTCTTTCTGTAATTGTTGCCCCCCTGTGGATCTCTTTTAACTCTTTTGTGCGTTCTAGATCCAGAGGCTAAAGAAAAGCATGACAGCATCATGGGACATAATGTGGAGATGCAGATACTAATTAAATAGAAATTCAGTGGATGTGTCTCAGCATAGGGATTTGTGCACTGTTGAGCTTTGTCTCTTTGCATTCCCAGTGCTTGCTAATGTTATTTAAAGAAGCGAAGCGTGTGTAGCATTGCATACTAATAGAAAAGTAAAGAGTTAATGCGATTACAAGGTCCATTTGTTGCATGATTGAAATGCAAAATGCAATACAGCTGGAAGAGTAGGGCAAACAGTTGGAGGGATACTGAAATGTAAAATGCATAGGTTTTCTCATATACTTGTAGTACCGGGCTGATCAATATTTAGTAACCTCTAGGTATGTTATGTCTACATTCTATAGACATTTTTATTTAATGCAAAGAGCTGTCCAAAGGGATGCAGCACCCCATGGCAACCAGTTAGAAATGATCTTTGACATCTTATCGTGGACAAATCACAAGCTGATTTCTGATTGGTTAATGGCTTACTGCACACCATTGTTTTTCCACTTACCAAATAGACCGAATTGTTTTTCGATAAATGCTGTCCATTTTTACCTTTAGGAGACCATCAGCACTGTGCTTTTCTTAACAGTAAAGCGTTACATCTGTAGACTATTCCAAGTTGTATTGCTTTGACACAGACATGAATAGGAATCACTTTTATTGTCACACCAGCATGGGGGGCAATCATTGCATGTGGCATTTTTGGAACTTGATTGCCCTCCTTCACGCTCGTGTGACAGAGTGATCACCATTTATGTCAATGCTGAGCTGATGAAGCCTAGCAGATGGGAAGAACTGTACATTTTCTATTTACAGTAGAATCGTCTATGTAATAACATCCTTAAAATATATGCCTGCTGTCATCTCAGTCAAATAGGGTGAATCTATTTTGGCTTTATTGCTCTGATTTTTACATTCCCCAGCAGACATCTTACAATGTTTGTTTTTTTTACTAAAAGGTAATTTTATTACACCAATGCCTGTTGCAGAATGTGTTTCTTTTAGCACAGTCTGTTTGTGCTATGGCATCTGGTTGTTTATTTCACTTGGAAAATGTAAATGACTTCTCAAAATGACAGTGTATTTGTCGTTCAATGCTAAATCCACTTCAACGTAGATGGTCAGGGAGGACGCTGCCTCTCTAGGGAGAGGCGTGGGTTTTGAGTTCTGTATATGATAAAGAGCATAGACATGATCATCTGTCGTTTTTGCTGATAAGACAAAAAATAATACAATAAAAAGGCTAACACGTAGGCAATTTTTATATACTGTGCTTTTAATATGCCTGTGCTTGTGTTAGGTGTAGCTCCACTCTTAAATCTTTTCTGCTGTTTACAGTAGAACCAATTTCTACATTGGAACCTATTACACTGCATTTATATATTTCTTTTGTGGGCGAAGAATACTTAATCTGCTTGCAGAAATTACTTCTGGTGGGGATTCAATCCAGGAGCACTGTGCTGCAAATCTCACACCCAGTGTCTGCCACCAAATGTGCCCACAGACATAAGACAGTTGCTGCACAACTCTTCTGCGGAATGATCAAGCCATAGACATAAACTAGCGAGCATGTTTATACCTTATGCAATCACCTCCAGCACTGGCATTAGAGACTGTCCAGGATAGTGCACTCAATGGGGATTGATTGTTCTCTCCTGCATTTGTTTTTACGGATAAGGGTATTAAGAGTTGGATTAGGCAACAGTTATGTTCTGTTACATACCTTACAGGTGGCCAACCATTAGGGCTGAGCTGACATCGTTTCATATTCAAGCGTGCTGAGATCTGCTTAATCTTTAATGCAAATTGACTAACATCCAACACTTTATTCTCTATTAGGAAAAGGATTAGTGCCTCATGAGCAGAGATTTTCCAGTATGCTGAAGACACTATGGTGCCCTTGTTGTTTTCTTTGCAATAGCACTATCTTATTAAATACGTTTACATGGGATAGCTTATGCTCGATAACCCCAAGTGCCAAAACAAGTATGCATTATTTTAAATACCGATAACCAAATTTGTATAGCAAGTTAAGTAATGCTACACAAAAGTCCTCATTTATATTTTCTGTCTTTAGGATGTTCTGTGTGATTTTAACAATAGCGTTTTATTAACTTAAATTTTTTGCTTATTCTATTCTTCACTTTGCTGTGGTTTGTGTCTGTGCTTACTATTTAGTTTGCTGGCACCTACGTGTGCAAATAACGCAGCTTCTGGAGTCACTTTGTCAGCTATCCATTGTCTACCACTAGCAATGCACCGGTATTAATGCCGGTATTGATGCTGATACCAAGTATTTGGACGAGTACTTGCCCAAATGTTCCCGATGCCTATCCCTATACTGTATTGTCGCCTGGCTTCCTGATTGGTTGGGAAGCCAGCTCCATGCACCCTCGTCACCAGGTAGCATGGAGCTGGCTTCACAGCCAATAAAGAATTTGCCATGAGTTCTGCTTTAAGACATATGCTACTATGTAAATGGGGATGGAAGATGTGTACCTAACAGAATTATATTGTAACTGAAGAGTGCTGTGTCATCTGTGCATGCTCAATGTTGACCAGTAATGTGACTGAACATAAGGTTCCAGGAAATAATGAGCATGCATGAGCCATGGAACATGACATCCATTTAATTCATAATTAAGGAAATAATAATTTTGTATGCACTTTTGATTCAGATTGTAAAATTTAAAGGAGAACTATGGGGTCAGTGTTTTTCCCCATAGTTCTCCTTAGGGTAACGGGAGGACACAAACTAGCGTCCTCCCGTTACCCTAAGCTCAGTATACCGCAAGCTACAGCTCGCGATATACTGAGACGCCGGAGCGGATCCCGACGTAGATGACGGGATCCGCCCAGCTGCGTGAGTGACAGCTGGCTCTGCCTATCTAGAGGCAGAGCCAGCTGTACCCGCCCCCTCCCCCGTCCGTTTCGCCAGTCAGCGCTGGCAGATCGGAGCGGGGAGAGGGGAATCCAGCCCCTCCCCCTGTCACGGCAGAGAGCCGTGACAGGATCGAGAGGCGAGCGAACCCGGTATGTGTTCGCTCACTTCCCGATCTACTGAGCCGACCTGTGACAGTCTCATTATCACAGGTCGGCTAGAACTATGAGGTGAGTGAAAAGCACTCACCTCATAGTTCTCCTTTAATTTAGATTTACATACAATTAGGGATGCACCGATACCAAGTACCGGACTCGGTACAAATAAAGATACTTTTTGAGCTCCAAGACTAGACTAGAGAAAAACTCAAAAGTTAGGAGGCAGCAGTCATTTGTAAGGAACACACGGAGCTCCTGGGATTTGTACATCTCTGTTTTAATGTACGATTTTTGTTTTTATAAACATATATAAAAGGATGTACCGATACCATTTTGCAAGTACAAGTACTGATAAACTGTGACAGTTTTTCTAAAACAATATCGACTAATGATTTCAGGACAGTGGTGGAGCGCCAGAGCCAGGTCCCGGCTGCAACCCTGGTAGTTCTCATGAAAATGCCAAATATCGGCACTGGTATCGGTGCATCCGTACCTACAATTATGTAGTGCCAGGATCTACCTGATAGGATATAACTAGAATTTTTTAATTAGAGATTGCAACATATATGGCCAGATATTGCTGAACAGCAGCGTGTTTGGCAAGACCCCCAAAAAATGTTCACGCACATAAGACATATTTATTAGCTATGCTTTCTAAAATTGCTAGGAATACAATAGGACATTTGAAAATCCTTAGTGATTTGGTTACTCATTGTTCATTATAATTACATGATGAGTTGAATACCTACTTTAGCTAATATACAGCTCACTGAGCCCATAAACATTCACTCTTGTAGGATATGAATGTGACTGTCAAAGTAGAATACTTGGCCCTATAGGAGAAGACTAGTAGGCAATATATAGAATTGTTTTCAAAAGTTTGCATACCCTTGGAGAATTGGTAATATATGTACCATTTGTAAAGAAAACATGAGTGAGCATGCAAAACACATTTATTTCTTATGGGATTCTTCCCATATTTAACTGCTGGTCATAACAGAATGGCACAATCATAAAACAAAACATGGCAAAAAATGAAATTACTCCTTTTTAAAAGTCTGCATACCCTTAGTTCTTAATACTGTGTATTGCCCCCTTTTAGAATAAATTACAGCGTGCAGTCTTTTGTAATCATTGTCTGTGAGCCCCAAATTCTTGCAGATGATATACGTCTTGGCAAAATGCCTCTAGGTCATGCAAAGTATGTGGTTGTCTTTGTTCAACTGCATGTTTTAGATCTCCCCAGAGGGTTCGATGATATTAAGGTCAGGAGACTGTGATGGCCACACCAGAACCTTCCATGCAGAAGAATGCAAATTGTTTGCAAGTTTTTTTCTGATAACATGCTGCATTCATCTTGCCATCAATTTTCACCAGATTCCCCGTGCCTTTAGAGCTAACACCCCCCCAAAACATCAGTGAGCCTCCACCATGCTTCACAGTGGGGGTGATATTCTTGTTGCTATAAGCCTTGTTGACCCCTCTCCAAACATGGCGCTTATGGTTGTGACAATAAAGCTTTATTTTGGTCTCATCACTCCAACTTACAGTGTGCCAGAAGCTGTGAGGTGTGTCAAGGTGTTGTTGGGCATATTGAAACCGGGCTTTTTTTGTGGCATTGGTGCAGTAAAGTCTTCTTTCTGGCAACTCGACCATGCGGCTCATTTTTATTCAAGTGTTGTTGTATTGTGCTCCTTGAAACAATCACACCGTCTTTTTGCAGAGCAGCCTGTATTTCTCCTGAGGTTACCTGTGGGGTTTTCTTTGTATCCCGAACAATTCTTCTGGCAGTTGTGGCTGCAATCTTTCTTGGTCTAGCTGACCCTGGCTTGGTATCAAGAGATCCCTGATTTTTTCACTGCTTAATAAGTGATTGAACAGTATTGCCCGGCATTTTCAAGACTTCGGATATCTTTTTATATCCTGTTCCATCAACTTGTTACGCAGGTCATTTGACAGTTGTTTTCTGCTCCCCATGGCTCAGTATCTAGCCTGCTCAATGCATCCATGTGGGAGCTAACAAACTCATTGACTGTTTCTACACAGACACTAATTGCAATTTAAAAAGCCACAGATGTGAGAAATTAACCTTTTAATTGCCATTTTAACTTGTGTGTCTGTAACAAGGCCAAAGAACTGTGTGATAATAAATGGCACCATATGAACACTATCCTTAAATAAAACAGTTTTTTGGCATGATCAGTCATATTTTCAATATCAACGCCAAAAGTTCACGATTTCTGCCACAGTATGCAAACTTTTGAGCTCAACTGTACATCCATGTTTGCTTTAATATTTAAACATTTATCGTCGGAAAAACTTGAACATGAATTCTTTTGATTTCTTAACTATATGAATGTTTTTTTGGATCGCAGATTAAAAATATAGGCAGCACTGCTCTACCGTCCTAGAAAAATATTTTACTGTTGTAATAGATCTGTTTTGATGTTGAAACTCGTACTGCCGGAAACAAGCATGTCCTTAAGTAGGGAGTCTCCCATTGCTGACCTCTCCTGAAAATGCTAGGTGTATGGATGTCAGCTTGAATCAATGGTTTCCTTTCTCTTCAAGTTACTGTCCCAGAACAAGAACGTCAGCAGTTGTGACTTCCTAATCTGCATTCTTGTTCTGGATCACTGGCTCAGACATATTGAAGCTGATGGTTGTGTGTGACAACCGGGGAATTTGCATTTTTAAGAGGTCAACTATGGTAGTACTGGATTCCTTAAAAAAGCACTAGTGTGCTTGCTGCAATAACACCACTGATCAATAGGGAGCATTCAGGAGCTGTTTGAGAGTCAGAGTGCCCAGGAGCACAGATATCAAATGCTTATGTTGTGGAAATGCCGTTGGATAGCTTTGTGTGAAAGGATTGTGAAGCACAAAGTTACGCTTTGGCTCATGAGTTTATTAACACATAGTAGAGGCAGGCTTGAAAAGTAACAAACCGTAATCTGATTCATAAATAACCTACAGACTGGTTGCTGTTGGTTATTCTGCTGAGTACACCATATGTCAGAGTTTTTTTTGTGATATTACGTTTTGATTATTTGCAATGATAATTTACCCAGTTCAGTCCCAGAGCCTTCATCCCTTCACACACATTGTGGAATTGTTGAATTTTTCCCATTGGAATGTTTTAATGATTAGTGCAGCCTCGATATTTACCGTAAAATATACCTTATAAGTTCTTGTGACCACAAGGAGAATACAGAAACTGGTAAAGCTCAGAGTTTGCCATTCAATTGAGGAAAGATTTATTTCCCTTTTTGAAGTTAGCTTTATTTTGATGCATTCAGGAAAAATAATTTTCAAAGTGAATTGTTAGTGAAACATTAAAGTTGAACTCTGGGCAGATATTAAAAAAACACCAATGCAGTTATATATTTATTAAAAATAAATAAATGTTGAGCGTAATTTATCAAAACTGGAGCAAGCAGAATTTGTAGCAGTTGTCCATATAAACCAGTCAGCATCTGCCTTTCATTTTTAAACCTTAACTGAACAAACTTAAGAACGATGCTGATTAGTTGATTTGTCTGCTCCATTTTTTATTCCCTCCAAAGTATTTTAAATGCAACTAGTATTAGTACCTGACATTGAGTAAATCCCCGTAGGGCAGCATTTAGATTGGAAGAGGGGGAGTAGAACTTGCAGCCAATCAGGTGTTCTGCATTCATATGTTGACTGGAGGAGAGAGCAGCTTTCTGCTGTTACCTCACTGCTAAGGCTGTGTTGCTTAAAGCAGAACTCCAGGCAAAAATATTATTAACCCTTGTAAAGGGGCTACCTCCACACTGCAAAGGTTAACTGCTCGTTTCTGTCTAGGGCTGAAAATAAAAAAGCTATACTCACCTGATCCTGGTGCATCACTCACCAGTCCTTCCAGCATCTCTCCCCTTCCTCTGCAGTGGTCCTCGAGTTAAGGACGCCGAAGGACATACGATCACTGCAGCGGAGGGGGAGATACACTGGAGAGAGCGCTGTGGACATTCTCCCACAGAGAGAGCTCTGTGGGCAGTCATGGATGACTTGTTCCAACACACCTTGTGCTACTGTGCAGCAACAGATTACTTATCACATAGATTATCTGTTGTTGTAGATAAAGAGTTGATCACTTTGAGCTGATTGAAGATGGCCACTAAAGCACAAAGATACTGAGTACCAAAACTGGTGCTGCTTGCCCCTATTGTCATGAAGCTGGGTGGTGGATCATGACCTGCCTCCCAGGTTCCTTATTGGCTAGGAAGCCAGCTTTACTTGTTGCTAGGCAGCGTGGCTTCCTGACCAATCAGGAAACCAGGAGGCAAGTCATGACGTGCCACCCGGCATCCTAATTGGCTAGGAAGCCAGGCTGCCTAACAACACGTGACGCTGGCTTCCTAGCCATTTGGGAAGCGGGGCAACACATCATGACCCGTCTCCTGGCTTCCTAATTGGCTAGGAAGCCGGCTTCACTTGTTCCTAGGCAGCCTGACTTCCTAGGCAGCCTGACTTCATGACCAATCAGGAAGCCAGGAGGCGGGTCATTACCCCATTACTGATTGGTTAGGAAGCCAGGCTGCCTAGCAACAAGTGAAGCCGGCTTCCTAGCCAATCAGGAAGCCGGGAGGTGGGTCATAACATGGCTCCATGCTCCCTCTGATCAGAAGTTTCTGTATCGGAGGTAAGTATCAGAGCATTTGGGCGAGTATGAGTACTCACCCAAATACTCGGTTTCAGTACTAGTATCAATACAAATACTAGTTTTGGTGCATCCCTAGTCCTAATCAATTTGACATTTGTGGTCATCAGCACTTCCCTCCTACCTCTACTGCTGTCCTACCATGCGTCTAGCAAGGAGATGAATGTGTACTCCCCAAGACGAGCATTGTCACTTGGTATGCAGGGTGAGGGGGTGAGTCATTTTCTCTTTTCAACCCCCTCTGTCTTTTCAATGGTTGCTAGAACACAGGCGGCGCTGCTGCACAGTGTCATTGGTTGCTAGGACCCTTGCAGCCAGCTAAACAGCGCCATTGGTTGCTAGGATGCAGGAGGCTGAGTGGTACAATGGTTGGGTTGCACAGCATCATGGGTTTCCATGGTGTGGTTGGCCCGGCCTAAGAATGTCTAAATAACCCTAAACCTAATCTGTATTTAATATTTTAATGCTCATGAAAGTCCTTTTTAAAGAGTAGTACTCTTGCAAAAGAACCCATGTACTACAACCCTAAGTCTGCTTGCAGTGCTATTGTATATTACATACTATTTGAGGTTGAATAAAGACACAGGTCGATCAAGTTCAACAGGTAATGGTCTGAAAAAACAGAAGGCACTTCATACAGACAGAGAGGCACATGGTGTAAACCAGAAGCCTCAGAATTCCCTCCCATGATATCACCACTGTAGACTATTTAAAAATTATTTTGAATTTGCGGAGGGCTGAGGAAAACCAATGTTTCTACTTTAGTCTCATTTGTAACCTCGCCTTGCATAGCGTATCTCATTGGAAAATGAGATTATGCTGTGTAAGGCTCCGTCTCGTTTATAAACAATTTTTCAATGTCGAAGCTCAATTTCATGCCCCAATCCCCTATTTTTATTTTCTGTCTATAAACAGAATTTGTAGTGAGCTTGTACTTAAGCATTTATTCAAAACTGTTTTCTGAAAATCTTACTCTTTAATCTTCCTTCCGTCTTCTTTTTTTTTTTTTTCTTTTTCCTTGTTTACTGCAATGGATGTTGTTTTGCAAATATGGTTAGAAGTAATTATGTTTCATAAATATAAGATATATGCTTCCATGTTTAAAAATTAAATATTTATCTCTGTTTATGATCAAACTGAAGAGCCTTTATAAATAATGTAAACATTATCTGAAATTTAACTGTAATGGCATGCTGATTCTAATATTGTGAAAGTGTGATAAGTTCCATGCTGAAATTAAGTGTTTTAATTCTTTCTTTTGAGGATATGTGGTTTTTTTAAAATTCCTTTATGGCCCATGCTCATTTACTTATTAACTATATATTTGTTTATTCTATCAATAGGAGGCTAATAAGTAAAACCTAAATAAATACATTCACTAAAATGCATATAGGTAAAATAAATGTGAAAGACATTTATCCAGAGAAATACAGTATTTTGGTACATTTAACAAGGTTATAGTAATATAGACTTGTTGCCTGTCAATTGGACTGACTCGACCTCCCCTCCCACCCCATAAATCCAATAGGTCACTGAAAACTGCAAGAAATGGCCAAAATAACAGATAGACCTAACAATATATTTATATTAAGAACATTGCAATAAATAGGGCTGCCCTTTTGTCTTTATTAAATAGTTTCAGTCCTTCTTGGAGTATAGTCATGACTCATGCACATCCTAAATTTGTGGGATTGTGCATTAGTAGAAGCAGAAAATAATTTATTTGATAAAGAAGGGGAAATTCTGCTTTTCACTTTGCAAGGGGTTATTATTACTCTGAAATATGGGACCATCATGAGCAAACCGTTTACCAAAAGATGCAACTTATTCTTTTCTCATTATTATTGGTCATTATGTAATCATAAACACCGATTCTAATGGCTCCCACAATCCTTTACCATTTTTGACAGGTATTTCAGTTGAAGACTTCATTTGGCTTTTTCTAAACATAAAACTGTCCAAATGTAGGAAATAGAGTAAAGGATTATGCACCATCTGGGGTCTAGGCCCTGTGCTCTTTGTATCAGGCTATTTATCTTTGCTCTCTGGCTTTCTGGCTTTGGATACACACAGGGTTCTAATGAGACTCCGGCCTTCAACATCACCTTTTGTTAAGCTCATAGCATACAATTGTTTTTATTGTGACTGGATCACAGGTGTTCTGTAGTTTTACAGGCTGTAATTTTAAAGATCCTATGTCACTTTGACCCTTCAAGGGTTGCACATGCCCAGCCTTGCCCAGGCATGTGAACTTACCCATCCATGCCTCCCTGCACTGCCAAAGCCCTTGCAAATGGAGCTGAGCTTCTGAGTTGTGGTGATCATATGACCTACCCCATGTGCTCAGGCCTTAATCATCTGGTTTGAACCATGTCATGTGGGATGCCATGATATCATCTCCTGTGTAAGCTACGACACTAGACAACTGGGGAATTTGACCAGCAGGGATGCTGAAGCAGGGAGGAAGTGAGGGAGCATAATGGGGTGAGCCTACATTCCTGCCAGGAAGGGCTAGGTATAGGCGCTGTCACTATGCCCTGAATGTCTCCTCAAGGCATTTAGGAACAATCCTGTTATACAGTATATCCTTGTTGATGAGCCTTGATCGGTGTTCCTGCTTGCTGATGTACTTTTTTCATGTTTGGAATATGTTTTCATTATTTGTAAGGCCATTTCCTTTACACACTAACTTTTTATTTTTTTGTACTGATGCACCTCACATACTATTAGTTGGCAAAGAACTGCAAAGTTGAAGTACTACATACTGTATGTCTAAAGCGCAAACTTGTTTCCTTTTTGGCTAGCTTTGGATAGAGTGTGAAAGTGTTAAACCCTTGTCTCTTGTTTATTTTTTCCTGTCTATGCCCCTGCTGGGAAGGTTGACGCATTCTATGTTCTGGTAACCATTGTCACAGGGACAAATAGTAATAGGAAATTCAAACGCTTACAGTTTTCAACAGAACATAAATAAAGGGAAATATTCCAACTATAAAAATACCTGTTCTGGTGACAACTGTGTAAGGCCAGTGGGAGTGCTCACCTAATCTGTGTGTCGGCTGTCCCTGGTACCTAACAGACTTTAGCAGGCTTTCAACAAGCTTTGCTTTGTTCTGAAGCTTACTGAAGCCTGCTAGCAGCTTGTTTAAAGTGACAATCACCTGCCCAATTAGGATCTGTGTTTATCATTCCCAAACTGGAGCTGAATGGTGCTTTAAAGTTTTCAATGATGCTTGCCGAAAGCTCTGCAAATGTTCTGCACACATTGTTCTTATGCAAGCTGAATCCCATGTAAACAAGGTCTAGGTAATAAACTGACAGGGCTTTTAACCTACACTATCCTAAACTAAAGAAAGCTTTGGCATTAGGTATACTTTAGACTCTTTGTTGTTCTGTTATATTTTCAATTTAAAAAAATAAATGTTTACTTACATAAATGGGATGTTCAGATAACATGTGTTTGGGGCTGGTGGCTTGCCAAATAAACATAATGTACCCCAAAACAATTGTAATATTTTACCGTATTTTATTACAGCAAGCAGCACCCAAATCTCAATTTTAACATGTTAAGTCTGTTTCTGATGTGTGGTTCTGAGCAGTCTGCGGTCTTTACCATTAACATGTTCTTAGCATTCTTATCAGGGCACAATGGCCCTGATAAGGTAAATGGATGTAGCCTGTGCAAGGTCCTCCTCCAAAAATTCCTGTAAACATCTTCCCATATCCTTAGAAACTTCTCTGAATATTGCGCGTGTTCCAAATCCTTATCAGCTCAGTGGAGGCTCTATTCACACAGACATTTATACCTGACTGTCTGTTTAGAATGATTTAAAAGGAGGAGGACACCAAAAAAAACAAGCAGCTGAGGTCCCATGTTCCTGTGGGATCTGAGCTCTGCTTGTGGCTAGAATGGATTTTATGATCATAAATGTATTGATCCCACACATACATTACACACAGTATCTTTGATTTTATAAATTGGACAAGTGCTCATACTAAATTGACATTTTCTGAATGTTGCCAACATCAAAGATTCTGTCTATGACAGAACTTGGTTGGTTGCACTAACATCTGATTAGCTGTAGAAATCAGCAACAGTCTTCCCTTTTTAGATATCTGAAGACTGCAGAAAAAAAAAAAACAAACAGTCGCACAGGGTATACGCTTGTTTGTGTGTGCAAATAAAACACAATCGTAATGCTTTGAGGGGATAAACAGAATAGAAACTGTCTCTTAATTAAATGTACCAAGCTATTTTTGTCAAGGTCCTCGGCAGCCAGCGCTAACAATGATTAGAATCAAGCAGTTGATACGCCACATGCCAGGGAGAGAAAAGAGTAGATTTTCCAGTTGATTCTGTTAAGTTATTCAGTTAATGCCGCTGCTGGTGGGGAAAGACCAGACTGCACGCATAGACGTACAAGAAAATCTGTTTTAGCAGTCACAGAGCACATTTCACTTGTGTCATGTTTTCATATCACCTTTGACAGTTTATTGCTTACTTAGTAAATATGTTGAAAATAAAGTCAAACACGACTGTGAGCTAGGTGTAATCTTGTTTATTTTGCTGATAGCTGCACTTTATTTGGTTTAAAGTTGATCTTTTTATTTGATATCGCCCCAGGGTTTTCAGTGTCACACACAGAGCTGTAACATGAGCATATTGGGAATGTTATTTATTACCAGTTTAGAATTTATTTAGCTACAGTGATGCCATTGTGTGCAAGGATGTTTATAATTTGCATAGTGAAGGCAGTAAATTGCTGAGACAGATGAATATCTTAAGATAGGTAGGCACATTGGCTGAATGCGAGCTTGCCGTGTGGGGATGAGTGTACAGTTCATGTTAATAGAGCACACTTGGGAGAGTAAATCCATCCATGGTGATAAAACAGAACAGCATCTTGCTGTGCTTTTAACTATAGCAGCAGAAACATAATTTACAGTGGTTGTGGCATGGACAGCTCAGTTAATGAAATGTCATGTGTTTTTCCATTTTCTTCAGAACCCACTGGGCCAGCTGGGTAAATAGGCAGGTCTGCAGCAATATTTGCAGGAAAAGTGTAACATGAATGTTAAATGTATATTCTTTTGTGGGTTCTTCTCAGTGCTGCCAAAAACACACGAGCACCTCCAAAATGGCTGAGGTGGCAATTGTCAAAAAGAGAAAATTGCTGCAAGCACTCGTATACCTCTACCTGCCTGCATGTAGACTCTTGTTTTCTATTGCTACCAGTTCTTGTTTTGTCAAGGTCCCCTATGTTAAATTGCTTTTTTTGTTTGTTGTGAAAACAGAATTGTATTTCCTGAACCAGGAACTATATCTCTGTTTCATCTGACATATGCCTGAACTACACCTGATTTATGTTTACTGCCTAAGCACCCCCCCCCCCAGTCAGATCTGCTATCTCACCTACACTGTCTAGATGGGATACAGTGAATTAACTTTTGTCATTTATTCTTCTCTAGCATTTCAGCAAAGGCTGGCTTGAAATGTTATTGGTGTGCAAATGATTATGGTAAAATATCTTAAAGGAATAGAGCAGGACGGACTTGGGGCTTGTTCATTCCAAATCCAGCGTGTTCCAGCACGGTTAGTGGCTGGAACGCAGTGGATCGCATAGAGCAAGCCTCCCTGCCCACGGTGCAGTGCTATCACAAACAATTGTTAATGCACTAATTTTTGTGATCACACCGCGGGCATTGCTGTGCCATGCGTTCTGGAGCAGGCGATCGCACTGCAGAGTGGGAGGCGTGCTTGCGGTGCCATTGACTTGAATGAACGCCCTCTCGCACCTCAGAATGCAGGGAGGCTTGCTCTGAGATCCAGTGCATTCCAGCCACTAACCGTGCTGGAACACACTGGATTTGGTGTGAACAAGCCCTCTAAACTTATGTCTGCTCATATCACTATTCATTGAGGCTATGTTTAATCCTGTGACATTAGAGGTATAGGAAATGCTGGGGTAGGAAGGTGTGTTTGTCCAAATTGGAGACATTATCTATGATTTCTTGTCTCTCTGACCCACATCACCTGTAAAAAATGTGAGGGGAATTTCCCCCACTCTATCCCCAATAACACTTTGGCTAAATTAGGGTTTTTATATAAAGAATACATATGTTTTAATGGATCAGGATATGTTTTTTTTTTATGTTGTGTTTTGACCATTTTCAAAATGTTGGTAACACCTTGGCTAGGGTGAATAGAGATTTAAAGAAGAACTCCAGGCAAAACTGCAAGAGTTAAGTGCTTGTGTTTGTCTAGGTGTCACCCAAACCAACTTCTCCAATCTCTGAAGCCTGTCTCCATCTACGCTGCAGCACTGAAATGTTCCTCAGTGCCCTCACGCCTATACACTGTGTATAGAATGTGATGATTTAGAGGACGGCTGCAGGAAATTACTATTTCAAACTCTACATAAATACATTGTTGTCCCCTTTTGCATTCCATGAGCTTGTAAGTAGTCTTTAAAAAATAATACCGCAAAATGTATAGAACCTGTGTCTGACAAATCAGAGTAGAAAATCGTTTCATGTGTCTAAACAAATGTTTTGTACTTCTTCATGTTGATGCATCACCCTGAAACTGTTCCAGCAGCCACAGAATAACAAAAGCATATGTTTACTCCTTAAAATGTGTGACTGACGAGGAAAGGAAAGTTAGATAACTGGCAGTATTCTGTTTTTCAAGTCTTTGTACTAAAGAATTAGCATGAAAATGTGAATTTAGTACAACTAAAGGCCCCTGAATGACAGTCTGAACAAGTACCAAATCCATTCACTTGTTCGCTCACTTCTCGATCCTGTCACGGCAGAGAGCCGTGGCAGGGGAGGGAAGGGATTCCCCCCCCCCCTCCGATCCTCCAGCGCTGACTGGGTAACGGACGGGGGAGGGGGCGGGTACAGCTGTCTCTGGCTCTAGATAGGCAGAGCCAGCTGTCAATCACGCAGCTGGGTGGATCTCCACAGTAACTCCAGATGGATTCTGTTCATCCATGTAGGGCCATAACTGTTTATTATCCAGCAGGCCATGGTGAGTGTAGCAGCAGTTTGGGTAGAGCTGAAATGTTAGGGGTCCCTGGGAGTTTTGTAAGCCAGCAGTTGAGCAGACCTACCATTAAAAAGAAACACTTTTTCTCCATAATAAAGTAATACAATTAACCTGTGGCTAAATAAAGCATGTAAAAATAACATTAGCAGTAGATGGCTTACAGTATAGGATATCAATATATCCTTGTTTCTTCAAAAGTTTCTGTTTGCACAAGAGTAGACATATCCTGCTCTTCCCTATATGACAATTTCCCAGGCTCGCTGATAGGTCACTATGAGACCAGGCATTGCATTATGGGATGAAAGCAAAGAAGTGTTAATCTTCCCTATCAGGAAATAAAGTAACAACCAGAGTCACAGGTAGACTACATTGATATTTCAACAAAGTGTGTGCTGTCAGCAACCGCCTGAGAAAGTCACTCTGTCACTTGATTTAACAAAATGTTTGCTTTAAAAGTGTTAAATGGGCGGCAGTGATGATAAGCAGACTCCTTTTATTGCCTATATGTATATTCAATAACCTGTACGATACTGTTTTTTTTCTTGACCAGTTGCTGTGTTATGGAGCTGTTATGTCCACTCCCCTCTGTAAAGCTGCCCATTATAGTGATAGGCCAGTAGGTAGACATGTGATTTAGTGTTAGGCTGGGTTCACACCTAGGCGTATCGAATATGCGCGTTTGTCGTGCTTTTCGTATGGCGTGTTTTTACCACGATTCGCGGTTAAAAAAACGCGCGACAAACGAGCGTTTCCGAGGGCTACCTGGTTGTATCCCAATGGATACGCGTGACGAAAACGCCCCAAAGAAGCTCCTGTACTTCTTTGGGGGTAGGGCGTTTTGTAGCGCGTTCATACGGTCTGTAATACACCCAGGTGTGAACCATACCCATATGAAATAATGGGATTTTGGTGTGTGAGCGTTTTGCAGAGCGTAGGAACGCGCTACAAAACGCCCAGGTGTGAACAGGGCCTTAGAGAACTCTGTCTACTCCCTCCTTCCACTCTCCCCCTCTGAGGCTTCCCATTATAGTGATAGGCCAGTATGAAGAAATTAGAGTGCTATAGAGCTCTGTTCAATCCTACCTTCCATGTCCCCTCTTTGAGGCTGCCCATTATATGATAGAATAGTAGGTAGATGTGAGAGTGCTAAAGAACTCAGTCTGCTTCTGCCTGCAACATTCCTTCTGTGAGGCTTCCCATCATAATTATAAGCTAGTAGGTAGATATGAGAGGCAGCTGGGCCAAGCTCCCAACCACAGATGGTAGTATAAATCCAGAGAAGTGTACCGTTTTTGCTGCTGCCAGTTAAGCATCTGTATCTGAATGAACTATGTACAATTTCCCTGAAATATCTATATGAATCTGTTCTAAATGACTATTTGCAAATGTTATAGAAATAGTAGGTAATAGTGCTAATAGGACATTTATTATGTAAACAGGAAAAAAAGTGCTTTTTAATTATAAAAAATGCAACCTATTCCTGTCGCTAATCCTGCTTTAACTTTCATAATCTGAAATTCCATTGCCAGAGATGCATCTTTACAAAACCAATAGAATAACAGAGCTAACTTGTTACTAAAAAATATACAGTATATGCTGGCATTTCATGCTGAAAAAAATGCAACTGATTAGTTTTCTGAACTTGAGCCTCTCAAAACCAGCATGTTTTTGATCTTGATTTTTTTTTTTTAGATGTTTATAGAGATGTACTTCATAAAACATTCAGTAATGCTGTTCTGGAGTTCTAAGGGCTCCTTCACACCAGCCCTATTGGACTTCATTGGGTAGCATTGCCCACAGTCCCAAAGCATAGATAAGGAAATTTACCATATGCCCTATTGGGTCAGTTCACCCCAGGCCACTGCATTGGTGTGCCTTGAACAAAGAAAACATGCATTTTACATATTGCAACTCACTCCCGTATAACGTTGAATGTACTTAAAGGAGAACTATGAGGTGAGTGCTTTTCACTCACCTCATAGTTCTAGCCGACCTGTGACAATGAGACTGTCACAGGTCGGCTCAGTAGATCGGGAGGTGAGCGAACATATACCGGGTTCGCTCGCCTCTCGATCCTGTCACGGCTCTCTGCCGTGACAGGGGGAGGGGCTGGATTCCCCTCTCCGATCTGCCAGCACTGACTGGCGGAACGGGTGGGGGAGGGGGCAGGTACAGCTGGCTCTGCCTCTAGATAGGCAGAGCCAGCTGTCACTCACGCAGCTGGGCGGATCCCGTCATCTAAGTCGGGATCCGCTCCGGCTGCGGCGTCTCAGTATACCGCGAGCTGTAGCTCGCGGTATACTGAGCTTAGGGTAACGGGAGGACGCTAGTTTGTGTCCTCCCGTTACCTTAAGGAGAACTATGGGGAAAAACACTGACCCCATAGTTCTCCTTTAAAATGAAAGTGTTGGTTAGTAAAGCACTGCAATGTGTCTTAATAACCGATCTCAGTGCACATGCACATGCACGATGCACACCAGATACTTAGAGCTCACAGAATGAGCACTAAGTATCTAAACTGTAGCTTAATTATATACTTAATTTAGGTCTTTAAACTAAAGTTTTATCATCCTCCCCATTTTCCAAGTATAGCTTATTGGTGGTGTCCTTTCTTAGTGGGCCCAATAACCATTAATTGCAGAAGAAAGCATCTACAAAGACTTACAGGAAAACACCACTTCTTTATTTATAAATTATATATACAATGCACAAGCCATTTTGTATTGCCATATATTTTAAAAATTAGTTTAATTTCAATCTGCACACTTATTTATTTTCTAAAACTGTCAAAAACTGTAAAGGTCACTTCCTTACAACATTGCAGCCAACTTCTCTACATTGTTTTCACAAAATCGTATTTCCTGCTTTTGATTGACTCAGAGTTGTTCTCAGAAGCCTGACATTAAATGTCCCTCTACCCCTCTGTACTCTCCTGGGTTTTTTTTTCTACCTCTCTTCTGTCAATACATACCTCTGTCCAGGGTAACGTCATCTCATCATTGCTTATCCCATTTAGTGCTGCAGGGAGGAGGAGTCTGTTCAAGGTCTTTCCCCATGTTTACCCTAGGTCTATCTTTTTTAGTTACTTGGGTGGGTCATTTTTATTGGTGAGTGAAGTGATCACGTCATGCATTTGTTTTTGTTTTTTTGCTGGCTAGCATAGGAGTGATGTTTTTTGAGGTGTTGCAATTGTCATGAAAAACCTAGGTGAACCCTCATAAACAATGGTGGATTAAGGTCCTGTTCACATCTGTGCAATTTATGGTCTACTGCCCAGCACGCATTAAAGGAGGTTCTCCTTAGGGTAACGGGAGGACACAAACTAGCGTCCTCCCGTTACCCTAAGCTCAGTATACGGCAAGCTACAGCTCGCGGTATACTGAGACGCCGCACCTGGAGCGGATCCCAACGTAGATGACGGGATCCGCCCAGCTGCGTGAGTGACAGCTGGCTCTGCTTATCTAGAGGCAGAGCCAGCTGTACCCGCTGTGACGAAATGGTGATCAGTTTATAAGTTAAATGTGTATTGGTGTTATGTTTGAGTGCGTTATGCTGTGTGACCTGGTTATGGAAAGACTATCAGCACCATCCCTCATTATCTCCCATTGTACTCTGAGGGAGCTCAGAACAATGACATTCTGGCCAGGCTCCTGCTATGGCTATCTGGAGTTCGTTAGCAGGTGGACACCTGTGGTGTTGAGCAGACCGATTGTCTGGGAGGGGAGGGTGGATGTGATGGGATTATATTCTGATTTCATCACTTGCTGTATAAAAGTTTGTGCAGTTGCTCAATAAAGCAGAGTTTGTTACACCTACACTCAAGCCTTGGCTAGTGACTGGGGAAACTGGGAGCTAAGGATCTTCAGGTTGCGATATCTCCTCAGCAAGGAAGAAGACAGCGGCGGACATACTCATCCTGAGTACGGGGGTCCGTCACATTGCTTGCGTGTTAACATTAGGGGACTGGCAGATTGCCAAGGTCTGCTCTCCATAGAAAATAGCTAGGATTTCTGTTCCTGTTAATACATTTGAAGATGCATTTATCTACAGTGCCTATATTTACCCAGGTCAGTGGGGGCATGCTTTAAAGTGCTTTTACTGCTTTTGAAAACACTTTACTGTGCATAACCTGGCCACGGGTTCACTTTAAGTTTGCCCAGCGTTCAGTTAAAGGTTGCACTACAGTATGTACAGCATACATGCCCTACCTTACCATGTGCACATTTCCATACCTTCTGCTTACTGAGGAAGAATCGGCTGCTGAAGTTGAAATTGTACTTTATACTTTAAATATGTTTATGTCCTGCAGCAGGGCTATGCTAGAACTATAGTACTGAGATCCAGATCTTGCCATAGGCTTTGTATGCCTGTCCATGCTTTTTGCTTGAGAAAATCTTGCCTTCACTTACCTCTAGGATGAGGACCCTGCTGTTGCTTTTTTTTATTAAATATTTTATTAGCTTTTCAGCAAAATAAGTATACAAAGCAATACAAAACAATAAAAACAAAAGCCCCTCGCTGGGTTACCTCGGTACATGTACTTAAAGGAGAACTATGAGGTGAGTGCTTTTCACTCACCTCCTAGTTCTAGCCGACCTGTGACAATGAGACTGTCACAGGTCGACTTAGTAGATGGGGAGGTGAGCGAACACATACCGGCGTTCGCTCACCTCTCGATCCTGTCACGGCTCTCTGCCGTGACAGGGGAGGGGCTGGATTCCCCCCTCCCCACTCCGATCTGCCAGCGCTGACTGGCGGAACGGACGTGGGAGGGGCGGGTACAGCTGGCTCTGCCTCTTGATAGGCAGAGCCAGCTGTCAGTCACGCAGTCGGGCGGATCCAGACATAATTGTCGGTATCCGCTTCAGCCGAGCGCGTCTTAGTATACCGCGAGCAGCAGTTCGCGGTATACTGAGCCTAGGGTGACGGGAGTACGCTAGTTTGTGTCCTCCCGTTACCCTAAGGAGAACTATGGGCCTTAACCCTATAGTTCTCCTTTAAAGCTATGTTCGGTTATAATATATCCCAGATGTACCCAGGAAGTGTGCTGATCGCCCCCCACCCCCCTGAACTCGCGATGTTTGCAAATTCAATGACAAAACATTATTAGGAAATAACCCATTACCTAGGCAATCTCAAGATTTCCCAATGTTTTGTGATATACATGCCTTCAAGTACCATTTTGTATATTGAAAAGGTGTCATAATCTGAATAATTTCAGTCGGTGTGAGGGTAGTGCTTATGAAAGCTTCCCATCTATGATAAAATGCCTCGGATCTCACGTCAGGTTGAAGTTCTGCATCCAGTCGTTCACGCTGGGAGAGCACAGTCAATTCTCTCACCTCTTCCTGCACAGTTGGAGGAGTATTTGCATTCCACTTACGCATCACACAACGCCTGGCCGCTATTAGACAAAGATGTATCCAGTCCCTACCCTTTTGCCCTGTTCACATTGTATCCTCTCCCTGGGGTGCACTAAAGACATAGAGCTGCGGTTGCTTTTAAGAAGGTTATGGGACAGAGAAATCAAGACGCGTCAATAAGATTTTACTGAGCTTAAAGGACCCCTTTATTGGAAACCTTCCAGACTTTGTTGCTCAAACAGTAGTACTCGTGCCTTGAAATTTATAGCTACTGGCTCATATCATGATGGGATGAATGTAGAGCTGACGGATGGAAATCTATGGCCTATTCATGCAAAGATTAACTCGGATCATTTTAAAAACTTTCCCTTGCAGTGGGACTACTGCATGTGTTAAGTGCTAATTTTTCTCTAGAGAATGGAATAAAGCAGATATGCTGACCTGAGGATCAAGAAGGTATATTTGCTTTATTCCATCCTCTAGACTGAAATGAGCACTTAACCCTTGCAGTGCAGGGGTAGCCCACTGCAAGAGAAAGTTTTTTTTTTTAAATTCTCAGATTACTTCTTAAAAGAGATATAATTTAAGGCACTGTTTTCTATTTGATTAAGATTGGCATAGAGAATGTATGTGTGTGTCACAGGGATAGGGTGGGAATGGGCGACAGTGGTCAGGTGTCTGTGTATATGTGTTTAGGGGAGAGTTTTATGTATGAGTATTGCTGCCATATCCTGCAATGTTGATAGACAGTTTTGTACAGAGAGGGTCCACAGATTGCTTTGGGAATCTATATTTGGGACTTCATAAAATAATAAGCAGGAACCGTGAATTATGACTGACAGAGTGTAGACTGGTGGAAATGTAAAAAAAAAATAAAAAAAAAATAAAATAATATATATAGATATATTTGGTATGCATAAAACACTGCAAAGAAGACTGGGTAAATGAGGGTTTTTTTTTTTTTTAAATATAGTAAGTAGCATTTCCATATTCTCAATAAACGACACACAGCTCACTAAAATCCTATTCTACCAGTATCCAAACAAAATAAGTGTATACAAAACATTTACCCACAATGTTAGAAGGTGCTCATGTGCAATTCCTTACTCACTTATAAATGTATAACTTATGCATAAGCCCTTATTTATGTGTAACTCGTAAACGCAAATAAACCAATATGATATTCGTGATAAAATGTCCCAAATTATATCCATGCTAAAAATCTTTAGTGTCCAGAAATCCACGCCAATGTGCTCTCCTCCCCGTGCAAAGACTCTTATGTAACTAATTATAACTCAGACATAAGACTATAAGGTGCAACAGTGCCTCCTATGTTTTATAGTACTATTCTAGGACTACAAAATGAGCAAAAGAATCTGATTTGGTGGCAGGAGAGATGAAAACAAAATATTATAGTGACACCCCAAATAGTAGTCACTTCCAGGTGCCTCAGTATCAGCTTGGATCTTCTGTGGAGTGCTCAGGAAATGCTGAAATACAAATCACTTTGTAATGGAAGCAATATCAAGCCCCCAAACCCTCCTAGCCACATGCATCCACTCCATCCTGTCAAGCTATACTAATGGCCCAGCGCTAGAGGCCCAACATGTTCACTTTAAACTTTGATAGTACAATTGAATGTTTTATCAAGGAATAATACACTGTGACTAAGAAATTAGTTTGTTAAACTAGGTCACAAATGGTAGACTCTAGTTTAATTCTGAAGAGGGATGAATAATTAAATGACTTTTCAAATTTGCTAATTTTTTTGACTTCTCATCTATTTACCCATTGGCCTAAAATGTAAAGTATCTGCTTCATCGGTTTAGTGATTTATACTTAATGGTCAGCTTTAAAACCTTGACTTCTTAACGCTTCTGCTCTTTCAACTAATGTTGAACGCAATTAGCTCTAATAACATAGTCGAGTGCAATTAATGGAGTCTTGTGTTAATGGCTTTTTGTTGCAGCTTTCATGTGGAAAGCTATATAAATTCTTTATACCTTTTATTATTTATGATACTTTATTACCAAATTAAAACAGAAGTTACTATGCCAGCTGCCACATTCTCAATCGCAAAAGACAGTTGAATCAAAACCAGCCTGGAGTACAGAATAATGCTGTTGAGTGGATGTAAAATTTCAACATGAAGCTTTAAAGTCTTTATTTTTTTATTTTTTCGTTTTTTTATCTCTTTTCTAAAGTAATCTTAGCATTTATTATTGCTAGTTTTTTTAATTTTTTTTTTTAATTTTTCAGGTACTTGTGTGTAGTGACTTAAAAGACAAGAAATCCTATGCAATAATGTGAGCTAGATATATCAATTTTACGCATACATACTCCAAGCAGCATTATAATGTAGAATTTATTTTGCTTCATTTTTTACTTTATTTCTTCTTTGCTTATGATGTATATTACAATTTAGAAAAAGAGTAGGACACATCTACCAAATTGTGATTATCCATAAAAGAAAATGATTCACTAATGAATTAATTACATATATTTATAGTCTAGAGTCACCTGGTTCTCCCATATATGCAAATGAGGGTGATTCTGGCCACCTAAATTTACTTTCCTATTAGCATACTACCTCCTAGTCCAGCATCCAGTGGAATCATAATTTTATTGATTTGGCATGATGGAGGCAGTAAATACATTTAAAGCTAATGGGTAAAAAAACAAATATGGTGGTGCACAGAACAGAGCATTCTGTTTTATTTTTACATTTAGAAGTACATAGCATTTAGAATTAAACTAAAAGCTTTACATTCATAGGGGGCTAACTAAAACAAAAAAAAAGGGAAGTAACAATAGAACATTAGCAACCAGTGATGTTTTACTGTAAATTGCATGTAAAGCCAAAACATTTTTGTTTACAGTAGGGAAGGGTTAAAACCTCTATCATGTTGTTTTTCCGTGCTTGCATCCCACTGAGAAGACTTCCTGTCCTGAAGAAGCAACAGGAAATGAGAGGAAAGCTCTCTAATGTAAATGTAATCCCCCTCTGAGAGTCGTCAGAAGGAACAGGTGTTTCCATTGGAGGATTTTTCCTTACCTCCTGCTCTGCTGATGGCTCTAAAAAATTGTTTTTCCCCTTACTTTCTGTCTTAGTGACAATGGTCACCATGTTAAATGGAGAAGCTTACTGCGGGGTCACAGACAAAAAAAATCTGACCGGGTTTCTATCCATTCCATACGCTATCCAAAACTTAAACTTTAGCCTTTAAATAAACTTAAAGTGAAAATCAAGCAAGAATTTGGAATAGTTACTATGGACACCAACTCCAGTTTTGGTTTAATTTTCACCCTTTTAACAAAACAATGCTGTTTTCTTTTTTACACTTTGTGATTTTTTTTTGTATAATACTCCAGAATATAGCCAGTAAAGTATAGTAAACACACTTGCAAAAACTGAATGACAATTTAAAGGAGAACTATTGGGTAACCTTTTTGCCCATAGTTCTCTTCAGGGTCACGGGAGGACATATACTAATTTCCTCCTGTGACCCAAAACTCAGCATATAGCAGGCTATTGTCCACTATATGCTGAGAGCGCAGAGCTATTGCCCACTATATACTGAGAGCACAGAGCCGTGCCAAAGCCGGGATGGATCCCGACATTACTGTCGAGATCCACCCCGTTGGCTGATTGACATTTGGCTTTGCTGCTCCCTGCAGGGGGGGGATCAGAAGTCAGGGATCAGTGGTATGTGTTTGCTGACTTCCCGATCAATAGAGCTGACCTATGACAGCTTTAGTGTCACAGGTTGGCTTGAATGATGGGGATGAGTGTTTGTTTTTCACTCACCTCATAATCTTCCTTCAAGGCAACACAGAGAGCAATTATGATGTGCAAAACGCTATTATTATTATAGTTTTCAGTTTCCTTTTGTGTGGTTACTTGTACATCACTAATAAATGTGAGTGTCTGGGCATGACGGTTGCTTAAGAAATAGTAACACGGAGAGGTAAAGCAAACGTGGAATTGTTCCCATAGCTATCAGATTTATTAATTTTGACAAATGTTCTGGACAACAGCTCCATTTTTGCTTTTGTTTTAATAATGCCCCAAAGTGATGGAAGTGCAAAAGTATAGGGAGACAATAATTTATGGAACAAACTTATAAAAACTAAGTATTCGAATAACTGATGTCTTTAGTTAAGTAAAAGGAGAGAATAGAAAAGAATCTTCCCGAAAATTCCAAAGGGAATTCTAACATCTGCCCATTAATCAGCCTGACTGCACCTCCTCTAAATTGTGTATATTTTGTCCTTTTTTTGGAAGTCATTTTTCAATTATGGCAATTTCAATATCTAATTTCATACATCTTCTACCTTTTAGAAAATAAATATTTCAGAATTGTGTTCTGATAAAACTGGCATACTTTTTATGATTTGTAAATGGTTTTCAATTAATGCTGGATTTTTCAGACTTCATTTAGCATATATGATATGCAATAAACATAGGTTTATAAAGTAACAAAATAATGTTTCTACTTGTTTTTACTTTTTTCCAAAAGGTTGTTGCAGTAGATAAACATTAACCTGTGGTGAACTTTTCTGTTGTCACTAAAAGGTCTTAAGCTGACACTTCTTCACGGTAAGGGAAAACATGAAATAGACATCCACAGAAACTAGTTCTAGCCAACTAATAACACTGTAGATTGTTGATCCATGGATTATCCAACTGCCTTAAGGAATAAGGGAGGAAATTTCTCCTATTGGAGAAAATTGGACCATGTTTTTAAGGTTTTTTTTATGCCTTCCTTTTGGATCAGCTGCAAGAATATGGTTTTGAGGATACATGTTTTTGAATTTAATTACATTTTCGTTTGGTTGGACATGATTGGCATGTGTTTTGTTTCACCTAACTATGATTTTAATTTTACAGTCTTCACATTTTCAGCTTTTCATTTACCAACAACTATGTGAGGGCCTACAGGAAAAATCTATTCAATTTCTGTTCAAGTACCTAAGCACTACATAGCTATAATCTCAAGTAGTGTATACTACAACATGTTGACATAAATTTTCAGTTGCACAGTAGCCAGACACAGCTGGGCAATAGAAAGACGGGTTAGCATGTGGTATGCACTACATTGATATCTACTGGCAAAAAACCCCACAATCAGTAGAAATGTTTTGGGAAAAAACTTACTCCTCCCACATAATGGGAGCTCTTATGCCTGAAGACTTCTATATTATTTTTTTAAAGAAATGCTGTCAATAGATCACTTAGTCAACCACAATCTTCTCTTGCTATAACATTATATGGTCATTCATAACTAAAGGTTATAAAGGGCGGTGAAGAGAGGGATGAAGATGCTGATTCTGCTCAAAAAGTTATTAAACACTCCCAGTAGAGGAGAGCGCTATCATGTGAGGGGACTGCGCTAGGTGAGAGACAGCATCTGTCAATAAATGAGCACCTAATTGCTGTTATTATCGTTGTGGGAGTGCTGGTGCCGTCGTGTGGCTGCGCCATCCGCAGTCATTTCGAGCACCCGTCTTTTTGTGGGGAGTCCCGGTAAGGAGTGCGTCAAGTTTTTTTTCTTCCTTTTTCTTGTGCTAGGTAACTGACTCTTTTGGAGTAGTCGAAATTTCTAGCACGTTTAAAGGCACAATTGATGATAAGCATTTAAATTGATTTTTCAGCGCTTTTATCTGCAATTTTTTAAGTTGGTGACAGGATCTCTTTGAACACTTCATGGGCCAGTATTTAAAACATATTGCTTAGTGTAGATGAAACAGCATTTTGCATTTAGGGAAACATTCGTTGGAATTTCATATCTGCTTTACAGTGACTGTTAGATCTTCAGATACATGGGCTACCAACAGTTGCTGTGCTGCAAACCAAGCTTCTTGTCACAGAATAATGAAATCTGAACACTGAAATGCAGGATGTTCTAACACTTATCACCTAGACAGAAAGTGAGGTGAATCCTCCCCACGGGAAACATAGCCAGCAATAGGAACCTGACAAACGTGGTTACCCTTCCCCGTTCTACCGACTTAAGCTAAGAAATTGGTGACTGGATCCTGCTTCTAAGCCTGGGAATTGGTCAACAAGACCACCCATCACATTGATAGTGCAAAGTAGAACATTGCAGGCTTATGGGTTTCCAGGATAGTCTGAAGAAATGAACAATTTAACATAGAGCGTATATACTGTATATCTTTTTAACTTGTTATTAACTAGTTTTCATTTAATGGCATGTTGTCATTAGCATGTTGTAGTAATCAGCTTTTTTTTCTCTGTCTTATTGCCTGTTAAATATATGCCATGGAAAGGATTTTCGTTATATCTGTTTGATAAGTGCACCATAACATACCTGTTTATCCTGCCAGAAATGTAGTGATCTAATAACTCCCTGTGCAGTCTGCCGCTGCCGCACTGTTATCACTTAAAGCAGAACTCCAGGCAAAACTGGTCTTAACTCTTGCAGTAGTGCTACCCTCGCACTGCAAGGGTTAAGTGCTCATTTTTGTCCAGGTGCTAAAATAAAAAAACGTTATACTTACCTAGACCACTGAGCCTGGCCAACTGTCGCAGCTCTCCATCCAGCCTGTCTCGCCCTCTGCTGCAGCGATGGTATGTCTATCAGTGTCCTCATGTCCTATACACTGTGTGTATATAGGATGACTTACGGGACCTCAGAACGCTGCAGCGGAGGGCCAGAGAGGCTCCAGAGACCTGTCTAAGAGCAAGCCAGCTCTGAGCATCTGGTGAGTATAGCTCTTCTTTTTTTTTTCTTTTTTAGCACCTAGACAGAAATGAGCACTTAACCCTTGCAGTGGTGCTAGCCCCACTGCAAGGGTTAAGAACAGTTTTGCCTGGGGTTCTGCTTTAACATTGTTCATGGCTCTCTCTATGAACTAAACACCTCTACCTTATTTTATGGAGATGAGGGGAGGGAGATGTGTTGTGGTCCTAAAAGACTTCCTTTCTTATGGTGGCCATGTTGCTTCTCCATAGCCACCACATTTAAAGCCCAACTCCAGGCACAAGAAAACGTTCCCTACTGTTCCCTCCTGCAGGCTCTCTCCATCTGTGCGACTGCGTCCTGTGAAGCCTCTTCTCTAAGGCATTCCCTGACCATAGCCACACACCTGCCTCCTCTACATACAGTGCAAGGCTAATAGTCCTGCATTGTATGTGATGACATAGAGGGACAACCCACAGACTGGAGCATTCAGCAGAAGAGGAGAGCTGTGGAGGCTGCTGAAGCAGGTGTTGACATACTGTAAGTAATATAGCCTCTTCATGTGTCCTAAACCTAAAAAATACTTAACCCTTGCAGTGAAGGGGGCCTTACTGCAAGGGTAAGCTGCAGTATATGAGATTTTTCTTTTTCAGCTTAGATACGTTTTAAGAATTGCCGGGTCTTAGAAACACAAATGAATGAGTGTTTTCTTAGCAAAGAGTGTGTTTGTGTCTATGAAATATTTATTTTAAAAACACGCATTTCCTTCTTTGGGATGCTACACGGTCTTTTTCACTTGCTTATACGTTTCCTGATTGAGACACACTCCACTGCTGACATTGCATGGCATTCTTCCTCCATTACATAACTCAGATTCTATATTATGCTGTTACATACGGAATGAGTTCAGCCCTGGTGGATTCTGTGTTTTTTCGGTACCATGCATCATGTTGGATTGTGTTTGCAAGCCCCTGTACTATGTTCTCTTTTCTTTACGTTGTTTGTATTTTTGTATTAAAGTGCTTAATAAACTCTATTTAAAAAAAACAAAAACATGCATTTCTGTAGTTAGTCTATATAAATAAATGTATACATTTCTAATATGGAACCATGTGTCTTTAATGTTTGTGTGGGAAAACACTAGAAGAGCCTCTGAGAAGGCCCATACATCAGTCTCTCAGTAAAGAGATAGGCTATTAAGAGGCTTGTGTGATTTCACCAGAGTATGCATCATACTGTATGACAAGACAGCCATTTACCCTTGTGCCCACTCTTAGCTTTTACCTTTTCAGACCCTGCTTATTTATTTTTTATGATCCATAACTTATATTCATAGATGTTGAACAAAAAATAAGGGTAAGCATATAGTCTCATTTGAGTGTGATTGATCTTGACAGTGAGCTCAATAAGCTGTGCTCTTTAGAATATTATCGAACACGTGTTTTATCATTGTTACCTAAAACTGAAAGACTGCTTGCCTTGCAGAGAAAGGGTGAAGTAAACCGTATACTGTTATCTTCTAAGCTTTGAGTTTTCTTCTCTTTTTGTGTGCCTCTGCTACTTCTCCCCTTTTCATAAGCAGCAGGACAGTTAGGTGAGCTGTGTACAAATATCCATGAAAAATTTGTCTGAATACTTCATAACCTTTTTAGAGCAGAGAGGCAGCATAAATCAAGGTTATAGCTCATTTGAACTTCAGTATTAATAATGCTGCATATGTAAATGATAGAATTTCTTTCTGTAATTCAAAAACATATTTTGGATGATGTAAGCCTTTAACATGGACCTTACATCAGATATATTTTTTCATGTTCAATAATGTATCACTTTCATATATTTATTATAGAGATCACCGTACTACCCGGGGGAAAGCGCCTTTTATCTGGTCTCTCCAGAAAGGCAGAGCCATCTTTGGTCAGACACCATCCTGGGTCAGCATTTACTTTTTGGACTGAGATGCTCTTTCAGAGATGACACAATCATGTTAATTCCGGAGCCTCTGCAGTTCTTGGCAGTGGTCCCAAATGTCTGATACAGATCAGCCTTGTTGCAGCCTCTCACCTTGTGTCTTGCTACAGTGTTACAGTGGTAAGCTAGCTATTGCGACAAGGAGATGATTGTTTAAAGTAACACTAAATGCTTTAATCTTAAAAAAAGGAATTAAAGAACCTCAGCTATTAACAAAAATGTATCTTATTTGTGTATCCCTCGGCTGTAGATCCTTAAATCTCTGAATTCATGCTGACACTGTCCTTCCTTCTGGAGGTTACTTTTGTTCCTCATGGTCCCTGTATGTTGTGAAGTTGCCACCGCCCCAAGCTCACTCCTGTGATAGACTACAAATTGAATACAAATTAGACATCTAAACCTGAGATTGTAGTCCATCATGGGAGCGAGCTTGGAGTGCTGAATACACACAGAGGGACCATGGGGAACAAAAGTAGCCACCCTTCAGAAGGAAGGACAGTAGCGGCACCAATTCAGAGATGATTTGAGGATCCACAAATAAGCTACATTTTTGTTAATAGTTCAGGTGCATGAATGCATTTTTAAGATTTAACTCTTGAGTTTAGTGTCACTTGAAGGTTGAAAAACGCAAATTTTTCAGGCATTTGTTAGATGCTCCCAATGTGGATGAAATAAACAGGTGTTTGCTTTTTACTTGATTGGACAACTGAAGTGAATATTCATTTTTAAATACGCCTCATTATTTCAACCTAGGTCATTTGACTGGAGATCCAAGACAACGTGTAAGTGATAAAAGGTCCTGCATTTCTGAAAAAATCATAGTTGGTGAATATTGTGACATGTCAGGAATGTATTAATGCAGACTTGCAGCCAAAGATAACTAATATTTTTTTTTAAATGGGTTAAAAGTCTAAATAATGTCACATGAAAGAGAGGACCTTGGGAAAGATGGAGTTATACAATCAAATTCTGGCTGAGCAGACTTAAGCTAGTGTCTCAGCTTCCTATGGAGAACAAGGCTGATGCTGAAGTTGGGATGTTCATGTTTTGAGATCCAGTAGTTTTACATGACCAGTGAGAAACCCTTTTACCTTTTTACTCTGTTATCCGGTATTCAACTAACCAGAACTCTCATCTAATCAGAAAAAAAATTCCCCTGTTTACTCGCTGATCTGCGGCATGTATTATCCTGAAAATGATCGTGTGTCTATTTGTCTTAATGTGCTTTTGATGACTGCATTTCAATATTAAGAAGCAGTCAATACAGAGTGTGTTTATGGTATAGTATGGGGTATGGCATTAGTTAGACCTATTTTTAATAGTAACTCTCAAGCATCCAGAAACTACATGTATCCCGAATCTACCAATCCCCGTGGTTGCTAGATAACGGGGAGTTTACTGTATATGGATTTCTTCAACCTTCAGTATATGTAGAATTTAGCCATTAAGAATAATTTAGGATATAGCACATAATTACAAAATGTTGTTGCCGTTTGTATGATGCCGCACAAACATGCATATTTGCTGTAAATCATAGGAAGCTGAAATTAAATTGTATTGTTAATATTACCTTAAATACAGAAAAAATAATAATTTCTTATTTCTTTGCTTTTGATGAAAAATACATACGGTATATTAAAACTGTGATTAATGCCATTCATAAACACAAGGACTGGATGAAATTGAACTGCAGTGGTGTCAAGACTGTGGTTACCTTCAATTGTAAATCTTATTCATTAGCAAATATCCCACACGGACTCCACAGCTGTTGTTTTACAGAAGTGAAAAAGCTCAAAGCTCAGAGGCATAAGTAGGGAAACAATTCATGACCCTAATGTGTACAATGTGCATTTGAAATAAGCCTTACTACTCAAAATAGCTTGAGAGTCAAAGTTTCATCAATAATAAAAGAGCCATCCTTACTTCAATAAACACATTATTAGCAATTAAAGTAATTGCACCAGGTGACCATAACAGTCATTTTTTTTAGTAGATTATCTTAAGCTTGGATGGGCTAGCTCTTACTGACACAATAGACATCAGAATACACTGAGTAGCCAGATTATTATTACCACCCCATCAGTACTTCGTTGGGCCACCTTTTGCTTCAATACTGCGGCGATTCTTCTTGGCATTGACTCCACGAGATGTTGAAAGGTGATGCGAGGAATCTGACACCATGCCTGATGAATAGCACTGTCCAGTTCTGTGAGATTTGATGGTTGTGGAACCAGCTGCCTGAGGGCTCTTTCAACTTCGTCCCACAAATGCTCAATTGGATTGAGATCTGGTGATTGTGGGGGCCACCTAAGCAAGGTAAATTCTCCCTCATGTTCTTGAAACCACTCCTGCACAATACGAGCACCATGGCATGGCACATTGTCTTGTTGGAAGGCACATTGTCTTGTTGGTGGTCATAATAATCTGGCCACTCAGTGTATATCATCTTCATAAAAATTAAACATATAGAACTGGGGAAAAATGTTTTCAGTACTGCTAGCTTTCATTGATAGAAGAGAAAGAATAAGCCAAAGCTTTATACAGTATGATTTTCCTATTGTCAGATTTAGCAGAGCTTTTACTTGGGTAGTATAGCAGTCTTTTGTCTTTGACGGTTTAAAAAGCCTTTGCTTTAATTCAAGAAACCTTTCTATTCTTCACTTTATTAAAGAAAATCTTAACTCAATCCAGAAGGATTGTTGTTTTAAATGTCCCATACTAGGGATAAAATGCATACTCTGTGTTTCATTGAATAACTCTGTCTTGGGCTAAGGATTCACATCCTTCAGTGTCCAAATCCAGGTTTCTAAGGGGAGGGCTTGCAGATGATTGCAATGGTGAGTGGGCAGTGTGCGCTTGCACACTTTGGGTCGTGCAGCTTTCGTCTTGCGATCACGCTACCAACCCGCCGAAAATCGTACGATTTTCAGCGGGTTTTCTAGCGTGCTCGTTATTCAAAAATCGTACGACCGTACAGTAAATGCGGTCGCACGCTGCCCATCAACCTTACGATTATCGTAATCACCCTGGGAATCTGGGATCACCCGCGATTATCGTACAATAATCGTAAGGTGTATGGCCACCTTCAGATTTGCATTTTAGATCATCTTCTTGGAGCACCTCCCTGATATCTATCCTTGCCCCAAAGCTGTTGGCAAAATCATATCTCTGAGCATATATTGCCCTACCTTCTTTATTGTCTTTTAAAAAAACGTATTAAATGCATGTGGGTGGCAGAAATATTCTGTATATCTATTACATTTTCTTAATTCTAGCTTAATCTTACCTGTAAATGTATGTGATATTTCAATCAAAGTGCACATAATACAGAGAAACGAATAAAACACCAAAACTCACACTTAAAAACTACATTTGAGAAGAACACTCCTACATTTGCAAGGGAAAATTGGTATTTTATAGCGACTTAAATCATGTTTTCAATCCCAGCCATTGCTGGCTGTGGCTGCTGTGATGATCTATTGCTGTGGAAGGTGCTGTTCTATGTATGCTGAGAGTGAAGGAAGTTGTATAATAATGAAAAAAAAAATACTTTTTTTTTTTTTTACACATCAACAGATTCATAAAAAAGTGTCTGATGTACCATAGAATATTGCTTACTAGTCACTTTTTGTGGATTAAATATGGTGAATTGGCATATGGAATCAACTTTATAGACATTTATTTTTAACAGGAAAATATATTGGCTGTTTGTTGGAACTTCTTGCACAGCCTCACAGAGAAACACAAGCACACAGTCTGATATGCATGCCCCTGATGGCTTGGAAACAGGAAGGACGCCACAGCTTTATTCTCTACCTTTTTCAATACATAAACAGAGCATATACTATATAGATACTGTACAACATAATTTATAAACACTGCCATCTAGTGACCGAAATGGTATACTGCAGAAGTTGTTGCTATAAACACAGTAATGTGTATTGTAACACTGTTAACCTAATGTATTCTTAAAATGTGTGAGACAATAAAACAAGACAATAAAACAATGTAATAATAAGGCCGATGTTAAGAGTTTCCTCCTTTCTGTAGCCTGACACAACGGTTGATTGCTAAAAGCAAATAGGCTGTTCATTTTGCAAGGGGATCTTCCCTGAGGTTATAGAATGTGGTGGGAGTGGTGCAAGAATACCCATTGACTGACATACAAGCAAAATAAATGTTTTTTTCTTGCACAATTGGATAAATTAAATCAGCAGAAGAAAAAATTCCTTGCAAAATGAAAATTTGCTTGCAAAGTCTGCTCTTCCTTATACAGCCAGCATGCAGTCTTCCAGAGACTTGGGGAGGATTGCGTGTGTGTGTGAATGTGCATATGTATGTGTATGTATGTATGTATGTATGCATATATATATATATATATTTACATATAT
>NW_017306521.1:1098695-1099247 GCF_000935625.1 Nanorana parkeri | reverse complement strand
CTCGAAAAATCGTCTGTAACGAGAGGACGGTGTAGCCCGACGAGTAGCTTCCCAGCCGGCCGTGTAATTACAACATTCACCTTGTAATTACACGGCCGGCCGGGAGCTTTACAGTCAAGCGATCGAGCGTATGTGCGCCTACGTGCCGCACGTGTTGCATATCCCCGCAAACTGAGTGAGAGCAATCATTTTAGAGCCATTAAGGCTGGGTTCACACCTGGGCGTTTTACAGCGCTGATCGATGCGCTGTAAAACGCCCTGCAAGTGAAATAACCTTATTTTCCTATGGGCATGGTTCTCACTTGGGCGTATTTCAGCGTGTCAGAACGTGCTGAAAAACGCCCTATGCCCAAAGAAGTACAGGAGCTTCTTTGGGGCGTATTTCCGGGTGTATCCATTAGGATACAGTCGGATAGCCCTCATAAACACGCTTTTGACACGCGCGTATTTCGAACGCCTAGGTGGGAACCCAGCCTAAAGGAGAACTATGAGGTGAGTGTTTTTCACTCACCTCATAGTTCTAGCCGACCTGTGACAATGAGACTGTCACAG
>NW_017306521.1:1087794-1097528 GCF_000935625.1 Nanorana parkeri | reverse complement strand
ATATATATATATATAACTAAAAAAAATCTTTGTAACTTTAAAAATAATTGTTTTTATTTATTTTTATTTTACTGTTGGGGGTTCTGCTGAAATATCAAGGGTTTAAACAGACCCCTGATATTTCCCTTTGGAAATAGAAAAAGATATTGATGACACAGAGTACTAAATCTCTTTTTCTGCAGCCCCTGTTTGGAATGAACAGGAAGCCTCTATGCTGAGTGCTTCTGTCCATTCATAAACTGTGGAGATAGTATGAGTTACTATGCCCACAATCCTAAATGAACAGGAAGTGATGTAGAGCACTTCCTGTTCATTCTTAATTTGGGACACAGTAAACATACTATGTGCTCAACTATTTACAAGCACTCTGCAATCCGCTAAATATTGGAAAAAAACCAAAAAACAAAACCTAATGTAATCCACTTGCATACACAATTTTCATGGTCTTTGATTTGACTGTACCAATTGTTACACAAGGAGAAATCTCAATGTTACCATTGAAAAACTATTTGATGAAAATACACTATTACAAGAACACAAGGCACATAATGATTATAGTAGCATTCAAGATATTTAACTGGGATGGATCATTGTATGTGCCGGCAATCTTCCTTTGTATGACAAATAATGAACCACAGAACAAGTAATGAAAAAACAGAATTGGTTAGTAAACATGCAGTTTTACTTGTTAGTATTTATAATACTATAAAACTGGCTACGGGAACGTGTCCAGAGGGTATCTGTAAATGGCACCTTTTCAGACTGGGCTAGTGTAATGAGCGGTGTGCCTCAGGGTTCTGTGCTGGGTCCCATATTGTTCAACTTATTTATTAATGACATCGGGGAGGGTGTTAACAGCGATATTTCCGTGTTTGCGGATGACACCAAAATAGGGAGGGTAATAGACACGGACTTAGACACTATAACATTACAGGAGGACCTGGATAAAATAGGGGAGTGGGCATTAATGTGGCAGATGAGGTTTAATGTCGATAAATGCAAAGTAATGCACTTTGGAATTAAAAATAAACAAATGGGTTATACAATTATGGGTATGCCGCTGGGGAAGTCAGAAATGGAGAAGGATTTGGGGGTCATTGTAGACCACAAACTGAAAGGTAGTTTGCAGTGCCAGGCTGCTGTAAACAAAGCTAGCAGGGTCTTGTCCTGTATTAAAAAGGGGATGTATTGCAGGGACAAGTCTATAATTTTGCCACTTTATAGATCATTGGTTCGACCTCATCTGGAGTACGCGGTCCAGTTCTGGTCACCAGTACTAAGAAAAGATGTCCTTGAGTTGGAAAAAGTCCAGCGAAGGGCAACCAAACTAATTAGGGGTATGGAGGACCAGAGCTACGAGACGAGGCTACTAAATTTAAACATGTTCACATTAGAGGTGAGGAGATTAAGGGGGGATATGATTTCCATGTACAAAATGTTTAATGGTGGTAGCAACATTAGCGATAAACTGTTTAAAATTAACTCCGTTACAAAAACTAGAGGCCATAACCTAAAATTGGTGGAAAAAAAATTCCAGCACAAGGTGCGAAGGGGGTTCTTCACAGTAAGATCAGTTAGGGTCTGGAACTCACTGCCACAGGCGGTGATTTCAGCAAATAATGTGGAATTGTTCAAGAAACTTTTGGACGATTTCTTAAGGGACCGTAATATACAGGGGTACGGGTACTCCTAGAATGAGATCCTAATAGGTTGGACTTGATGGACTAATGTCTTTATTCAACCTCAAATACTATGTATAATGAACAGATATTCACAGGTTCACAGGATGAACAAAAAATGCTTCCGTTGCTTATACGTTCAATTACGCTCTTGCAAACATCAATTATGATAAAACATGTTCATATTTTCTGCAGTATAAAAGTAAATGAACCTTGTATTTAAAAAAAAAGAAATAACCTGACAGTAAAGAGGAATAAACCACATCCAGGTAAGATAAATGGTAAAAACAAAATGTGTTAACACAAATAACGATGACCCTGAAGCACTGCCATTTACAGACTCATCAAATGAGGACAGCAATATTTCATCAGCAGACACAGCTGTAAAATCTATTTATTTTATTCAAACCAGGGATGCTTCCTTTGTAGGATGCTAATTCATATCGGTTGAGTAGTTAAAACGGTTGCAGCATGTCAGAGGACCAGTGAAGCGTACTAAACTGAACTTACTAATTAACCTCAGTAATAGTATTTATCTGTCCAGCTTCTTGGAAATGGTAAAATCAGCTCATGGTTTGTTGACCAAACTTCTGTTGCTGTTATTCTGAAGAGGCTGATTTACTAAAGAAGTTGCAAAACGAAATAAATTATGTGAATATTCACTTTAATTAACCAATCATGTGAAAAGTAAATTCTTGTTTTTTACATCATTTGGATATCTGAAGGGCACATTCACACCAATATAATATTGAGATATATATTTTTAATTGTATGTTTTAAGAAAAATATAGAGGGCTATTCACAAAGCTGCCGAAGGACCAGTCATAGCTCCGGCTAATCCTTCGGCTAGCTTCATTAGCTAGCTATTCACTATAGCCCGTACAGCTCCCGTAACTGGCCGAGCCGAACGCATATGCTTCGGCTCGAATGCCGAAGTGAATTGTTTTTTTAAAATTTTGTTTTTTCTTTTTTTAATCTTTATGTTTTTACTTTGTATACTGTGTATGAAATATTGTACATTAGTTACATTAATAACACTTGTACAATGTAAAACTGATTAATCTCCTGAAATGTAAGCTGGTATTGACCAAACATCTGCAACTTTGTATGCTGTAAACAGGTTAATACTGTGTACTTAGCTTGAATTTTATATTGATTCCAGTTGTGGAAATTATGTACCTTAATAAGCCATGATTAAGCATCCTTAAAGTGACGCTAAACTCAGGAGTTAATCTTAAAAATGCATTCAAGTACCTTAACTATTAACAAAATGTAGCTTATGTTTGTATCACTCGGCTGTAGATCATCTAATCATCTCTGAATTCATGCTGACACTGTCCTTCCTTCTGGAGGGTGACTACTTTTGTTCCTCATGGTCCTTGTGTGTGTTGTAAAGTAGCCTCCAAGCTTGCTCCCGTGATTGACTACAATCTCAATACAATTTAGTAAACTAAACATGAGATTGAAGTCCATCATGGGAGCAAGCTTGGAGTGGTGGCTACTTTACAACACACTACAAAATGACCAACCCTCCAGAAGGAAGGACAGTGTCAGCATGAATTCAGAGATGATTTGAGGATTTACAGCTGAGTGATGCACAAATAAGCTAAATTTTTGTTAATAGTTAAGGTACTAGAATGCATTTTTTTAAGATTTAACTCCTGAGTTTAGTGTCACTTTAACTCTGAATCTCCTCTCTTGAATTGTTATAATAGTGAGCCTGATCTCTCAGCAAATACTTGATTTACCTTCATTTATTTGATATTACTTGTCAGGTTGTAAGGCTGTCCTATCCCCTTCCTGTGCTCATTGCTGATAATAGACACACCAAAACCTGTCATATAACAAAGGTGCTGTTTAAACGAATGAAAAATGATAGCAAAACGGAAGTCCACAAATCTTCACCTCTGCTCCAGCGATGTAAAATTTGTGAGCTCCCTTGCCGACTTCTCCTCCCTAGCATCTTCTGGGTGTGCGGTCTTGGCCAGCTTGATTGTCGCGGAGTGTGGGGTGATGTAACCCCTGTGCATGCATGCAGATACAGGAATTGTACATTGAATTGTGTGGATGCGGAGCTCAATGTACAGTGTAAATAGAATTGGGAGGAGGAAAGTAAGAAGCCTGTATTGCAGAATAGACAGTCTATAGTATGTCTCTTTTGTAATAAAAACAATCTTCTAGTGCATAATTTTTTGTTTTAAGGCCACAGTTCCACTTTAAGGCTTTGTTATTTGACAGTTTTACCCTTTTCCAGCAGCCTGGACAGATGTGTCTTGTTATAAGTCTGGTCTCCTGCCCATTCCCTCTTTTGCTATATTACTGATTGAAGTTGTACTGACTTCACTGGTTTGAAAGTGGCATCTCAAATAAGATTTGTGATACTCAGTTTGAATCGTAAGGATCAAGGACTGTGTAGCTGCGTAGCAGCTATTTGACTTTGGTTTGAGCTGACTGCAGGGCCAAGACCTGCAGTAGACTTTCAACATTTAAGGCATTTAAAGGATGTGTAGTCCTTTGAGGAAAGTTTACATCTTCTTTGATCCTTACTTTTGCAAATGTACAGTTTTATCAAAACCATAAAGTTTTGCTTTAACCGGGGAATCCCTGGCAGAGCGGGTATTGCATGGAAGAGTGCTTTAACTTTTTGGCTGCCATAAAAGGGATTGGTGCATTTAATAGTCACTATATGGCTATACGCCTCCATTCCACACATTTTTATAGCTTTCCATTTTGTCTTGGGGAAATGTAAGTGAACTTTGAAAGCTCCTTGATATTTTTCCTTGATGATACATTGGCTGTCAAGGAATTGCTATGACAACTAACTAGCTAGCAATATAAAAAGGGATTTGGTTCAGGTCAACATTATGTGCAATCAGTAAACAGGAACATACTTGAAAACATTAATTTAGCAGTTAATATTTGCAGTGATGGCATTCAGTATGTTAATTCCTTTTTTTAATTTTACATGCTCTACTAATGATTCTCCTCATATTTAAAAACAAACCCACCTGTCTAGCAAAAGTGGCAAGGCTTGGGCAAATTAACACTTGCAGGGATGCTTCTACTTTTTTGCTCTATGTTACTGCAACTGCTTTAGCACCCGTGGCTGTGCTATAGTGTGTCTCAATCCCTGTGACTGATACTTTTACTGGATAGTTTGGTGCATATAAATGTAGAAAAACTATAAATGAAGGCATATGAAATAAAAAATGCATATGTTGAATGCTATAATAGCATGTATTAAACACACACAGTTATCAGAATAAAGTATTTTTCATGCTAATGGTCCTTTTTGTCCTAGTGAAAACTTAATACATTTACTTTGTTTAACTTTGTCCTATTTCAACCATGTACCATAGCTAAAACATTTAAGGATCTATTAATAATATTTTTTACATCATATTCACCCAGCTTTCATCCAACAGGCACTTGTTTTCATGTAAGATTCTATTGGCGAAAAAAGACTGAATCTTAGGTAAAAGTTGGCTGAATCTTGGGTGAAAACATTAATAAATTGTTTTGTTTTCAGTCTTCAAGCCTAATGTTTTGTAATGTATGCTCCATAGAACTTTACTGGAAGGGCAATGAAAGGATACTTTTTTTTTATATAGAAGCCACTTTCATGTGTCATCCCTGGTTATGTATTATTGTAGCAGATTGTAACTCGCTCAATTATATGGTTTAAGTCCTTTTTCTGTGACCTCCGGCTTAGAAACTCCGCATTCTCTAGCTAGGTGGTTATCTGAATGCCAGGGATGGGTACTCAAAGCATATTTTCGTCTCATCTTAGGTAATTACAGGTTACTGCTCTGTCTTTTTATTGTCTTCTATCCACTATGTAATAAAATATAGTAGGTACAGACATTGTACTTTGTGCATTTAGGGTGAGAGTTGAAATAGTTTAAAAAACAGTTGTCTGTTTTCTTATACAATTAGTCTACAATTAGCTGTATGTTTACCCCACTCACACAGTGTTGAGGTTCTGGTTATAACTGTTTAGTGCTCTGGTGGCATGCAGGAAACATTTGGTAAGTAAACACATTCATAACTATATTCAAAAACTGAATTTTGTTGTCTCAAATAGACTTTTGTGACCCCTGAAGACTCTAATATAGTGGGAGCCACTAAAATTTAGGAACATTTATATTTTGAGAAATGCATCCATGTTTAATCCTATTAATGGGACATTCAAAATAATGCTTCTATATAAAGACCATAGTGTAAATGAGGTACATTTATTACAGATAAGCTGAAATATTTAAATTCTGTATTAAAATTTCTGACCTCCCTACAATTATGTTTGAGGGAAAAAGTAGGAATTGTTTGACAAATTAGTAATTTCTGCCCTCCCAAAGATCCAAAATATCCTAGTGAGTGCTCTGGGAATTCTATAGTTTTCATAAATAAAAGAAATATACAGGATATAGTTTAAAAGCAAGAAGTGGTGAGTTGCTGCATCCTATTTCTGTTGCAGGTGCTATGTATGCATGCTATCGGACTAAAAAAGAACATAGGAATAAAATGACTAACTAAAAGAACCTGCCCTTCAACAAGTTCAAGACCAAGCAATAACAGCCAGCCATTCCGCTTAAAGAACTCAAGATCAATACAGTCCTCCTATGACAGATAAGCACATGTGGAGCTAAGTGTTTCATGGTTAGAGGACTGCTGTATTAATGTTAAAAATACTACGATCAATCTTCAATAGGCAGTTTAAGGTTAGTGAAGTAAGTGACTTTGTAAACTTTTCTGAGGAGCAACAGCCTCAGCTTTATTGGAAAATGCTAAAATTCCAAAGACCAAGCTTCAGAAGATAAAGTACCTTTGGTACAAGTGTCATATCTTTTAACTAGGCAATCTCAGATCATTTGATCTGAGAAAATTTCCCCAGTTTTTTATGCTTCTTTCCATTTTACAACTTTCTTTGAGTTTTAAAACTGCAGCTCTGTAATAATTTCATCATATCTACCTTCTACTTGACTTAATGTGAGGGCTAGTTCACACCAGATGCAGTTGTGATGCAGTCCATTCAGTTTTGCAGCTGCATCTAAATCGCATTACAATGCTTTCCAATGGAATTTCTGGTGCTCTGTTTACACCAGTGCAGTCCGTTCCGATGCAGTCATAAAAAATACTGCTTGCCCCATTTTAGCTGCACCTGATCACAACGGAATGCATCAAAACACATAAAAAAGCATGCAGATGCATGCAAACGCACTGGAATGCACCTGAAAGCCCATTTTAAGTGAGAAAAAAGGCATCAGGGCTAGTTCACACCAGCCACAGTGCGCTCCGGTCCGATTCGGGCCGGAACGCACTGGATCGCATTGCGGTCGGCCCATTTTGTTGTGGGGCTGGCCGCAATGCGATCGGCCACACGCTAAAAAGGTATACACAAGGTACATCAATGCCTGCGGTCCGGTCCAGTCAGAAAAATTGCTGCAAGCACTATTTTTTCTGACCGGATTGCTGGCATCCCAGCCAATCAGCTTTGAGCCAGCCAAACTGCATGGAGCCAGCTTCCCGGCCAATGAGTAAGCCGGCGGCGGGTAGTGACCCGCTTCCTGATTGGCGAGGAAGCTGGCTTCCTAGCCAATCAGCATGGACTTGGCTTCCTGGCCAATCAGTATTGAGCCCTCCAAACAGCATGGAGCCGGCTTTCTGGGCAATCAAGAAGCTGGGCAGCTGGTAATGACACACCACCCAGCTTCCTGATTACCCGGGAAGCAGGCTCCATGCCAGCAGAAGTACCAGTATTGTTACTCTGTATCATATGAATATAGGTACTTGTACTCGATACCGATAAACCGGTATCAGTGCATCCCTAGTAATAAGCAGCCTCATTGCTTAGAAGAGGTGTTCAGGAGTAGGGATGAGCTTCGGGTTCAGGTTGAACATGAGTTTGACCCAAACCCAGCAGTTCAATAAATGTTCAAACAGCCTGGCCATATTTGGCCAGTTCAACCTCCTTCCCGAACCTCTGTTTGTAAACAAACGTCAATCTTGGGAATCTCAACAGCAGTTAACCCTACTCTAATACAAAATTCCTACCAATCACTATTTAATGCCTGTGAACACTTCCTTCCAAGGACCTGGTTTGGCAATATGACATGCCTGACACATGCCAAACCTATGTTAATTAAGTTCATAATTTGTGTGTTAAATACTGCAGTTAAAGCAGGAAATTACACATATCCAACCAACAAGTTTATATAAATATTTTAACGAAGGCTGAAGCATGGATATTTTAAAAATGTATGTTTTGTGCTCTGTGGTTTACAGCAAGAGGAAACATATTTTAAAAGAAATGACAGATGAGTATAGATAGGTATCATGACTCTTGATACACCTTTTCTTAAAGCAAACCTGTGAGAAACTAAGCATTTTTTCCTCCTGTCAGTAGCTGTGGCCATGGAGGATTGTAACTCCTCGTATGTACTGTGCAGTCTCTGCTGCCTATTCAGGTGTGCATTGGGGTAAATAGATTGGGTCTTTGTATGATAATAGCTGGTCTGATTATTGTGCCTTCTTTTGGGTAGTTTTGTGGTTACCTAGGTGTTAATCTTGTTCTTGGCATTTTCTGAATAGTGACTTTTGTTGCCTGCTTTCACCCGCATTTGTCCTCTTGCTATCCCATTTGACACTCTGGGGGTTATTTACTAACCTAAACACACGCACGCACCAGGTGCGTGTGATTTTCACACAGCAAAACGTATTTATCAACCAAAAAGTCTCTAAAAGCATATTTCCACTAATGCCATATATGGAAAAATCATGCACATGATGCATATATAATGCTGCTTCACAGTTTAGACAAAAATGGTTAGCTCATGCATTTACATTCCTGCATTCATCAACGCAAGCAGCACAACGTAGAGCTAATTTACACGACATCACCTTGCAATTCATGCTTGGCTTTGCACAACACACCTGCTGGGTGTGTACACACTACGAAGGTGTTTAGATTCCACCCATAGATCATGCTGGGAGGGAACACACTACAGAGGTGTATACTTGTTCATGGTGTGTTTATAAGGTTAGTAAATCAACCCCTCTGCCTCTTAATATCTGGTTTTGAGCCTGACTTGGATCTTGGTTCTGTACTACCCCTCTTTTATTTTAAAATATAAAGAGAGTGTTTGCTGATTTGTGTATCACACATTTTTCCTGTCTTTCTTTACTACATACCGTAGCAGCACCAAAACTAGTTAAGACCAGAGAGTAATTTTTACAAGGCAAATAAGTAATAAAATTATGTTGTTGAAGCTGAATTGGTTTGGATTGGGAGGGAGTTCAGAGTTGTCAGTATTTTAGGTTAGGACATGAGCGAATAAAGAACAGAGAAATACAGAAACATTAAAAGCTTGGTCCATAACGTGCTCCATGGGCTAATCTGTGTTTTAACCTCCAAATCGTTACTGCTGAATCAGTTTAAGACTATGCATGTCACTAAGATGTAAACCAAGACTTAAATTCTCACTGTAAGATATACATTTAAAAAAAGTGACACCATTCTTGAATAACTACTTAAATTGTGTCCCTAGTTGTAGGTTAGGTAATTGTATCTGGACAGATTTATTTTTTTCCTCAGGCATTGTATTTCTGACGTTTAACTTAATTTTGCATAGTTTCACAGTAGCTATCTAAAGATTGTTAGAGACCCATAATATGAGAGGTACTACATCACAGGTACTCTTACATGAGACAGCATAAGGATGGCATGGATCACTCTAAAATCACATATGTGATATAGACTGCTGGTACCAATAAGAATGGTCTCACTGTTTTTGTAAAACAGACTAGAGATCATTTTGTAAATACCTACTGATTCTCCCAGTAGAACTATCAAAAACATTATTTCTTTGATAAGGTAACAACACTTTTCCCTCTACAGTAAAATTACTGCTACACTGTCACCATTACTACTATTGCTGTTTAGATGTTCGTGCCATTGTTGGCCCTATCAGTGAATAGCTATGCCTAGCTCCACCATCAACCGGATACATTGACAGCACAGGGCTTAGGGAAATGATGTAAAAGCCCTGCTTAGTCCCT
>NW_017306521.1:1083693-1087721 GCF_000935625.1 Nanorana parkeri | reverse complement strand
AGGAGGGTGCAGGAGAACCCAAGCCTACCAGTTGCATTTACTAATGAAAAAATAGTAAATGTACATTTCCTTTTTAAGGTATTTAACATGTTAACTTGCTTAGAAAATAGAAAAAAATATAGATTTTTGTTGGACATTAAAGAACTATGAGGTTCTGGTTTATCTCTATTTTTTTATTACTTAGGCTAAAGGAGTAAATATTGTAATTTACTTCTTTGAGCCAAAATACACCCTGAGCCTTTAATTGGTTCTTTATGATGATGGGCGGGGCTAAGCGCCACAGTGGGGAGAGATTCCGACATTACTGTCTGGATCCTCCCCACCGATCTCTCGTTAGTTTGACTGATGGTGCTTCTTGAGAGCTGCTGCACGTCCCCAGATATATGGGCATGTGCAGCAGCTCTGTCCCCAAAGCTCTCTCCCTACCTTCACATCCCTGTCCTCTGTGCCAGCCTTCCAGACACTAGCTGCTCTGTAGCTTCTTTCTCCTCCCTGCCTCCCCGTCTCCTTCCTCTGTCCCTGCCTTCTCCATGTGTAGTGACAAGCTCTTCTCTCGGGCCACCCACAGCACAGCCACAGCAGATCTACTTTTAGAAAAAAAAAAGCTGATGGCGGGCTGCAGGTGGCTGTTTTCTGAGATTTGAGATGAGTATCTCAGATGTGCTGTGACTTTGAAATCAGCAATATGCTAATAGAGTAAAGGTAAGGGGTATTTTTATTTGCCCTTAGGTCATAATTCTCCTTTTAAGCAGTGATTAAACTGTACAGTTTATTTCTTCCTTTCTCCTGTTCACAGTTTTTAAATGTTGGTATAGGGAATCCTAAAGGTATACCACCACTAGTACCTGCAATTACAGACTGTCAAATTGACAGCCAGTAATTGCTTTGTATTATGCAGCAGGAGCGGCAACATTTTAACAGCTGTGTAAAATGACACTTGCAGATAGTCTACAAGTGTCATTGATAAATATAATGAATCAATGTATTGTTTTATTGTGTATATACGGTCTTCTTTATATGTATGTCAAAGTTTCTATATGTGAATGAAACATTTGAATACCTTATTAACCCATAGTTAACCCTAATAATTGCTTTATTTTCTTTCTCCCCTTAGCTATTATTGTTCTGCTCACTTTATTTCAATTTCTTTATTTTACTACTAATATTTTTTGTTATTTATTTTGTTTGTTACTTTTTCAGTGTTGCATAACTTGAAATTGAACAAAATAAAAAAAAACAATAAAACTTTTTTTTTCATTTGCAAATACTGTACTTTTGCAATACTTTGTATTTGAAATTTTTTTTAGTGTAATTTTATATGGAACAAATTATACAATGTGTATACTTTATATTTAAAACTGCATTTCTAAAGCTAACACTGGCCAAAACACAACAAAAGTTGCTTTTTTTTTGGTTTGAAGTATGTTTGCCTATAGATTCTACTGGAAATTAAATAATTTTTGCAAAACAAAATTGCCAGAAAACCCTAGATTTGTTCCATCAAAAACCATTAGGTAATGCCAATGTTATCACCAAATAAACCGGCCCACAGTGGAAATGTAAAAATGTTTTGGTGCAAAACAGTATACAGGTACAAGGGCTAAAGTGATTAAAATGCTTTCTTATTTGGGAAGTTACTATAGGTAGACTACCAATGCAGAACTGCATGTCGATCAATTAGACTGAATTTTTCCCTGGTTTGTCAGTGGGTAAAACCTGAATGATTATTATGGGTTCACTGTTTTTCATATCATCACTGATATTTGCACTGCACCTTTTTTTTTTAATAAGACTGCATTTGAGGATTCTTGTCCACATTTTTCACATTTATTTGAGCGTTAATTGTTGGATTTTTTTTTTTCCCCTCGTCTTCCACAAAATTCTGAGAATCTTTGTAAAATAAGTTAGGACTTGGTAAACTTACCCGTTCTTATGGCTTTGTATAATATTAAATATGATTTTATTCTGTTGCAAGATTGCTTTACAATGAGGTAAGTGGCATTATGGGCATGAATGGCTGCCTGATGATAAGATCTGAGGTTTATACTTTAATAAATGGTATTAAAGGTGAGCACTGAACATACTAATAAAAAGCAACTCATTGTATACCTGTGGGATGACTATTTCTTTCATCAATTTCCCAACCCTCAACCTCTTATTACATTCTTACTTCCATGCTGTAATTGTATGCTGACCTTAGCTGCCTGTGCTTTATCACCGTCAGATGGAAGGTTTCAACTTTTTGAAAATAGGACTAGCCTTTTTCCTCTATTATTTTGGATCGTTGTTTTCCCTGCTGCCTGCTTTTAAATTATAGAGAAACCTACTGCTTTGATTTTATTTATCCCTGCGCCTCTAAATGTGTCATAAAAAGAAGAATAGCATACATTGCCATTAATAACTATAGTTTGCTGCATAACAGTTAAACCCTCATGTAACCATTATTGCTACCAGCTGCTCTTCATTTCTTTCAAATACTCAGGCAACTGCGGTATCAGGATAAAAGCTTGTTCAGTTAAAGTTCCATTCAGTGTCACAGAATGAGAGGAGTGGGGAGCAGAAGATTTGAGGGAAGATTGTGCTTTTCTCAGACCTGCCAGTAAAATGCTGGCTCTTGTCCATATAACATCCATTACCTTTAGCAATGTTGGGGCATTACATACATGTGACTCCACATGAGAGGCTTGGCAGGAGTATTCTGGGGGTGGGTTAAATAACTTATATAACTTATATTTTAGAAATACAAGATGCATTATTGTAGCAAAACAGAAGAGGTTATTCATTATGGCATTAATGCATACAGGTTGCAGAGATGAGCATTAATCATGGTTTTCATGGATTTAAACTGTCATTTTCAAATTTCTGAATGGATGAGTGACAGTAAGGTAGATATGTTATACATTCATATAACACAAAACTGTTTCCTTTTATACTATGCCAGTGTATAATGCATTAGTCCCTAATCAAAGTGATTAATATGTGTTATTTTGCACAGAAAATTACACATGCTGCTAACCATTAGTTAAGACATTTTGCGCATTACTTGTTAGAGGTACACCACAGGTGAAACTGAAAATTAAACTAGACCTCATTTACAGGTCTACATGAATATATTCATTTTATGTCACTATATGCAACAGTAAAGAAAAAAAAAAACTCCACCTTTTATTACTAAAAGGCCATCCCTGATCTCCATGGCACTTTGCCTAGGTTAAGTTTTTAAGTATTTTTTGTCTATAGATTCTACTGGAAATTAAATAGTTTTTGCAAAACAAAAAAATATACAGGTACAAGGGCTAAAGTTTTTAAAATGCTTTCTTATTTGGGAAGTGACTATTGGTAGACTACTAGTGCAGAACTGCATGGTGATCAATCAGACTGAAGTTTGTCAGTGAGTAAAACGAATGATTATGGGTTCACTGTCTTCTCATATCATCACTGATATTTGCACTGCTTTTTTGAATAAGACCGCATTTGAGGATTCTTCTCCACATTTTCCATTTATGTTCCTATGCACTGCAAGAAGGAGGAAGCATTTTATGCACAGGCACCAGGATTTGCATTATTCCAAACAATTGCAGTGTATGTAAACCCGAACAAGGAACCTCTCCTGTTTGCTCCCTTTAAGTCTATTAACTAAATAATTGAAAAACATTTGTTATATCTACATTAAGTGCAAAAATACCTGTTGATCATCTTAGACATTCAGAGCCATCTTGTGCCTTGTGCACGCTTCCTATGTTAGTTGGAATGATTAGCCCTCTTATTTATTTTCTTGGGATTACAAAAAGATTAGTGTCTATGATTAGAATTCTGAGAGTGGGTAGCTTGGCAAAAGAAACTCAGGCAGGGCTGACACCACTCAGTCCAAAAACATGCTGTGGGTTGTCAGCTCGCAAGACAATTCTGGAGATGAGTGCATTTTTGGAACATGAACAGGTATTTTTCTACATTTGCTATGTATTTCAGATGTATTGTATATTTTTTTTTTTTTTTTTTTTCTTGATTGCAAAAACCATTTCAAAGTT
>NW_017306521.1:1064461-1083622 GCF_000935625.1 Nanorana parkeri | reverse complement strand
GTGTTTTGTTTTTTTTTTTTTTTTTTTTTTTTACCTTGACTTGCACAACACATTACAAGGCTAACTATTACCCAGACACCTTGCAGTCCCACTGTTTCACCACTTACCGAACGCGCATACGCATGATAACGTTTTAAGTGGTAGACAAAATTTAACCAGTATTGACTATCTAAATGGGAGATTGGGTAATGCGCTGGATTAGTTATTTCAATCACTTCTGACGAGCTCCGCTCACATTTATGTGATACTAAACAACTTGTTCATAAAGTAGAAATTTTTGCTTGGGGTTCACACCACAAGTTGATGACCTGTCATGTAAAATCACTGTACTCCTCTGTCAATATTGGGGTTTATTATAGAAGGGGTACATTATCTGTATACTCTGTATAATGGGAAATACTCCAAAGATGTGTAGCTTCGATGGGCGTGAAATTTGCACCCTAAAATCTATATGGGTTGTTTGATGGAGTGCCTTTGGGGATAGGAACCCTTTTAGATCATCTATTTGACTTTTCTATTAATATATAAATGATTTTCATTGTGGATGAGCTAGCATAACCAAAATGGTTACAATTTGAGAATTACCTTTTGAGGAGAACATCAATTCTATACACTCTTTGATCTGACCCATATAGGAGTTGTACCCAAGGGTAGGGTGGAAGTAGAAGTGTATAGAAAACTGACTTCCTGTAACTTTTCTTTATCCAAAACATGCTATTTGGCATTTTCCAAGAATAATCAGAAGAAACTGTACAAATGTAGACCTTTCAAAGAGGCAAGCAGCAGCTTTGAAGAAGAGGTTCTAAGTGGTTATTCTTGAGAGCTGGCAGAGGAAGCTTATCATTTTGTGAAGAATAAACAAATTAATTATCTGCTCTAGGATACACTAACAAGACAAAGAAACTGGAGTTGAAAGACACATGGAAAATGGGTAATTTTCTCCAGTCTGGAATTTGAAAAAGTTAGGAGATATTTACCCATGTTACATCATGGCTCTGATTTTTAAAGACATTTTGGATCCCGGAGTACAGTTTATAAGTAGGAGACCATACTGGGACCATACTCATACTGAGAAATCATCTAGCTTTGAGGGAGCAAAGTCGGTTTAACACCATCAGTTTGTTTTAATGTGCAGCTGTCAGTGTATGGGAAGTTTTCACAAGGTTACATCTTGTGTTAGTCAAAAGAATTACAAGATTAAACAGCTGATGAATTGCTACACTAAATATACCGTTTATGTATGTACATTTACAAAATGTCAGATACAATAATGGGGCAGGATCACTAGGAGGCTTTGGGACCAATCCAGGAATCACTTTTATATGATATTAAAGTCCTGTGAGATTACAGATGTTGCAAATCATTTTGTCAACCTGCACAACTCTAATATGGATTTATTAAAGATACAAATTATAAAATGGATAATCAAGTAAAAGGGGTCGGATAGATTGTCCATTCTGAGGAGAGAAGTTAATTGGATTTTAACCTTAAATATGCACATACTCTACATTTGATATTGCCAATTATTATTAATATGATATATATATACTTTTTAACCTCTTTCCCTTCTCTTTTCCCATTTGTCTTCTTTATTCTACCCTTACTTCTTTTTCTCCCTTTTTCATTTAAGATGTTTTAGAATATTTGAGGTTTTTCTCCTCTATAAAGACAATAAATAAGATCACACATTTTGATATAAATCATAGCTTTCTAATTAATATCAGTATTATTGATTTTAACTTTAATTTAACTTCCTTTTAATTGCAGAGAATGTAAAGGGAGTTGGTTTTATGGGTGAGTTTAAATATGAAGAGTTAAAGACAAGAAGAGACATATTTATAGTTTTGGTTTATTGATTGGAGATCAATAGATGTATACAATGATATGTCTGTTAAATTTTTGGAATCATGGGAAATCTTTATGCCACCATGATTCATGCATCTGGGACAGGAATTGGCCCCTTTAAGCAAAGAACCCATAAACCATCTGGAGCTGGAGCTTTTGAAGTTACTATTATGTTTCTGTCTTCTCCTTCTCATACAACATGCTGATTGGCCCTGCACATTACTAGGACCGGAACAGGGCAATTGTCCAATGCATTATGAGAGCTGAGATTTGTCCCTGTTTTCAGTGAGGAGTAGAGGCTGTACGTTGGAACTATAGTTCAAATTTGTGGACATGCACCTGGCAGCTAGTACTCTCTTTGATAATAATTTCAAAGCACACATCAATGAAAGTGGTGATCTGCACAGACCTTCTCCATCACTCCTTATACCATAATTACCTATTCTACTAGTTGCTAGTGTGATGCCATTCCTCCAGCTACCTCATCCATCTTATCATTTTCTCTGTTATATAAAAGCCACCTCACCTCTCTGGGACCTTATTTGGGTTGGGAAGTTAAGTGGCAGTCTTTATCAAAGCTTTCTTTCCTTATGGAGTGTTAAACAGTACCTGCTAAATGTAAACTGTACTGTACCCTGCTGACTTCAGATATGTCGACTGACAGGAGTTAACGGAATGTATTGTACTGCTTTCCCTTGCAGGAGAGGAGAAATTTGTGATAGAGACTACTGTCTCACCACTTCCAGGTGAGGTAATGAGTTTTCATAAACGTTTAATACAGGTGAAAATCCGGCTATGGGTCTCTCCCACAAGATGGTGTCTATGTGGTCACATATAGCTAAAGCTGGCTGCATTATGTCAGACAATATGTGTTGACTAATGAAAAGTCTGGCAAATAAACACACATGCACTGTCATACAGCTTGTCTCAGAGATCATAAAACTGAAAAAACAGACGCTTTTAAATGTCGTGCGAAATGTATATATTTTAAGACGATGTGCACATCTTGAATTCCGAGGAGGAATTTGGCATGTTGAACACAAATATGTTTTATTTGTAAATTGACAAGCAGGCAATGAGCCATGCATTTAGTATTTTATGTCTGCTGCTCTTTGAAATGTATTTGTAACTATTACTGAATTCAATCAGGAAGAATTTAAAAGTTATTTATCATCTACAAAGCCTACTTCATTTGGAGCAAATGGAAGTGACCTTTGCTTTTAAAAATAACAGCCTTCAAAGGAAACATTTCTTTCCCTTGACTTTTATTCCAGTAAAACAATGCAGATTGCTGGCGTATAAATAACATGCAAAGGGTAAAGGCAGCATTATTTAATCCAGCGAATGTTTGGAGCGGCAGTGCAGGAGGGAGATGGAGGAGCAAAAGAGTGGAAAACATGAGGTTGCCCTATTTGTCAAGCAGCACGGCAGAGAATCATCAATAGCTTGAACATTCCTTGATGAAAGTGCTCCTGTGTCCCAGGATGCAATGTTTAAAACATCACTTATATTTTCAATTACATGGTTTGGCTTTTTCCTCTTTATGTGTGCAGTAGATGAGTGTACCAGGTTAAAGAGAGGTTTAATGCAAGTTAACCTTATAATACCTTCCAGAAAGCTCTGATGTGATCTTAACAGATAACAGCTTTTTTTATGTAGAAGTTTGCAGTCCTTTAACAGAGAAAGACTGCTCCCTGGCTACCTAAAGAACACAGTTGGGGCTTGTGGGCTTAAAGCAGCTAATTTAATCTAGTAGTTTATTCATTAAAATTGCTTTAAAAAGCCATTTACATTTATGCATTTTTTTGAATCATTTGTAACCCATCAAAATGCATGTCAACATGCATTGCAATGAACTTTTACACTGCATGTCAATGTGCGTCATAACACATGCAAATGTGCTTTTATGTTTTCAATGTAATGCACAATGTGCAAAAGTGTTGTTATTGGCACTAAATTAATTTTTAGTTAGTACTTCTGTGTGTCTTTTATATGAGATTTTTGTAGTTTTTTAGAATGGGAGCACCCTGCAAGCCAATAAGGTCCAACTACATTACACTGTGTGCAGAGAACTGGTTAGCAGGATGGAAGAGCATAGGGTTTACAGTGTGTTGCTGATCCTACACTATCCAATTACAGAATGGGATGGTTTAACTACAGTAGAGAAATGTGAGTTTAGATGTCACAATGACAATGCGGTCTGGAATGTTTAGATTAGAAATGGCTGAGCAAATTTTTTTAATTTTTTTTTTGGGCCGATAAAACACATCCTATGTACATACAGTATTTCATCTTTGAATTTGCATGTTTACCTTCATTTCCCTTAAAAAACAGCTTTATGCAAATACAGTATTTCATCTGTGAATTTGCATGTTTCCCTTCATTTCCCTTAAAAACAGTTTTCTGCAAAAACAAATGTGTCTGAGACATGCCTATAGTAAAATGGAAAGGCCCCTAGAAGTTCCTAGATTTACCTTTAGCAACACCTATTGGTTGGTATGGAGGTGCAACCATAAATAAAATGGCTCTTATTTAAAAGGTGATTTATTTTTATGGCCAGACTTCAGGACACAGGTACATGGGCATGATGGCCCTGCTGTTGCTATAAATGTGAAGTCACCGTTATGTAGCACATGGTCAACTGATCTCTGTTGAAGGTAATGATAAGCAAATGTAAACTGTAAATCTTCCTTTCAGCAGAGGTCACCTTATCTCCAGAAAATATATGATTTTGACCCTTCATTTACTTTACACTTCATTCATCTCAGCATGGTTGTTAATAAATCTTTAAAGAGAACCAGTTACCAATGGGTATTTATAATGAACTAAATCTCTACTCTTGTTTTAATAGTTAAATAGTATAGCCATTATTTACATGTTCTGTTCTAATTCACCGGATCTTAGTGTTGATAATGGATAACCAAAACAAAGGGGATGTCAGGATTACATAAAAGAAGTTAAGGGCTTTTACCCTCCTCCTGCAGCCCAAACAGTGTATCAGTTCTCATCCCTGAGCTCAGGCAGCAGACATGGTATCTTCCATAATGCCGGAACAGCCTGACACTGCACTGACAATTCCTGCCCTGAAAGGAAAAGAAAACAAGATCAAACACACACACACACTCTTGAGCGATAAAGCTATACTTTTTTAACAACATAACAGATTTAGATTCTGACAACTGCCCCTTCAAGACTGGTTCTCGATAAATCTAGCCACAGACGGCTGAAATGACATCAAATTCAGGAGGAATTTGAGTCATGGTTGGATCCGCACGAACCCCTGCAAGCTCAGTCGATTTCAAAATTGACTTTTATCGGGCAAGGTAAAAAAGTATCAGCCAAACAGTAACTGCAACCTACCAGTTGGAGTCACTGTCATGGAATTCAGGCAGCTGTGGGTGCTATGGCTGCTCCAAGACTGTAGCCAGCAGTGGAGAGTCCTCTATCCATACTGTTTGGCAAGGATGGAGGAATTGACTAACTTCACCAGTTCAGCCCATGGGTTGAACAAGAGAAAAACGAGCCAACTTTGGCCTGCTTAAGTTAACGTGTTTCATGAAGGCCCCCATTAACTCCAGATAGGTCACCTACGAATGTCAGAGAGCAGGGCATTTAGAGTATCACAAAAAGCATCATATTTAGTTCACATTGCTTCATTAAGTTGTCTGTAGTAGGTTTTTCTTGTGGGTGAAGAACTGTAATCATTTTAAAAGAATGAGCTGTTTTCTTCCATGTGTGGGTGACTAACTACATACCTTGCTTACTTTTTACCCCTCAGACTTGTGAGGAAGCTACATATTGAAAAACTTTGACTGATGAACAAAATGTTTTATGATATACTGCCTAACATGTACATACTACTAAGACTGCGTGAATTAACTCGTTAAAATGTATTTTATTCTATTGTGAGACATAGAGTGTTTTTAAAATGGAAAATGGTACACAACAGAATGTTAAAATTTAGCAACAACTAGATTTATTCATAAACAACTGTGCTTCTTACAGCACTGAGAATACCATATGGTTACTCATACTTGGAAATTATATTTGCTAGTCGGAAATGGGAATAACCCGCTGTTCCATTTCATATCATTCAGTTTCTTTTTTTAAGCCAGATAGCAATTCTATTTATGAGTTGAAATTTTAAAATGTTGTTTTGGATGAAAATAAATAAGCACAAACAAAATAAATATCACAAACTTACTTAATAGCATGCTATGGATCTAATGATCAAACAGGTCTTCCAAAACATGAGATCTTAAAACTGATTTGCTTTTTTTCTTAGCTGTCAAGAATCATATTATAGTGGTTTTAGCAAAAGCCAGCTCAGGAGTCACATATAACTTATCCTAGGTTCCAATAATATCTTTAAAATTGTATCTTACCTCTAAATTAAAAAAAAAAACCCCACTAGGAGGTAGGTTTTGAAATAAGAGGCATGCAAAGTTTCTCCTGCCAAAAAAAACTTCTTCCTCTTACTCTAGCAAATTTTGCTTTTCTGTGCACACTTTATGGTCCATGCGATGGGTGCACGTGCAGAATTTATATAACGATTGACTTCCCAATGGCCAAAGAAGACTAACGGGAACCCAGAAGAAGTGGTGGATAAGATGGTGTTGGTAAGGGACAGGCTGACTAGACAGAGCACTGGAGGAAGGCACACTTATTGGGGTCTATTCACGAAGCAGCCGAAGGATCTAGCCGTAGCTTCGGCCGATCCTTCGGCTAGTTTCGGCCACGGACCCCTTCGGTTCGGTAGAACCGAAGGGCTGCTGTAAGGGCTATTCACTATAGCCCGTACAGCTCCCGAACTTGGCCGAGTGGCTCAGTCGGCCAAGTTCGCATATGCCTCAGCTCGGCTGAGCCGCGCTGAAAGCCAAAGCTGGCCGAGACAGCCTGCTTCTGACAGCTGGGCGGAGCCAGCCGTGATGTTACGGCTGGCTCCGGCCACTTGCAGAGAGATCAGCGTCCCTGCTTACCAGCTAACCAGGGACACTGATCTCCAGATAGCAAACTCTCCCGGGCGCTCCGGTAGTCTCCCGCTCCCGGCCACCAAGGAGAGAAACACTGCTTTTTCTTTTTTTTTTTTTATCTGACACAGAGCAGTGTCAGAATAGAAAAAATAATAATAATTTTGGCCATAGGATGCATTGCTAGATTCCTATTGGCTATTTCAATTTGCAATAGGCAAAAGCAAACTAGCATTGCACCCGCCCTCTACTGCAGTTCTCCATCAGGTCTACCACTACTGATTGACAGCAGCAGATGGCGGGTACAATAGCTAGTTTGCTATTGGCTAGCTATTGGCTATTGCGTGTCAGAATAAAGAAAAAAAAGAAAAAGCAGTGTTTCTCTCATTGGCGGCCAGGAGCGGGAAACTCCCGTGGAGCGTATGGCAGAGAGTGAACTGCCGGAGGTTCTGCTCAGCCGATCCAGATGGCTGAGTCAAATGTGTTCTTCACTTCGGCTCAGCCGAACATGCTGAGCATGTACGGCTGATTTCAGCCGATATACGGCTGAAATCAGCCGTACCAGCCTGAAGTGAATAGCCGAACAGCGTTCGGCTCACTTCGCTTTAGGTCGGTCATTCACTCGGCTGCCCGACAGCTTAGTGAATAGACCCCATAAGGTTATTTTGCCATAGTTCCACATGTACACAGTGCTTTAGTACTGCTTTCATTTAAACTTAAACACTCTTTCCTTTTTTGATGAAGATGGTCGTATCTAAAGACAAACTCCAGATAAATGGACTGCTAATACTATCCGGGAAACATTACCACCATGCTAAAGTTAGAATATTCAATTTCCTTTATCTATATAATTCCTTGCAATGATAAGTAGATGGGTGCAAAATATATTTTTTTTGGGGAGGATTGCAGCCTCCCGTCACTTTCTTCTGTGCTGTACAACCTTATTCACATACTCATGGTGGCAAGGCTGTAGAGGTACCTGGTGCTGAAACCATTGAATATGTTGGCTACATTTTTAATGTCTCATATTTATAGCCATCCAGAGGATATTGGTAACTACAGGGATCTATCTGGCCAGAAGTGGTGGAATATTCAGTAAGAAAATGTTGTTCTATTGAGTTAAAAATAATTCTTTTTTTTTAAAAACTAATCTGGGGTTGTACTAAGATAACTATGAAGCTTATTTAGTGCCATAGTGCCATTTTAAAAAGAAAGAAACAATTTATTTGTTGTATGTGTTAATGTATTCTTTGTGAAACCCAGAGTTCTAAAACCTTTTTATTTTTTAAGCATGCATCAATCTGCATAATTTTATGCAATAATAATAGAAACCCTAATTGTTTTACAACAAAAATGTGGCACTACAAATTTAATTGATTGTATTACTTTGGAATCTTTATACAATTGAATATGAACCTGTGTTTTGGCTATGCTGGGCATCAGGTTGAACTCCAGACAGATATAGAAGACGCAAATTAATGCAGCTCTGTGTTCATTTTATGCTTAATTAAATGTATTTTTCAAGTACAAGCTATGTATATGTGAATGTCATTTAATATCAGTGTACTGTGGTGTTCATGTGGTATTAAGAGACTTGTTGAGAGTAGGAGAGAGCATCAATTTATTAGCGCATCGTTTTCTTACTTGTTCATTATCCAGTCACAGTCTAGGGGAGAGACAAGACTTATAAGTATGGCATAACTGCAGAGGAACAAAGCCACGTCTTCTGCCTGGCCACTATTACCAAGGACCAGAGATGTCATGTGTTAGGAAGGGGAGTAAGTCACATACTCCCCCTCATACTTAGAAGTACTGCACAGTTCTCTTTGCTCTCAGTGGGAGAGTAGAATGGCATGGGAGTGAAGGGAAGGTAAGTATATGTTGCCTGGGAGGGGGAGTTAAGTAAACCTGCTGTTTTTGTTCTGCATAGCCATGTTCAGCAGAATATGGTACGACCTAATACAGGCTGAAGATTATTTTTGTTCCATAAAAATTCTAAATTGTGGCTCTTTACATTGGCATGTGTGTTCTTTTAATGTTAAAGAAGGCAATATAGATTTAGCATCAGCAGAAAACAGACTTTTAAATTACAGTGTAAAACAGAAATCTACAGTATTTTCTTCTGCTTCAGCTTTTTTTAGATCCATTTTTATCCCTGTAACTTTTATCTTTGTAGCTTATAAGAGAATTGTTTACCTGTCCTGATCCATCATATGATGATACTGAGGGCGTTTTATTAGATATTGAGAGGAAACTGTCCTTCGTGCCAGTCATGTTTGATGGGGACATGCAACTTCTCTTTTGCATTTATCAAAGCATATTTGTTTACAAAGTAAACTCAAGAGCTGTCATGTAAACTGGCCTTTTTTATTGTGTTGAGGGAAGCGCAATTACCTTGTTTATCTTCTACACTCCTGCAGTTACCGATCAAAACCGGTAACCACCGGATATAGAAAACATGCTATCAGAGGACCCTGCAGTGATACTATGATTGTATGGAGAATGAATGTATGTGGAAATACCAGGTCTCTCTGTCATTCAACAGGTAATGGGATGCTCAGTGCAGATGATGCTGCAGCTGAACTAGGCCAGGAGTAATTGCTTTGTGATGATTATTTGTAGATGGAGGGGCCCATTTGTTTTATAGACTTTCTATTACCACCCTCTGCTTTCCCCACAGTCTGTGCTGCTTGTCTGATGTATATTAATATGGTTGTTTGCAAATCTCACCACTGTGTGATGAGTCAATGCATTATGCATTAGATTGTTTAAAAACATGGGAGGGATCAAGGTTACCTTACTAATATATGCTCTGTGCAAAGAAAAAAAAGTGAAGAGTTATGAAAATGCATTAATAACAATTGCTGTGTATCTAAAAGATGGTATTCTATCTAAGCAGGGTATTGTATGTGTGAATAACAAGTATGCACTTAACATGTAGATTTAAATCAGATGTAAATTCCTTTAAAGCTTTTTACCTAAAGAACAACCTCAGCCTAAGAACAGTGGCACATATATATGACCTCCTAGCATTACCTGAGAAGAGAGATCTACCATACATGTTCTCCTGGTCACAGCAGTTATTATAGCGAACTTGGGTGAAGCCAAATGATGGGTTCTTTAAATGTGACAGCAAATCTACCTATTTTGTCATTAAATTAATTCTGATAATGTTAAATGCAAATGAGCTTTTACTGCTATTTCTACACTGGTTGCATACAAATGTATAAGCCATTAAGTATATGGCATTTATATTGCACAAACATTTTAATTCATATTTTATTCTAGAACAGAGAATGTGCTTACAGTATTAAATTAGTAAACACATTTATACACTGGGTTATTAACAAAATAATTCTACTCAAAAGAGAAAGGTTTGATTAAGATTTGGTTTGGAAATTTCTACGCTCAGCTTTTTGTGTATATTAGCTTTGGCAGGAAGGACAATTACCAGAGAAACCTTTGGCAGGAAGGACAATTACTAGAGAAACCTATCTTAATGACTGCCACCATTTTTCAAGCCTTCACATTCAAGCCGAACCAGTACTATATTTATATCCATAGCAGCCCACACAGCTGCTATAGGGTCTGAATATGGGTTGAGGCGGCCCAGATCGGAAGCTGTTAAAGGGATATTAAGGCAAAAAACAAATTTAAGTTAATACAAATGCTGATTAAATCACTTGCAATGGATTACATTCTTTTATGTTTAAGAGTTTTAGTTTCCTGCAGAGTCAGCTGGACCCTTGAGCACTGCTGGGTTCTATGGCGGCACCATTAGCACATAAGCTGTGTGTGTTTCCAGAAACACACAGGCATAGCAAGGCACGCCTTTTCCCTGCTCCTCCTTCTCCAAGCTAGTAAATGAATAGCTGTTGGAGATTGCTCGGTCCCTTGTGATCTTGTACTGGAGAGGAAGTTCAGGGAAGCTGAGAGACTTGGAGCAAGCTGTTCAGAAACATAATGACTGTAAGAGCTTGGGTAAAAATGTTAAAAAGTATTTTGCTGGGCAATGTATATTTGTTGATCTAGATTCATTATCAAAAAAAATTTCAAAAGTTTTTAATACTACTTTAAGGCAAAGTTAACATAGAAAATCTGTGCGCATGTGAAAATAACACACATCCTGTACTGTATTATTAAGGGTTAGATATGGGTCCCTTGACACTAACCCTGAACTGCAGTGTAGTCTCCAGTATTGAAGAGCTGCACAGATCTCCTGCACTTTCACTTCACTTGTTTAGCTGCTGTTAAGGTGTCTGGGTGCTTTAGTAAACCATTTGGTAGTAGACTTATTTCCTTCAGAATGTTTAATGCAGTCTGGCCAGCATTATGAAATGTATGTCTAACACAGTCTCCTGAGGGCCCTAAGAGTTATTGCTCTAAAAAGATTGATTGCTGCAATAAGTCAGTTGAGCTACTTGAGGACTGTTGAATCTTTAAGGGGTTCATGTATAAATCTTCCACCCAGCGTAAAGCATAGGAAATTCCTTGGCTCCATCTAGTGGCAATAATGTTGTGCGAATGGCATTCATCAAGCTTTATGCTGGGCAGAAGATTTATGCATCAGTCCCTAATGTTTTCTTGCTTATTTGTGGGCGGCTACCAGAAAGTACATTGGAATCTGCTCTTGTAGCTCTCTGCCACATTGGTATGGCATCTATTACAGACCCCCTCACTCTGCTATGCCATTCAGGAAGCATATCCATGGAATCTTCAGATTCTGTACTTTGTAAATGGCAAAGTACACGGAGGGTTTTGGATGCACAACACCGGAACTGGTATCTGTCATACACAATGTTGCAATGTGTCTGGAAGCCCAAAGTGCAGCTCCTTATGTACTTCCCAGCAGCAGCTCATTGAAACTCACAAAAAGCTAATGGAGTCAGAAGACACAAATGTAACCAAATTTTTCAAAAAATATTAAAGGGTAAAAAAATGTAAAATCCATTGTGCTTGGAGTTCGGCTTTACGGTAAAAGTTAATTTCCTGCATTGGTACTCCCCTTTTCCTGGCAGCCTCTATCCCCTGCATTGGTCCTTTACCTGTGTTCTGGCTATATGGACAGCTCTCCTGCAATCTGGCCTTGATATAGGCATATTTTATATTGAGATCAGTAACATGTATTGACACTACCAAGCGGCACAGAGAGAAGTTGCCGAAACAAACCATTAGAGTAAAATCCCTATCTCCTGACTGCCCCACTTATTCCAATGTAGAAACATGGGGGTGGGGTTTATCTCCACAATGACTTTTTGATTTACAAAATGCTTTTTGCAGTTTTTGCTAACTTACCATAAGGGGTTAAACTATCTCATCATATATTTATAAACCTATTTTTTTCCTCTTTTTGTGCCTATCATAACCCACAACTGATTCTAATCTTGGCAATATTCAGTAAGGAAATGAATTGTTAAGAGCAGCAGATGGAGATATGCTGTAAAATAGCTTTTTATATATTGTGCTATTATCAGTCTCTGCAGGTTATCTTTTGCATCTTAACGCTAACCACAGTGAGCACTAGAACACTTTCCACATACCTGCTGGTCTGAGGATCCTGAGTACTCCAGAAATATTATCCCATCTTGTCTTCAGACAAGAAAATATGTTAGTGATAACTTCAGTTGACTCTGGAGAAAAATTGCAAACCTTGCTTTAATTTTCCTCCATCTGATCAGTTCTTTTACTATAACTGCTACTTTAGTTTTAGAAAATTGCTCAATTTCTTACCACACTTGCTATGGGCATTTACATAATCTTTATGCTGTTATTAGGAATCTGTATGGCTATGCTTTTGCTACTGGTAGTACTGGTTTCATTATTCACTGTAAAACCCCATTTCCAAAAAAGTTGAGACGCTGTGTAAAATCTACATAAAATCAGACTGCAATGATTTGAAAAATAGAAAAAAGAAAATGTATCAAATGTTTAAACTGTCCAGTGTGATCGGAAAAAATAGTGCATACCCGAATGCAGGCATTGATGTGCCACCAGTTCTGGTGCAGGTGATCGCATTGCGGCCGCCACTTCAATGCACCACTATGCCTCCTCCCGCCCCGAAATCAAAGGGGAGTTTAGTATGCGATACAGTGCATTCCAGCAGCTAACTTTAAGTGATGTGAACAAACCCTAAGCTAAAAAAAAAAGTGGCACAATCGCAGCAGAAAAGTGGAAAATATGCATTGCACTGCGTTTGCAAATCTGCTCCAGATCTGGTCCGGACATGGTGTGAACAAGCCCTGTGCCCTCAGGTTATTATAAGCATTATGACCAACTGGATCCTTCAGGGCTCGTTCACACCAGTTGCAGTGCGTTCCGGCCCAATTCTGGCCAGAACGCACTGCCTCGCATTGCGGCCGGCTCACTTTTTAGTGGGGCAGGAGGGGGCGTGGTGGGCCATTCAAGTGAATACCACCGTAGTCACGCCCATCCGGCCGCAATGCGATTGGCCGCACGGGATCCCAAGGCACATTATGCCTGCAGTCCGGTGCAATCAAAATAGTACTTGCAGCATTTTGATCGCACCGGACCGCAGGCATAATGTGCCTTGCGATCCCGTGCAGTCGATCGCATTGTGGCCGGAGGGGGTGGCTACAGTGCCATTCACTTGAATGGCCCATCACGCCCCCTCCTGCCCCACTAAAAAGTGAGCCGGCCGCAATGCGAGGCAGTGCGCTCTGGCCAGAATCGGGCTGGAACTCACTGCATCTAGTGTGAACGGGCCCTTATTCTGGAAGAGCTTTGATTTGAATCTGAATCAGCTGTTCCCTGTTCCAAGATGCTGATGTCAAGGTAACATAATCGGAGCAGAAACATTGTGATTACAGTGTGCTATACAGAGCACTGTTATAAAGCATTCTCTGTAACAGGATCAGTAGACCAGGAGCTGATCAGGTCCTCTCCTGGACTCTGCACTGGATCCTGGCTTTCGGTGACAGGTGCAGTTCCAGCAGTGGAGCCTCATATAAAAAAAAACACCCACAGCATCTCCTGAATATCATCAGAACCTGCAGCAAGTCAGCTATATCCCTGAGAGCCTGGCTGAAGGACATCCAGCATCATCCAATCCCCCCCAACCCCACAAAGTCTGACTGTTCCCGGCCCACCCTTTAGTATTTGCTGGATTTCAGTTTATTCAGTCAGAGGCTGAGCCTCACATGTGGGCATTACCTAGGACCTCCGCTTAGGAACACCCACTCCTCCAGACTAATATCCACCCATCAAGACATTTTGATATTTCCTTAAAAAAAACAATGCATGCATCAGGGCTGAGGGCTCATTAGAGGAGTAGTGAGGCCAAGTGCTGTGATAATTTTTAGAAGTTATGTACAGCACCCTGCCACCCACGATCTCCCTGCATTGCATAGAAAAGCACAGACACTCAGTTTGGCATCAGTGGGTCTAAAATATTGTATGTAATCAAAACAAAAAGGTTTTATTTAAAAATGTAATTCGCATGATGATGAGGAGGAGGGAGGAACCAGTGAAGGTAATGTAGAAGCAGATTAAACTTCAACTTCAAACATAATCATTTTTGTTTTGACCAATTAAACATAAATTACCCATTAGTTGTCATATCAGTTCAATAATACCAATAATTCACTTCACAGTTTACATTGCAAACATATGTTAAACTACTTGGTTCTTTTATTCCATGAAAGGATGTTTCAGGATTTAAGTTAGTAGTTACATTTTCCGCTCATTTACAGATTTTTTTTCTTTGTAGGCAATAAGGTTGTTAGGTATTCATAAAGCTGCAGGTACTGCTATCCCAAGTGTCCATATGGTGCTTTGAGGAAAATTGCCTCATTTTGCCAGAAACAGCTGTCATAGTGTAGCAGAATTTGACTTGGCTCATGTATTAAGGAAATTGTTAAATGAAAGCACACATTGCTGGTGTTTTTTCATGTCACTGGCAAGTAGCATTAGACACACAACAGTCTGCTAAAATTTACAAAGGAATTTTCAAGGACTGTTCATTAAGAATTATTTGCTTTTCTGTTCTAAACTTTCAATGTTTACTAGTATTGAGTTGTATATATGTAGGTTACGCTGATCATGATTTGTTTTGTATATAATATGCTATGCAAAATATCTCCTGTATATCTCCACCTAAAGCTGCCCATACACCTTACGAATATCGGCTGATTTTTGTATGCGATCGCATTTTCGTCCGATATTCGTAAGGTTGATGAGCAGTGTACAACCGCAAATACTGTACAATCGATCGACTTTTGAATAACCAGCGGGTTAGAAAACTTTGGTCGATCGTACGATTTTTGCAAGGTTGGTGGTGTTTCCGTACGTCAAAATTCATATGATTTACACTGCTCATGCACAAACGAAAATACGTGTGGTCGATTACCGCAATTCGTCCAGGTGCTTATTTTAATTACTGCTGATTGAACCTTGCAATAATCGGGGCAGGATGAGGGCCTACGTACGAAAATCGTACGACGGTTCGATCATTGAATGAAAAGTTTTGTCCGATGATCGCAAGGTGTATGGGCAGCTTTAGCCTTCATTCACACCTACAATGTAGGTGCATTTGGGAATCCTGCATCAGAATCCTACAATTTTCTGCAGCAGGAATGCCAAATCTGCCATTTACAGCTGTCACCCGTTCAAGTTAATCGGCTGCATTTGAAAGCGACAGAATTCTGGCATACTTCATGTAATCGTATGTGGTATGATTACATGCGGTTAAGATTCAATCACTATTCCCCCAGAGAAACAGCAAAGGCCGTAGCACAATCTGCCCCCACCACATGTAACGCCTGCAGCTCTGCATTATGCTCCCTGCGGGAAGCCTTGATGGCCAAGATATATTCCCCCATGATATAGGCTTTAAATGCATCCCAAACTATTGGGGATGGAGCAGAGCCATAATTGGTCACTATCCCTGTACGCACGATCAATGCATCCGTTAACTTGAATAAGTGACAGCTGCCGCTTAAAAATGGCAGATTTGGGATTCCTGCTGCAGGAAATTACATGTTCCTGGTGCAGTAATCCCTAGACGCAGCTACATTGTAGGTATGAATGAGGGCTTGGAATACTCCTTATGCAGGGGGGCCTTCAGGATATTCCTGTACTCCTGGTTCCGACAGACCAGAATAAACACAAATGGGCACTGGAAACCTGGAGTCTGAGGGCTTATATAATCACAATACATGCACTGGATACCCTGTAAAGTAAGAAGCAGCTGATAGATCGCGCTCATATCACCAGAATTATTAAAACCCTGAACAAGCATCTTCCTGATGCTCTTTATGATGCCTGAGTGATCCCTTATCCCTTCTCTTGTTGCATGCATTTTGCAGGGTCACACCGTGACCTGTTTCTGAATTACTTGTGTTCCATTCGGTTTTGATTTCTGTTTGGCCTCTGCTTGCTAAATCTGTTTGAGCTTTCATGCTGGATAGTCTTGCACTAATGCCCTGTTCATGGCGCTAGGTACAATACAATGGCATTCATTCAGAATGGCACCCCAATACACCTTGCTGACAGACATGTGCAACACACAGTAACATGTATTGTGGTTTGTTATGCCATAAAAATTGTTCTCACACCTGTTTTGGTGCATTTTGATATGTTAAGTCAGCTTCACAAATGAATGGCCTTAACACAACACACAGCTCAACGGTGTGAACCCAGCCTTAATCCCAGCTGAGTTCACACTGGGGAGCTGTACGGGCTATAGTGAATAGCCCGTACAGCAGCCCTTCGGTTCTACTGAACCGAAGGGGTCCTGGGGCCGAAGCTAGCCGGAGGATCAGCCGAAGCTACGGCTAGATCCTTCGGCAGCTTTGTGAATAACCCTCTTAGTATTTATGACAAAAGACAAGTGAGCAGATAAGGAATTCTGACTTTTTCTTTGTTTCCTTATCTGCATATGTTTTCCAGAGCAGTCACTTAGAAAGTATTAAAAACTAGTAGAAAGTATAACACCCAGATAATTACCATTTTTAGGAGGATATCAGTGCTGATCAGCCCTATATTTTTCCCAGGAGGCGTTTACTTTTAAGCAATAAAACAATTTCTTTCAAAAGTCATCAGTCATCTTTGTACCTTATTGGTAGCTCTAGGTCTTGTTTTCTGCACTGTACAATGACAAGATTTCTTATAAACGTTATTATGCAAGGTCGAAAGGTTAGTGAGTGTTCTGAAAATGATTGCAGATGAATAAAGGATATCATGATTGTTAAGGGCTGTCAATATGCATTTTAGAAATGCATTTCAGCGATATGGTGCTTGTGGTCTCTTGAGCCAATCTTCATGCACCTCTCAGCGCTTTCCCAGCCATATAAAACCAACGTGATGTCACCATGAATTGAATTTCCTTTTCATATTCAATCACTGTGAGATTGTGCTTATCCTCATGTCTTGATGATGAATTGGAGCTGCATTCTAGCATGATGTGATTGGCAATCAGAATTTAATTATCATCTTCTTTTCGACTCCCCTCTTATCCTGCACTTAAAACCACATGTTGCACACCCAGAATCCTGGGAGTAGATTTATGTATTGTTTGTGTTGTTTGATGATAAGTTTCGGAGTACAACATCTGGAGTTTCACAAGTGTAAACAGAATAACAGTTGTAAAACATTTTAGGAATATTATATATATATATATATGTGTATATTGTCGGGGATGCTCAGATACCAAGTACCATACTCTGTACAAGTACAGATGCTTTTCCAGCTCCAAGACTAGAGAAAAACTCAAACGTTAGGAGGCACCTGTAATTTTTAAGGAGCACACAGAGCTCCTGGGATTTGTCCATCCCTGTTTTAATGTATGATTTTTTAAAATAAATGTATATAAGGGATGCACCAATACCATTTTTTTTTCAAGTACAAGTAGGCCTGATTCACACCTAGGCTGCACCGTTTTTGCGCATTTCTTTGTGCATTGGCATGCGGTTATTTGTGCGTCTACGTGTGTTGTGCACATTTTAACATTTATGCATTTTAACAGGTGTACATGAAGAAACGCGTTTTGACTGGCAGCTCATAAACGCACAAAAATGCTCACGAAAATGTGCAAAATGCTTCTGACGCGTGTTTTGGGGCATTTCCAATGAAGTCCATGGGTAAAAGGAGCTCATGTACCTTTTTCAGGCATTTGGCGTTTTTTCTGCTCAGGTATGAAACCAGGGCCTTTGAAAATCATGGGATTTCTTGTGTTGGGCATTTAAAAGTGCTTTTCGAACTGCTCAACAACTCCTAGGTGTGAACCAGGCCATACTGATACTTGTCCAAGTACTCACAGATACAATTACTAATACATGTTTGTTGTCATGTGACAGTTTTTCTAAAACAATACAGAATAATTATTTCAGGACAGTGGTGGAGCGACAGAGCTAGGTCCCAACTACAACCGCTGCAACCCTGGTAGTTCTCATGAAAATGCCAAGTATGTTGGAGATGTGGAGTAGAGAAAGGTACTAGGTTACATATATGGTGGTCTTTTCAGGAGATTCAACCTCTCCGGGAAATGGTTTATAAAATAGGAGTACATATTATTAAGGTTCAGGGGCTTTTTACATCTAATATTGCGTTATTGACTATTATACCAGGTCCAATTAAGGAAGCCAAGAAAGGCCTATTTAGATTATTCTTATTTGCTGCAAGAACAATAATAGCTAGATATTGGAGTTCCCAAGATATCCTGCAAATCAAACAATTAACTTGTTGAGAAGGGTGCAAGAGTTAGTAGCTCGATGTCAGAATAGGTACCCACAATTTATGGCGACATGGAATCCATGGATAAAGCTCGACATTACTATTATGGGCTTACCATGAACGTGAGGTTTTTCTGTATGGCCATCAGGGGGAGAGGGGATGAGGAGATAGGAGAGGAGGAAATGAGACTGAAATTTCTTTTTTCTTTTCTAACTGTGACCCTTAAGTGTAAGAATGGTTTTAACGATAATGGAAAATTTATGGTGGATGTTTTATGAATATTTTTCTTGCTTTTTTTCTGTTGTTGATTTTGACTGGGTTTCTTTCCTCAAGAATGTTTTAATATGATGTTTATATTGTTATATCCAAAAATAATACATAAATATTATACAGAAAATGGCAAGTATTGACACTGGTATCTGCACATCCTTAATATAGGTGTGTGTGTATGTATACATATGTATTGCTCTCTTGGGAATAATGGGCAGAAACTATAGAACGGGGTATGTTTCATTCAATTCCTTCTGTCCTATAAAGTTAAATTGTAGATTATAAGCCCCTAATCTTTCATCCACACCTAATTGGTAGCATTCTATAGTATGTCTAGGTGCCATCCTGTATCTCTAGCTATGCTGCTAAGTGCCAGCCATTTAAAAGT
>NW_017306521.1:1061530-1064436 GCF_000935625.1 Nanorana parkeri | reverse complement strand
TTAACTAATACCTCACCCTTTGTTCTTCCATAACCTGTTGCTTGGACATCTGACTTAATGAATCAAAGCTGTCTTACAATGCACATTTTGAAAAAGATAATGATTGGGTTGATCACTAGATTGGTGTGTTCCTTATAGAACAAAGTTCCAGAGTTAGTGCTTTATTTGACCAGACACATTATTTTTCTGCTGGGCAACATATAAAGATGAGCACAAATGCAGGGTGATGAGCACAGCTTTTAAAAATGTTTATAGGCATTGTTCTGGCCCACAGGCAGAGATTTATTGACTTACCTACCTGCCATGTTAAAATTGGCCACTTAATGGTGCTAAAGAGAAAGCACTTCTATTTTCAGCAGTTAGCAGACTGTTATGGTAGGTTCCCAGCAACCTCTAGCTCAAGAAGAAAGACATAAGAGTATTCTGGGAACTCAGCCTCCATTTTGGAACAGAGAGGAGGAGGATCTAGTGCTATCCTGAGCACATGTTCAGAGAAAACATCCAGATTCCCCTTACGGCAGCATCGCTGGTAGGGATGAACTTGTTTTCCATTCTATTTGTGATCTATCCCTTATTTTACATGTTCAAATATTGATTGTTCTTTTTTACCAGTTTCACCCAGATTTCATCCAGTCTGCCTTATTGCAGAATAAGAGGGTTTCTCTGCATGTCGATCTATACACAAGCCACAGGGTAACGAGTAGCGGGGACAGAACAGGCATAGTTCATCTTTAAGACCATGCTTCATGTTACACCCATTCGTTGGGTAGAACACTAAACATGGTCTCATTCACCAACACATCACCCTCAAACAACCTCTCTCCCCACTTATTTGAAATGCAGGATGTTTCTCCTGGCAAACTTCTGTATTGAGGGCACACAGTTGTGTCATCCATTTACAGACCAATTCTCTGTGAATGGAAAGACTACAAGTGCCATCTTTCACCACAGCAGAGGGACTTTTAGATCTCAACAGTGCACAAGTGTGCCAACGACACTTGTAATCCATAATTTACTTCCTCCAACCCCATAACTTCTTACTGAGGTTGAACTGCACTCATCGCGGTTGCAGTGCTCTGCAGGCTTTATGCAACAATCGAATAAATACACATTTTTAAAATTGTGGGTGTTTCTATATTATATTTGTGCAAAAAGTTGGACTATGCCTTTTAAATGAACGTCCAGGTTCACCAGGAAAGCACCCAGATTTGTGTGATCCTCAGTCAATAAGAGAGACGATTAGGGTCCTGCTAGAGCATTGCTCCATCCCCTGGCTGAAGCACTAGCCATGGCTTAGGAGCAGATGAGGGTCCTCACTGCTCTCTGAGCTATCCTATCATAGGAGAATTGCCACCACCAACAGACTGCATAGCTTGACATGGGCCTAGGGATCTGAGTTGCAAAGTGGAGACTAAATAAAGAATGGGCCTAGGCTGGAAGCTTTGTCATTCAAGTTTCTACATTTTCCAGAGTAAGCAAAATGCAACCATTGACGTTGATATAGTAGAAGAGTAGAGACTGTTCACTTTGCATAGTCAATATTTGTTGTGCTTAATAAATATGGTGTACCCATGTTTATTTCTACCACGTGCAATAAAAAAAACTATTTAATTTCCCTTGGACTTTATTGGGTATTGAAAGCAAACAAAGCTTTGCCATATTTGCTGAACATTAATTTTACAAATAAATATCTACTTTGCTATGTGAACAGTCATTGCCTGCTTTAGTAAATCAGGCACAAAGCTTTCAATTAAACCTATTCACACCAATGTGTTGTAGTGGGTTTGGAAAAACATTCTGCATTTTGGATGCGTTGACCTGCATTTTGCCGTTCATGTCAATAACATTCTTTCAAAAACGCAATAATGTAAGAGAACATGTTTGTCTACTACATATGTCAACACAAGTTAACGTTCGTGTTATGGTCTGAAAAAGACAAAATGACATATGATTATGATAATATTTATCACACTGTTCTCTTTGTGTCATGTTATATGTGCTCCACAATTTAAGATACAATGTGAATTGAGAAATTGTTAAAGGAAAGAAACTTTTGCCAATTTAAAATAGTAATTATAGACTGAGTATTATATTCACGTGTTGTAGGAAGTGCAGGAAAATACAAATGCACTATCATTATACCTGCCTGGTCAGTGTGATTCTTTTAGAACATTATTTATAAAGTTATAGATTAACACTATTAGGCTGAATCATGCATTGGGTTTTTGGGAACTCCAGAAACTGCATCTTCCCACCTCGCTATCAGAGTCTACAAGAAATATAATAAGGTAAATTCAATAAAAATTTCCATCTCTTCTCTGTTTTTCATATATAGCAGTATAGTGTAGTGTAAGTATACTGACCTATATGTAAATATATATCAGTAAATATCAGTATGTATATGTCTATGTGTGTAATTGTGTGTGTCTTTCTCTAATGTAATTCTATTGGTATTCACAATAACCATATAAAAATGATAGACATCCTTTTGGCTGAGGTTATCTGCACTGCATTACTTGGGGCCTCCACACATGTACTTTGTAATCAAGTGAAGCATCCACAGTAAGCACTTTGGCAATAATTGTGTTCAAATTGTATGAGGATGTGAATGTTTGCAGTTAATTTTGTCATTTTTACATGTTGTTTACAAGCCCCATGTGCAGTCCTTGTTAAACTCCATTTTTCCCACTGAGCTTAATGTACTGTAAATAAACCTAAAACACGGACACTCATTAAATGTAAATACTTTCGCAGTTTCTTTTTTCCCAGAATGTCTGCTAGAAATAAACTAGATTTCTGTGAATATCAGCCAAAAGAAAAAAATCTTATCTGTTACCTGTTTACTGGGACAAGTGTGAGAAAATAACCCTCTTGTGGAAGAGCCTTCTACCTATCAGATCTGTGTT
>NW_017306521.1:1059868-1060897 GCF_000935625.1 Nanorana parkeri | reverse complement strand
TTGAGTTCTGCATCTTCAAACATTAGTTCACTATCACTAGTGGAGACATCTACTTTATATTTAAAATTTATTTTGTTATCTGAAGGTGATCTCCCCCTTTGGGTTTTGAGAGAGCACTTTCACATCCATTCACAACTAGACCGAGCGCAACTTATTTGCCACATAATGAGAATAGGTATAGTCTCACCCCGACTCTCACATCTCCTGGACCGACACCTTCATTGATCGAGTAGATTCTCTTTCAGGTTTGTAGGTCCTGGAGTCATGAAAAATAGTATAATTTTGGCGAATCCTGCCATCTCTGTAATTTCTCTGGTTTCTCCTCTACTGAGGTAACACCGCTTAAATGCCATCGATAGCCTTTAATATAGCTATCCAATTTCAGGCCAAAAAGCATATCACCCATAGGAAAGCATTGTGATGTATTTTGACTGCAGCAGTCAAAATAAATGGACTGCATCACAACTGCATATGGTGTGAACTTGCCCTAAGGGCCTCTTCACAACATTTTCTGGTCCAGATCTGGAGCAGATCTGCAGATGCTGAGCAATGTGTGCAGCACGTTTTTCCCAGTTAGCTGCAGTGCGGTGCGTTTCTGGCACACTTTTGTTGCGTCTTGAGGCGTTTGTGCGCTTTCCGGACCAGAGAAAATGTGACATGCAGTATCTTTCTTTGTCCGGAATGGAAAGCACTGCGCTCGTGTGATCTGGGGCCCATAAAACACATAGGGATACATTGTGATGCGTTTTTAGTGCAGGAGCGAACTGCTCTGGTCTGGACAAACCCTCTTTCATGAGTTTCTTTGTGATCATACTCACAGGAAAGGAAGATTCATTCCGTCTCTGCTTGAGGGTGACAGAACTTCCTCTCGCCCTTTCATGCATCTGACAATGCAAATCGGGAACTGCTTGCTCTTATTCTCTTATGGGAATGGCCAGCTTGCCTCACCCGTTTGGCTACTGCCCGTTGGATAAGGGCTCAACATAAAAGTATATGACTGTCAGAAAAATAAAATGCACTCTTTTTTTT
>NW_017306521.1:1037055-1059099 GCF_000935625.1 Nanorana parkeri | reverse complement strand
CCCATAGGAAAGCATTGTGATGTATTTTGACTGCAGCAGTCAAAATAAATGGACTGCATCACAACTGCATATGGTGTGAACTTGCCCTAAGGGCCTCTTCACAACATTTTCTGGTCCAGATCTGGAGCAGATCTGCAGATGCTGAGCAATGTGTGCAGCACGTTTTTCCCAGTTAGCTGCAGTGCGGTGCGTTTCTGGCACACTTTTGTTGCGTCTTGAGGCGTTTGTGCGCTTTCCGGACCAGAGAAAATGTGACATGCAGTATCTTTCTTTGTCCGGAATGGAAAGCACTGCGCTCGTGTGATCTGGGGCCCATAAAACACATAGGGATACATTGTGATGCGTTTTTAGTGCAGGAGCGAACTGCTCTGGTCTGGACAGAATCCGGACATCGTGTGAACAAGCCCTCTTTCATGAGTTTCTTTGTGATCATACTCACAGGAAAGGAAGATTCATTCCATCTCTGCCCCGCAAAGTGTCTGCTTGAGGGTGACAGAACTTCCTCTCGCCCTTTCATGCATCTGACAATGCAAATCGGGAACTGCTTGCTCTTATTCTCTTATGGGAATGGCCAGCTTGCCTCACCCGTTTGGCTACTGCCCGTTGGATAAGGGCTCAACATAAAAGTATATGACTGTCAGAAAAATAAAATGCACTCTTTTTTTTTTTTTAACTGCCCTTACCTCGTCTCCACAGACCGGTGTGGTGAGGGGTAATCATCCATGATTTCCCGTTCTTTAAGGGATCTCCAGGGGGAATCCAAAGGGGGATAAACCAACAGAAAAAATTCTAGCTTCAATTCCTTGGAAATGGCTTGCAAATTCAAATTTGTTCAGTCAACGCAAGTACGATCTGCCTGTCCAAGATGGGCAGATCGTACTTTTTTTAAGTACTTTACAACCATCCCAAGACTAAGGTCTTGCGATGGTTGTAAAGTGTATGGCCACCTTTACATACAAACAACCCTGTCCTAGGGGGACAGGAACAAAAAGACTGGGGAAGTCAGCAGGAGGAGGGGCTTTTATAGAGAGGGTTAGGCCTTGTTTAACCCTTTTGGTTCCTGTCAGCTAGGGGTAATTGGATCTAAACCCATGTGTCAGCGCTGCCATGGATATGGCCAGGAAAGTAAAATACAAGACACTTATGGGAAATATTCACTGGAAGAATTAGCAAATGCATTTCCATCTAACCAATTCAATAGGTGAAAGCTGACATGCTCAATAGAGAGAAGCATATCAGAAATTGTTGTGTTGGGTTTAAATTATTTGCAAATTTAGCTAATACATAGCGAAACATACATCGGTGGGAAAATCTGTCTCATGTCAAGTTACTTTAGGGTGTATAGCCAATATATGCTTGCTTTTTTTTTGCACATTCATTTTAAGGGCTAATCTTCTTTTTTACATATTGTAGAGTGTTGTAATGCACAGGTAAATACCCACAGTTTAAATTACACTTACATATATTGGCTTGTGTGTTACCCATGTGCCAGACCTTTGGCAGCACCTGTCACCGGTGGTCTTCAATAGAATGTTGCCTTTAATACTGGAGCTATCATTCCACTAAAGAATGTTCTTCCAGTGGTTGCTCTGTGCAGCACTATAGCTACTGCTTACTGTGGCTGTTTGCCACCTTTCACACATGTCCCCATGCTCATAGAAATAGTGCCCCAATGCCTATGTTAAATTCTTAGCCCTGGTCTGGAAAAAGGTTCTTTCATGATATCTCACAAATGAAGGCTACTGTGTCAGCTTCCTTTCAATGCAAAAAAACCTCAAGCTACCAAAACCAGCACATCTTTGAACAAAAATAAAAAAAAAACAAGCTTCCTATAGGTGAAAAAGGAATAATTCAGTTGTGTGTTTTTTGTAAATATATAACCTCCCCTACAGCACTTCAGAAAGTGTGTTAAATGTCAAATGTATTATAATGCTTCCATAAAATGTATTTTCTACATTAGTTTTATATTTCATACATGGCTGTTCTCACATTTCATATAGATGCATGTAGCTTTCTGCAGCATTGGCATTGTAATAATACTAATAATAATGATAACAATCTCATTCTGTGTCATTCAAGTCAAGATTACATCTACATACAAATGAATCTGGCAATTTTACTGCTCTAGGTAACCCATTTTGTCATAACAGTATCCTGTTTATCAATCCGCAGCTCTGCTCTTTTGCTTCTGCCAGGTGGCTTGTACCCGTTTTAAAAATGTGTCTGTTGGCAAACAAGTACTGATCTGTGTTGAGAGCACTAATCATCAGAGTAAGCCACTTACTTTTATGTCTACTAAATGGTTTACTTTAAAATGCTCTAATGTCATCGGTAGTAATTTATATAGATAGTTTGCATTTTGTGCTGTGATTTTGCTAGTACAGAGTATTTCTATGATTATGGTTTTATTTCCATGATGCCAATGGTAAGGTGCAAATTGTGGTGTCCTCTATAATTCAAATTTTGCTGGCAATGATGACCTGAAAAACACCTAAGCCAAATAAGAGCTGGTAGTTGTGGTTAATGAGGCATTATCGTAGTTATTCTGTCAGCTCTTGTTAAACTGTAAATTCTAATGCAGTGGTTTAACAATTGACCTGATTTGCTATATTAACCAACAGCTGACATGGTCAGCTGGGGATGTCTTTTTAATAGGTTGTTGCATACACAAATCAGCCGGGCTTCAACAACCAATCTCGTCTCGGAGATGCCTTGAGGGATTTATCAAAACTGGAGCAGAGAAAATCTGGAGCAAATGTGCACAGCAACCAATCGGTTTCTATGATTCATTTTCAAATCTTAACTGAACGAACTGAAGAGAGAAGCTGATTGGGTGCCATGGGCAACTGCTTCAGATTCTGTCTGTTCCAGTTTTGATGAATAACCCCCATATCTCTCTGCTCATAGGTTGCAGGCATGGAATAATTCAACATCAATTCCGAATTGTGCTATCTGTGAAATCCTTATGATGGGCTCTGTTGTTAAGCATCATGCTGCTGGATGACCATGCCTAATGGTATGAATGTTCTTTGTTATTTAACCACCTATGTACTGCTGTATTGTTAACAGTGGGGAGGTGGAAGTGTTTTTCTGGACTGCTGTGGAAAACACACATGTTCAGACTGACTTCACAGTGAGTCGATGACTGTGATCTGAGCTGTCATCAGGCAGCTCATATCACAGGCATAATGTACAGAGCCAGTCAGGGTGGCCCTGCACCTTTTAATTACTTTAATGGTCAATCACTGTGATCACAGATCCAAACACTAGTGTTTACACTTGAAAGCCTTCCTCATGCTGTCCCACTGTAGGTGACCTGTAAATTAACCTTTTCACCTCCTTCTCCTCCCCCTGTGTTTTGACCTGTACATTAATAATGCACTGAATCTAGTGCACCATTACCAAATCCAATGTTTTGGTAGACTAAATCTCCTCTTTTCCCCAAAAAGCTGGTGATGAAATGTGTTTGTAATATGCTGGTATTTTTATATGATATGATTTAAAACAGAAAGTAAGGTACACCATTTTTTTAAACTTTTTTCCTTTATTTAGTAAACAAAAAAGGGTTAACTGCTTATTTTTGTCTAAGTCTTAAAATAAAGTTATACTTGCCTTAACCACTGCAAGGGTTAATAAAGGCCCAGAGTTTTTTTTTTTTTACAAGATTAATATTCAATAACAAGTTCATATTCCTAGGTGTCATTTCTTAAAGTGGGTCTCTACTCCTGCTGACAAATAGCAGTGCACTTCCTGACATGTGACTGTGCCTATGTATTTCTGTGCCTCTCGCCTCATAATTGAATATGTGCAGTGTAAGGTCATGAAACCCTACACACAATTACTACTGTGCCAATTTTGCAGAACTACCAACCTCATTTGTCTTGTTGGTTTTTCGCACAGGAGACACAGTGGAATTTTATACAGCCTCAGAAGAACTGTTAGGCCTACTAGGCTAATTTCAGAGTGTTAAGGTGGCCAAACACCTTACAACCATTATACAAATTTTTTTGCTCAGACATCTCATTCTTGTTCAATTTTCATTCAGCTGGCCCATCTTGCACAGACCAATGTAGTTCACAAATATCGTTCGTCTGCACCACCACCTGGCTGATTTTGATTGATCGAAAGGACAGATTTTTGTTTGAGCATGTGCAGTTTTCATCTTGAGATTTGTGTTGTAAAACAATGCCACTAACCTGTCAATTTTCATCCAGTTAGATGAAAATGTTGTCGCCTGCTTGAAAGACAAAAATCCCCTGGTTGTACAGTAATTGAGCTTGTGCACTTCCCATCAACTGGCAGATTTTCAGACGAAAACGTGATTGCAGACAAAATCTCCAGATAATTGTAAGGTGCATGGTCACCTTAACCTGGGCTGCTTTAGAACCTTTGAAGGCAATACATCTAAAACCAGATGGGGAATAGAATTGGCTGTACTCGCGCGACACCCAGCAGCTATCAAATGCTGATTACTGCACAGAGAAAGCAAGCTGTGATTTGTGATGATCCTAAAGGCCATGTTCACACCAAGGCTGCATTATTTTTGTGCATTTGTATGCGCGGGTTCAGCATGCGGTTGGCACATTTTTACATGCATGAAAGCGCACGCACATGAAGACGCGCATTTTGATTGGCAGCTCAAGAAACATTGCGGTCAATAGATGAACGCTCATACAAATGCTCAAAAATGTTTCTGTTGTGCTTTTACTTGTGTTTCCATTAAAGTCTATGGGGAAAAGGCAAGCTTGGAACTGTCAATAAAGCTTTTTACTGCGTTTGACATTTCCGTTTTGGCATTTTCCTGCTGGTGTTTTGCTGCTCAGGTGTGAACAAGGGCCATTGGAAATTATTAGATTTCTTGTGTTGGGCGTTTAAAAGCGCTTTTTCTATTGTCAAACGCCTAGGTGTGAACCACTCCTGAGCATCTGATGTCTGCTCTTCTTGACTAAAGACTTCACAGAAAGTCAGTGTCAAAGACAACCTCTCCAGCTTGAGCTGTATTATGTTCACATACACAGAGAGGTTCTGTTTAATATGCCTTAACAGATTTTTAAGTGGAGCTTCCCTACCACTTCCCAGGCCCCATAGCAGCTGTGTGCTGCTATGTCTATCGATACTCCAGTGACTTGCAAAAATCCCATGTTCATCTATATTATTCTTATTGGAGCAGTTGGGGCAAGACCAGATTTTCTCAGACATTTACTTTTTTTGCTCTTATGATAAGGGGTGGGGCTTACTAAAAACTCTTCTTCATTGCACACAAATGCTGAGGAGATGCAGAAAAACCCCCCACAAATGCTGAAATCATTCTGTACATCTCATTGTCACTGTTCTGTTGAAATCATCATGTGTACAAATACAGATAGACATGAATTTAAAAGAAAATTCAGAAAGTGTTTAGAAAATTGTCATTTTCTAGCAGAAATACATTAAATGGCTATAAGAAAGAAGGTAATAGTGTTTGCTCATACTTGCGGAAAACTAGCATTTCAGCTGCATGCTTTTTCTTATATTATAATATAAATTATATATTCTTTTGTCAATAAATTACTGGGTTTTGCATTTTTCTAGTGAACGTTATGATATATATTCAACTATTCAACAGTGTTGTTGGTGCTGTGCTTGGTATTATGAAAAAAGATAAATTACATTATACTATCTATCTATCTATCTATCTATCTATCTATCTATCTATCTATCTATTTATCTATCTATCTACTTTCATCTTTATTTTCCTGCCTTTATTTTCTTTCCTTTCAGACTATAATAAAAATCCAGTAAAGGTTCTGATCCTTTAACGCTTTGTCAAAATAAACAAATATGCTTTAATTGGAGTTTGACTTTAAAGCACTGGGAAGGGGCTATACGGTTTTATTTGTAGTCGGTATCACCCTATGGGGAGTTCACCATATGTCCTGTCAAGACAGGAAGTCAGAGGAAATGTCTTAGAGAAAGGGGTCAAGAGCCCTGTCAAGTTAACATTACTGCCCTTGTCTGTATCTGCCTGTCCCATTGACAACTGTTCTTTTGCTGTCACAGGGACAGGTAATGAGATATATTACTCCAGTAGGGTCATAAAACTTGACAGAAGTACTTCCTCTTCCCAGCTCTATCCAATGGATATGAAAACATTTTTGGCTGGAGCTGGCAATCTCCAGAAGTTCCACACACCTGCTTCTAACTGATTGCTAGATGAACTAAAAACCTTGTATACTTACCTAGAGCTGTGGTCATGTGACACTCAGGTCTTAAGTCTTCTCCTCTTCCTTTATTTACTTCCTGAGGTGTTCTTCAGGTGTCTGTTACTGGCTGCATGATGTGGACACTTCCTATTGGCTGTCCAGTGGTAGGGTACTCTCAGGTCCCACATCTGTAGTGCTGGATTAGCAGCCCCCTAAACCCAAAAACAGTGTCAGTGGAGGACCCAGACAGGTCACTTAGGTGAGTATAACTTATCCTGGAATAAGACTTTAAGAACCATTAGAAAACATTGCTAATGTTTTGTGGTGCTATTTCCATAGAAGCTTACATGAACCAAAATACTAATTTTGTAAAACTCTGGTTTAAGTAATAGTTTATCCCTGATGCTAGTATATACTTTGGAGAACACATTACAACACTCCAATTATTCCTTTACAAGTCTGGCTGACATTTCACTTTTGGTTCAGATTCCATTAACATCCAAAGAACGTAAAAAGCCCTTGTGTTCTACCATCCAACAGGTATTAACTTAGCTATGTGAATCATTTTAATTATTATTTAGTATGATCTTTAAGACTGTCGGCACCCAATGCTTTTACTATTTCCAAAGCTGTTTTTGTTCCTTACCACATAAACACTCAATGCACTGCCTCTGTATGGTTAGAACCATTAGAAACTATTACAGCTGCAGAGCATAATAGTACAAGCTCGGATTTAGACTAAAAAGCATTCTTGACATATAAAAGACACAAGCTCATATGTCATCAAACATTATTAAGCTCAGTGGAAAAATTATGTTATTATACTGATGCCAGGGAACAGTATAGGTGACCAAGCCCAGAATATGTATGAAGTGGAATGGTGCACTGTATGTCTTTTAGTTAAGCAGGGAGGTTTGTGACTAAGCAAAGCAGAATACTTTACACCAGCCCCTTTGTAAAATGCAATTTTTGAATATTTGGCTAAAAAAGGTTTTATAGCCAGGTGCTGACAGTTCCTTAACTCGGGTGATATAAAATGTCATTCATTTGTTCAACCTGTGGGGAAAGAGAGAATTTTTGGTACAGTTTGTTTAAAAGTAACTGGTTTGGAAGAGTGGGGGTACAACATGGGTTGGCATGAATAGATGTTCACAGATGGGCCATCATTTAGAATTTTGAAGACAGGCCATTTTACTTTTTCTCATATTTTTTAAATTCTTTCACTGTTACCGGTGCTTTTTTCCTTTAAAACATGTATACGTTGTCACTGTATTCACTTATTGAGGTATCTAACAAACAGCAATAAATAGTCACTTTGGCAACAAAAACCCCTCCTTCCATCTTTCTCACACCTCCCAAATTTCACCCCCTCCTTGGCAGGTTCATAAAAGATTTGCTGCAGTTCCATAATTAATACTAGTACATGCAACAAATTCTTAATTGTGGCACTTCTCTATAATGTCACTATGGCTGCAACAAATTCATAAATAAATACTGCCATTTCATAGTTAAAAAAATAGAGGTGGTTAAGACCAATGTCATTTTGGAGTAAGCAGGGCCCCCAACCTCTTGGGTGCTATGATTTTGTTGATCCACAGCATCATTGCTAGGTTGCTGTCAGCCCACAGCACCATTGGTTGCTATGATGCTGTTGGGCCACTTGGTCATTGGTAGCTAGGGTGCTGTCGGTTGCACATCACCATAACAACCAATGACAATGTACACCCAACGGCATCATAGTAACCAAAGATGCTGTGCAGCCAACAGCAACATAACAACTAATGATGCTATGTGGCCCAGAGGCTGAACATGCACTGAGGATGGAGTGTCAACGGTATGGACAATCTGGTCTTAGTGCCTTCCCCACCAACGACTCTATATGACAAATTCATGTTTCTGACAGGTACATGCATTTGTTTCCGGTACCAACATTTGTCATGCAGAGGCACAACAGAATTCTAAAGAGTGTCTGTAACACATTATGAATTCCAGGGTCTGTGTTAGAGAAAGGCCTATCCATGTCTGCCTTGTCATCTCCTCATATTCATGCTGTTAAGACTAGCAAAAGACATCAAATGTTTTCCCATCAAATGCCAAATGTTCTCGTAGATATGGATGTGTTCTAATTGATTTCTGCAAATAAACAAAATACTACAATCAATTTGGAAAAAAAGTGTTTACCCAAGTCCTCCAAATCCTACTCTATGTTTACAAGACCTTACAGGTGAGCTTGTATTACCACACACAGACACATTTTCCTGGCTAGAACATCTGTTCAATTCTGGATAGCAAAAGACACTCCACAACTCACATACTGAATTAAACTGGACTCTAGGAAGGCATAAAAAGTCAATTAATACAGAATTAACTACAAAAATTTGCATTCACAATTATTATATAAAGAACCAGAATTTGCGTTGATGTCATCCTCCTATAATGCCTTGCACAGACTGGGAGACGGAGAGTCAGTATTAGCAGCCAATTAGGCTCTGCTGCTGGGCATAATGGCTGACAATAAACATGCTGACAGGAGGAGAGATAAAAGAGAGTGATGCTGCACCTTTAGCAGCTGAGGGGGGTGTAATCTCAACAAAGTTGTGCTGCCCCAGTGAAAATCAAAAGCTCGACTGTGCTATCTGGAACAAGTGTCTTAATCACAATCACTGACTGAACAGAATTACAAGTTCTTTGGCAGGACTTCCCATGTATGTTGCAGATTTAGATGCTAGCTTGGATTTCTTCTTTAACCTTAGCAAATTCCACTCTATTTCATAAAAAAGTTATTTACTTTTTATAGAGGCTGCCCAGATTAATTAGGTTGAGTCTGAAATATTAAGTATTAATGTCCTTCTATCCATTTTTTCTGATAGATTATACAGTGATGATATATTCAACATTAAAGAACAGCTACAGTATAGTTAGGAAGAAGGCCGCACACTTTCTTTCCCTAGCCAATCAGGAAGTCGGGAGGCGGGTTTTTATATGTTTATATTTTGGTACTTGCCAATACCGAGTAACAATACTGGTACTTCTGGTAGCATCGAAACGGCTTCCCGGGCGATCACGAAGCCAGGGAGCATTTCAATACCTGCTGCCCGACTTCTTGATTGCCCGGGAAACCGGCTCCATGCTGTTTGGCCGGCTCCATGCTGATTGGTCAGGAAGCCAGCATCCTGGTCAATCAGAAAGCCAGGAGGTGGGTCATTAACCACTACTTGGCTTCCTGATTGGCCAGGAAGCCGACTTCATGCTGTTTGGCTTGGAAGCCGACTTCCTGACCAATTAGCATGGAGCCGGCTTCCCAGCCAATCAGGGAGGCGGGTCATTACACGCAGGCCCGAACTTCAGATTGGCCAGGAAGCCGGCTCTGTGCTGATTGGCTGGGAAGCCGGCTTCCCAACCAATCAGCGTCAAGCCGGCCAAACAGCATGGAGCTGGCTTTCTGGCCAATCAGGAAGCCGGGCTGCGAGTCATTACCCTCATGGCACTGCCAATCAGAGGAAGTATCCCTCTGACCGGAAGTTCCGGTATCGGGATAAATATCGGAGCATTTAAGCGAGTAAGAGTAATGACCCTAAAACTCTGTATCGGCAATGATACCGATACTAGTATCGGTATCAGTGCATCTCTAATTCTAAGAGCTCATTCACAGCACAATACATATAAAACTAATGCATGTATGTTGACACACACATTGACATGTCATTTTTAACATGCTGCGTTGTGTTTTACTGTGGATTGAACGGCTTTTAAAAAATATATATATATATTTATTTCGAGAGGTACATCGATGCAATATGACACGTTTTTGTGCATTGGGCTGCATAAATAAAAAACTCACAAACGCCTGCCTAATCACAAAGGAAACGATACCAATCGAAAAATATTCATCATTGCTGATTGCTGCTTCCCTCCCCCCTCCCCAAGCTGTGGTCTGCTTCTGCAGAAGATTGGTTTACTTTAATTAATGAACCAAAAATGGCTAATCACTTATACTCACTTGTATCTAGCATCTAGAAATCCTACTATGATATGAAGAAGAGGTTGAAATCCTTCCCTCCCTACTGTGTGAACGAAACCTTCTTCAAGTCTGTTCACAAACAAAAAACACAGAGTAGAAGCTGCGGGAAGAAGGAATTCATAGTTCTTCCTCATATTCGAAAAACAGCTAACAGTAATCAAAAGGAGATACAAACTGCTTCATTTTCCCAGATTTTTTGAAGGAGCAAATACACTTTAAAATTGAACTTAATCTTTTCCTTTTCTTATATCTTGCTGCATACAGGATCCTTTGTGTTTCACCTGCTCCAACTGATCAAGCTGTCAAGCAATGGTCATCTTCTAGTAATTCACAGAACTATATAAAATGTGTGTACAGTAAGTCCCCTACATACGAACGGATTCTATTCCGAGAGCACGTTCTTAATTCTAATTTGTCTGTAAATCCAACAAAGTTAGCCTAGGTGCCCAGCTACATCACTGCTGCTTTTACACTTTTCACAGATATCCTGGGCTTGAAATAAATATACTGTACTACTGTACTCTATACAGTACTGTACAGTAAAGTACACAAAAGCACACATACGTGACAATGTATGCCAGACATGTGAACTAACTTACATGATTGGACATGCAAACGCATATTTGTATCTTTGAATGTTCGTAACTTGAATGTTTGTATGTAGGGGACTTACTGTATGTATAAGTGTGTGTGTGTGTATGTGTGTGTATACAGTATATATATATACCTTTTTTTCAGACCAAGTACCGATACTTGTCCAGGTACTCACAGATACCAATCTCTGATGCAAATTTTATTTTTAGTGTCATGTGACAGTTTTAAAAAAAACAATACAGACTAATGATTTCAGGACAGTGGTGGAGCGCCAGGGCCCAGTCACAGCTGCAACCTCTGCAACCCTGGTAATTCTCATGAAAATGAAAATGCCAAGTATCGGCACTGTCCTGGAAGTTACAACTGGCCTGGGTAAACTTCAATTGTTTAAACGCCAATTTTTTCTTAATACCCCTAGCGTTTAGAAGATTGTTCTAATCAGTCTTTCAGACCTTTATACAAATCACTGGGATTCATAAAGCTTGTCTGCAGCACAAGCTTTTTTTTAGAATTTTGTTATGCATCACCACAACAAATGTCGATGTGTCAGTGCTTGCACCAGATGCATGTACCTGTTTCAAACAGGTAGATGAATTTGGTGCAACCACTGCCATTTGTGGTGTTGAGGTGCAGTGAGTCCAGAAATGCTGAGCCTGATAAAATCACATAAACAGGCTCAGTCACTGACAACTTATACAGTGGGTGGGCAGAACCTGATGGGGAATTCAGAGGACCGAGTTCCCCATCAGGTCTGCTCTGCTGCAGATTTACAGCAGGCAGGTGCCAAAGCCAGCCTGCTATTGGCTAAGAAACCCGCCTTCCTGCTGTAAATCTGCCATAGAGCGGACCTGATGGGGAACTCAATTCTCTGAATTCCACATCAAGCTTTGCCAACTGTCGGTTTCATTGACAGTGGGCATCACTTGTCGTTGAGGACCCTTCATTAGAATCATACAAACGCGTCAATCTTGGCTGACTGCGGCCGGTGGACGGTGATGTGACCGGAGGCAACCGTGGTACATAGTCGGGGCGATACCATATTGGGTTAACAGACAGTGTGGCCTCTTGCTTGTTAAAGCGTGATGAAAATGTTTGCTTGTGAGTACATATATTCCTTGTTTTATTTATTTTAATAAACGATTTTACACACGGAGGTGGCTCTCTGTTCCCTTTTGTTGTCTAAGCGAAAAAATCAGACCTAATTATAATGATCATTTGATGGGCATGAAGAGTATACACTCAGTTCTTTAGTAAATGTGTGGTAAAGGCAGTGTGATAATCCTGAGTCAGTAAAAAATACATTCATGCAATCTGAAATACCACCTTTACTAACCCATGAAAATCCATGGGCTACTTGCATTTGGCAGCATCAGATTCAGAATGATTACATGCTGATGAGAATGACAACTACACATACACTGCTGATTTTATGTAACATATTATGCTTATTTAGCTTTGTTCCTTTTTTGCTCTGTCTTCCTTAAGTCATTTTCAATCTGCTGGTGGGTTCTTATACACCAACCAGTGCCCCACAATATATAGAGAATATATGTGTCGCCTAGTATTCTCACCTACACATGGTGAGGGGCTCTAGGGTTGATGACTGATATAGGGAAAACAAACTTTTTGTTTTCTCAGATCTTTATATGAAGTCCGATGGCTTTGTAGAGCTTTGAATCCACATGTTACTTGGTAGCCAACCTCATTATCTAGTCTCAGCTGTGTACAGACCTTTTATATATGTGAGCTGACTGATGCTCAGTGCTCTCTCTTTCTGCTGTGAGAGCCTGCTGCTGGATGAAAAGGCTGGCTGCTGACAGAACACTATGTGCTGCTTGTTTGTTTTAGGGAACCCATTGGGGGCACTCTGTTATTCAAGAACTGACTTGGGCTTAGTTAGAAGCTTGGACAAGCAGAAATTGTGTTTGTTTTATGCTGTGCACTTGCTGTACAAAGCCTTCCTGCGTTAAGCTGTGTTTGTTTGCTTCAATGCTGAATAGTGCTGGACAAACCTGCTTGAACTGTTCCTGGGTGCCCCTGCCTCATGCATGGTTTACTGCAGCCACTATACATTTAATTAATAATGTCAAAATGTATCTAAACCAACAAATGCATGCCAACATCCATGATCACTTTAAACTGAAATAGTGCATTGTTTAATAATAGAAATAAGTAGAAAGTAACATTTTCTGTTTACAATGTGTTGGTAGGTACTCATAGGAGTAACGTTCCTTAGCTTTGTCAATGAGGGTGAGGCAGGCTCCATATTGGAGCTGGAAATTAGCCACTCCTTGCTGCCAGCCGATGATGTAGATTAATAGAACTATTTCTGCAAGGGCAGGCAATTCCTGCTGAGATGCTGTGATTATTTTGTTTTGTTGGCAGCACAATACAAGATGACCTGGGTATTCTGCGTAATGTTAATAAGCAGCACAATTGTTTTCCTAAATGAGATGGACAAAGTGAACAGTTCTTCTCTAAGCAGCCAAGAGTCTGTCGCCTGAGCTCTAGGAATATGTCACGTGCATCTCTGTTGTCGGTGCTCAGTCAGTCCCTCCTGCTGTATAGCAGCATTCAAACAGAAAGCCTTCCAATAGATTAGGATAGGGACAAACACAGATGTTAAGTTTAAATATGCGTGCAGAAAGGATTTCTACAGAAGAGTTTTTCATATGTCTTTGAGCTTGGCTGAGAGGAGCCAATTCCAGTCCCAGTGAGATATCACTATGTGTGGTACAGTAACTGAGGGTGGAGGCAAAACTGCTGACTGGGAGCCTGCAATGTTTTTATTCTAGCAGAACATGTGGAGGTGAATGCAAAATCAGTGTCTCTATCTAAAAATCCGATTGGTGGCTTCCCCCCTCTAGTTCTGAGACTGGAACACATAGCAATAGACAAACATCCGTACAGTCTTGAGCATCGAGCGGCAAGAGCTGGGCAGTGAGAGACTTGTTTTGAGATTGGCTGATAAGAAAGAATGTGCAGTTACAATGAGAGCTAATCAATTTACAGCCATGTGGGCTTATTCATTAGGATAGTGCAAACAGCTATAGTGATGGTTAGCATAAAGCAGGGGTAGACAAATTCATATGGAATTCTGGAGGCAGTATGTCTAATCCAGGAGCCAGAGGATTTTTTTTGCAGCCAGCTCCATTGACAACAACTAGAGAAGACCCTGATTGTCCATCCACACCATATGCATTTGGGTTGTGCTGGCCGTTTTTTTGCAGCGCAGCCCAAATGCAAGACAAGTCAAATTGACTTGTCACAGGTGGACACAGTTCACACCTTGTGTTTGCTGTAGTGCAAAGCTAGTCTGTATGTTAGTTTTCTATATGCATGCTTACTTGTCTATGATATACGGGAAATTCTATCTGTCTATATGTTTCCCTCTGCGATGCTCTATAATGCTGTATTCTGATATAATGTTCTCCTAGACAAGTAAACCTTATTTCAGCATTGCTCAAGACCCATCTAAACACAGCACCAACAGTGTTGAGGTGGTGTGCACTTCAAAAAAGTTTGGCATGCAGTACTTTTTTTTTTTTTTTTGCAGCACACCACAGTGAGACGTGGTACAACTGCATCACACTGCCGTGTACCTATAGTACTTAATGACATATTACTTTTTGTGACATTTCAATAAAGTTCCAACAAAAAAAAGAGTGCGATGCAGCTCAATGGAGCGCATCAGCACTGTCCGGGCACACGCATACCAGCAGCCATCTGGGTGAGCACAGCTGCTGGTGTGAACAAGCCCTAAAAGTTAGGCACCAGCTGTCATTTTTAAGGAGCATTGTCTACCTGTCTCCTGGAATTTGTCCAGCCTTGCCATACAATAACCTATAGTCACCAGATTTACTTTTTTTCTGGTCAGTGAAATGATTGTCTGATGGCCATTGAGTTTTAACAGCACCTGGCACATCATCAATACACTTTCTTCTGCCTTGTCAGGCCTAGGATCCTCATGGGCTGCTCTACAATAGTTGACATGATAGGCCTACCGGTGACAGAAGAGCACCAGATAAGGCAGAAGTGAAACAAAATACTGAGATAAAATTACCACACCATGAAGTTATATTGTCAATATACATGTGCATAAGCTTTCAACCATTTTCATCTGGTTAAAATATGCAAGCCGATTTTAATGCACTTTTCATGTGTCAACATGTCATATATTCAAAATAGCATTTCAAAGACACTTCCTGAAAATGAAAACATGTTGCTCTTAATGGTTTACTGCAGGTTATCCGCCCACATACTATCTCCTGTGAAGTTTAAATAGAATGTAAAAGCCTCAGCCTGTCATGGGAACATCATGATGTTTGCTAGTAGATGGCAAGATAGTCTTGGCAAGGCTGCCCCAATGCATCTAGTATGAACAAGCCCTAAATGGTATAATAGTACAATTAGAATTGAACAGTTGTGGCCAACTTACACGATACAAACAGGTTCTAGAGCATTCCTTGACATGGTCAAAGGGCCACACCTAATATTTAGTCAATGCAGTGCTACAGGAGATGGTCAGATGCTGCAGTAATGCTACAAGAGATTATCAGAGACCGCAGATATGTTGCAGGATATGGTCAGTGACTACAGACATGCTACGGGAGATGGTTATGGACTGTAGTCTTGTTAGAGGAGATGGTCAGAGGCTGCAGATATACTGCAGGAGATGGTCAGTGACTACAGACATGCTACAGAAGAGGGTCAGAGACTGCAGTCATGCAACCTAAAAGAAGTATGTAATTGGGGCATATTTTTAGTTGCAGGAACATACATTCTGTACCCAGTACCCAGATGTGAGATGATTTTGTCATACGTATACTACAACGTCACAACTCCGCAACTACCACAAGAAGTCAGCACATTTAATCAATGTTCCGGTGTTTGAGAGCTTGTAGAGAATTAGGATCTGAAGCTTCTTTACTAGACTGCCCATCATAGTGCAGGGGGATTGAAGTCCTGTGCAACCTTGCCAGCTTAAAAAAACTTTGCCTGATTCACCTGTAGCAGTTCATTTGTTGCAATTAGATAATAATTTTCTCCAGAAGCAGCAAACGTTCTCTTCAACCACATCAGAGTGCTGAACTGCGTAGGAAAATTTCACAAGGCACTCCATTTACAACTAATTGCTGAAAATACTACAGTACCTTGGGATTAACATACAAACCATGAATCTTCAGAAAAATATATCTAGTCATTGTTTTTCTTGTATTAAATTATTGTAGCTGGCACAGATTAAACCCAGTAAAGGTGGAGCAAGTGTTTTTCAAGCTACTCAACTGCAAAATTCCGTAAGAAAGCCTTGCTTTGGTGACCCATACAACAATTTGTGGCCTCATTAAGTTTAAAAGCTTAAGCCGGCCAAGGGCCAAAACCATGGTAAAAGCAGCACAGGCATCCTAAAACACACAACTTTAACATGCTGTTTTAAACCACTCATATGCCATGCTTTTTGGCTTATACTTCCCTTCTTTAAGACAATTCTTATAAACGGATTGGTCTGAACAGAACAAATGGGAGTATGCCAGTCTTATAAACCCACATAAAACAAAGGCTTACTGTTGACTCTTGCAAGTACAACTGAATACATAATTTCTGGGACCTCCAGGGCATAAACCCTGCAATTCCCATTTTGATGCACAATAAACTGTATCTGTGTAGTCAGGTTTCGTATAGAATCAATAGATAGCCAGGTCCCGTCCGAGAGAAAATAAACTGTATCTTGGGAAGTGCACAGCCATACTGTTTAGACACATTGCAAAACATGTGACTAAGTATTAATGATAAATCATATTGACACCATGAAAGAGGTGGGAAATATTTCCACATGTTTTAAAATGAGCCAGGCTGTGCTAATGTGCAGGTTTCACAGTGTTAACATACTGATGCAGAAATATAGGTGCAGATTCTATTCAGTAACTGATACATTCTTTGTTCAGTTCATCATCGCCCGGCAACAAGTTTTTATTATATTAATGATATTTACCTGTAAGAATCTCCATTACCATGGATACCATTATAAGTAGGCTGTGAATGCAGGAGCTATTTCTTTAATAGGAGAAATATTGTTATCTGTGCAGGAAAATTTAATTTTTCATAAATTGCATATTTTTAAAACAAAAATCAACACACACAGTATGCTGTATGCCTCCTACAAGGGCTATATGGGCTTCAAAAGGTGTTTACTTTCTCTCAGCTCATAACTCCATTTTCATTTTGTTCTGTTTCATATGTTGTGCTTTGCTGTAGACTGTAGCACATAAATATATATTTTTCAGTATCTCTGTACTAAGTAGTAGTTTCTAATCAAACACGGTGAGAGTAGAACTCAGTTTGATGGCAACTCCTTTTCTATAGACTTTACAGGAATCAATACCATGATCTCTAAATACCACAAATACTATTTCTTTCAGTTTTGCCTGTTAATAGAGCAGCTCAGGGCAGTTTCTGCGCTCTGTGTTGCTTGGTACTGCACAAATATCTGTTTGAAGCCCAAAGGTTTGGTCAATGGGAAATTACTGTTCAAGCAAAGCTGCTGATTGGCTGTCTCTGCTTGAAAATCAATTCACCCAAGCTTTGACAGAAACACCCACGGTGCACGACTAAGCCTTGAAGTGGTGCCAATATATATATTTTTTTCTAAAAAGTTAAGGCAGGACACCGACTTGAGTAGTCTATGATGGTGCATAGGACTAAAAAATATGCATAATCTTTTTTTTTTCTTAACCCAGAGCATCATAGTGTGGAGCTGCATTGCCCTATACTATTGTGCTATTCAAAATGGACAGTAGTAAAATGTATGTTTTCCAATGCATTACCACAGTACTTAAAGCAGAACTCCAGGCTTAAATTCTATTAACCCTTGCAGTGGGTATAGGTTTTGTTTAGGTAAAAGTGATCTCCAGGAAAAAGGGTTAATCATCCCAGCAGTGATACAGACCCGAGTAAAAACCTGAATTCTAACTGTCCTACTTTTTAATCAGAAAATATAGTGATAGGAACCTTAGATTGTAAACTCCCTTGGGCGCAGGGACTAATGTGAATGTGCACTGTGTAAAGTGCTGCGTAAAATTGTCGGTGCTATATAAATACCACAAATAAATATTTGGCTATAGATACACTTTAACTTTACAATTGCACTAATAACACCCATTGACATAATAGATGGTAATTTATTACAGTAAATTACAGTTGCGTTTTCACTTTCAAAATGAGCAGTTAACCCTTGCAGTGCAAGCGTAGCCCCACTGCATTGGTTACTAAAAGTTTTACCAGGATATCCTCTTAAAGTAGGCTCTTAAACAGCTAAACAACTACATGTAGTTTAGTTGCCACGTTGGTTTGTAAGTGAACCGCAAGCATATCATGTGCTGTTTTGTTCTTCAACCAGCTATGTACAATTTTATATGTTCCTCAGCACAGATGTTTGTCAGCGTGGCTTCCTGAAGGTCTTCATTTCCGTTGAAGTTATTTGTCTCTGCCAGCTCCTTCCAGACTGTTCTGCTGATGTTTTAGTATTTTGATATTTCTTTCATCTGTTGTCTCATCTTTTTTTTTTTTACTTTCTCTCATCTGCTTTCATATTTTCCATACTTTATCACTTTTGCTACTGAACTGAAATTCTAAAGCACTTGCCTTGATTTCTGCCACCTGGAATGCAGCTTTTCTCATCTGTGCTCAATGCTGTCTTTCATGTTAATTTTTAGTTACATGTTCCTCCCAAATTTTCAGGGTAACCATTGTGAAACAATTAGGTATATTTTAAATAGATGTGCTTTCTAATGCTTATACATTTAAACTTAAATGCTATTCTGCTATTTGATGCAATGTATATGACGTGCTGTACCTTAGACAAATCCAAAAATATCCAATTACAGAAGCTCTAGATTAGGGATACACCGATACCCGTTTTTTTGGTATCGATTTATAGTACTGATATTTTGCTTTTGGTACGCGTGGATACCAGTGCTTCCCCTGCCATGGAGCCGGCTTTTCCGGGCAATCAGGAAGCTGGACGGCGGGTAATGACATGCCGCCCTGCTTCCTGATTGCACGGGAAGCTGTCTCCATGTTGCTTGGCCGGGAAAGCGGCTTCTCAGCGAATTGACATCAAGGCAGCTACCCAGCCAATAAGGAAGCCAAGCGTCAAGTAATGGCTGTTCAGCCAGCTCGATGATGATTGGCCGAAAGCCAGCTTCCTAGCCAATTAGCAAGGGGCCAGCACGTTGCTGATTGGCCATGAAGCCGGCTTCCCAGCCAATCAGCAAGGAGCCAACTGTTGGGCCAGCTGGATGCTAATTGCTAGGGAAGCCGGCTTCCCAGCTGATAACATGGGGCCATCTTCCCGACCATGTTCCCCTACGGCACAGCACTGCACTGAAGATTTGATCTGACCGGAAGTTCCAGTATCGCAGAAGGTATCGGAGCATTTGGGCGAGTACGAGTAGAGCGTTCGTCGAGCGTAGAACGCGCTACAAAACGTTCAGGTGTGAACGAGGGCTTATGATTCTGTGTGTACAACCTCGTCATAACCTTCATTGTGAATAAGTAAGTGTGATGTGGGCTTGTAGAGAGAGAGAGATGTTTTAAAACACTTAAGCCCCATTCAGACAGGTGGTCCAATCAGGTCTGCCTGTCAGTTTTTGAGGGGGATCTGATCGGAAGCCCAATGTGAGTCGATGGGCTGCCAGATCTATTTACATCCAATTAACCTAAACCTTGTCCTAACATTAGCCTGGTAAGTTCAGTTTCATTTTACAATGGGGGAAAAAACTGAACGAACAGGGATGTCACAAGGGCGACATCCATTCCTTACTGCTACGATCAGCAGAGGATCTGCGCACAGATCCCCTGCTGATCAGAACTGACAGGCGTCCAGACAGGTCAGGCACCGGCCATGCTGATGCTGAAGGACAGAGGAGCTTTGTTTGCTTTAGAACTTTATCTCGCCCATATCCCCAAGTATATGGGAATACAATAACAGCTAAAGCAGATCAAATGCATGTCAACTGCACTTGCAATAAATCCTGAATGTTTTAGGAGTGTTTCAAACTAATGTCAAGAGCATGCTGCATTTCCCCTGGAAGCCAGTTGACACCAGTTCTTCTCTAATCGGAATAGAGGTTTGGAGTGTTAATGTTTATTTTTAACTTATTGTTCAAACAATCCTAATAGTTTAGTTTCTTTCCCTGTGTCTATAACTTTTAGAACTGCCTGCGATAGTATTTGAAGGTTTAATTAATAGATGAGCATCTAAAGAAGGTCATTCCTCAAGCTCTAACAACATTCTTGATTACTCTCAGAGCATTTGTAAAGGTGAGACAAGAACAAGTGTACTCAGTGAATACATGCAGAGAAGCAATTTGATAGAAGAGCTGGTAAAAAATCAATAGCTCCAAATGACAGCAACACTGAAATAATAAACAATGTCAGAATTGACTTGTCATTATTGCTATATCATCATTATTTGTCACAGCTGGAATTTACTGCTTGTTTATTTAGCACATCGAGTTTATTCAATGTGTGCGACAAACATTTTTTCAATATTGCTTTTGCTGCTGCCCATTTAGGCAGCTTGATTGCTGATACAGAGATTAATTCTCATTTAACCGCTGATTTTGCAGTAATTCCAATAGACGGTCTCTGATTTTGCACACCTAAAATCTGGTGTTGGGGGTGCTTTTGCATCAATAAATCAGTCAAGGGATATGAAACAGATTTATATAGTAGAATGGGCAAAGCAGACATATTATCAATGCTAACAACACTTATCAGCTAGCCTGCAAACAAAACAAATGACACTGTCTAACTTTTATGGTTAAAGCAGAGGCCCCTTTGTGTAGTGTGGTCCTCACTCTAATCTATCAAAGCCTCCATCTTAGAGAATATAGCAAAGCATGAATTGGGTGCAGATTTACCAGGAGGTAGCCCATTCCTCCTTAAAGGCACAGGGACACCCCAGAAACCCTGCACATCACAACGGAAGCTGAAGCCCCCAGTGTGTCCCCATACCAAATCGAACAAGCAAAACGAATGGCAAAAGCACTCATAATTTCATAACCAGCTTTAAAGCAAGGTGCACATGGAAGGGCTTTCCAAAGTACAAAAGCAAACATTTCCCCAAAGTACAAAAGCAAAAAACTTAATTCATAAGCTTCTAACATTTAAGAAATGTTGACAGATCATTTATCATGAACGTTGATCGTGGCTTTAAACACTGCTAGTCTTAGACTACAAAGGGTCCCTGCACCGAAGAAGCCCCCATTTCCCCAGTGCTACATCTCACAAACCATATACAGGAGTGCCAAAAAGCTAGTGTATTCCTTCACCAATAGCATAGTTAGAATAAATACTGTATTTGAAAGTGTAACCCCCCTACCCCCATGCAGTTCCTGAGGCCCCATTCACACCTAGGCGTATTGTAATATGCGCGTCTGTCGCGCGACCGTCACACGTTTTTTTTACCGCGATTCGCAGTAAAAAAGTTGCGCGACCGTCGCGCGATTCCAAAGGCTACTTGGCTGTATCCCAATTGAAAACGCCCTACAAAACGGCCCAAAGTAGTCCCGGGACCTTTTCAGGCGTGGGCCGTTTTGTAGGGCGTTAGGGACGGGCGGAAATACGCCTAGGTGGGAACGAGACCATTGACTACAATGCAATTTATATTTTTGACCGTTTTGTAGAGCGTTCGTCGAGCGTAGAACGCCCTACAAAACGGTCAGGTGTGAACGCAGCCTTATTGTGCCTCAGATCCATGCTACTTCCTATCCACAGTCATATTTGTAACATTTGTATGCCCACTGACATATCTGGCAACATCAGCAAACTCTAGCAGACTTGATTCATTGCAGCTACAGCTAAATGCTCTTGTCACTCTGTAGAAGCGGTCAAGCGTTCAGCAGTTGTGGAGGCCAGTTGTTTTATGTCTGCAACTGATTCCAGCATATATGTCGGTTTGGCCTTTTAATGGCATGCTTTTTAACAACTAATTTTGTTTAGGTGTTCGACATTGTCACTCAAAAGTAACAATACTTTTTAGATAAATTACTAAATAGCATTTTATAAGTCACTAATATGTATGGTAATATAAGTTTTTGTATGTATAAATATTGTGAATAATACAAGCACATTGCATTGTGTGTGCTACTTTTTACAGACCCACTTATATGACCCATCCAATAAGCTACAAAATACTGTGTTCTGTGTTGTGCTGCCCTCCTCACTCTATATATATATATATAT